>NC_134643.1:8483332-8793852 GCF_030463565.1 Pelecanus crispus
GCTCCAATTTAGTCCGCAGACTTTATTCACAGTTGATGGAGCCTGGATTTGTGCCTCTTTTTTCTCTAATGAACTTGTTCTTTTGATTTAGGACATCCAAATGGGAGGAATATGATGAGGAGCGAAGAAACCATTTAAATCATTGTCACTGACCAGATAAAAGTTATTGCAATAAGTACTTTACCTAATAGCTTATTACGTTGTGCCCAATTGCTGGAAGATCCTTAGCTATTATTACTACAGTTCCTAACATCCTGATTTTTCTTGAAAAGGTCATACGAAAATGGAGAGTGGCAGATCAGTGTCAGTAATCTGTCTAAGGTATATGATCATCTGTTAGAGAGTTTTTTCATTTGGGCTGTGAAGTGCAATAAAAAAAATCTCAAGTATCCTTTGGGCATATTCAAAGAAGGCTTTTCAGAATTCCCTTGGGCTTACTTGGAAAGAGGTATCAAAGGCTTGACTTCTGAAGAGAGACAAGGTGGCAGGGGGTGATTGATAGACGAACTGCCACCCCTTACAAGTGCAAATGCAAACATGACCAGGGTTTGGAATCAGCCCCGTTCACCTGGGGAACATGCATCTGAGGTCTGCAGCAAGGCATGGAGAATTTCAGGGGGAGTCAGATGCTAAAGCAACGTTAGATCTATTTTAAAGATTTCCTACAAGCAACAACTAGAGACACCAAGGAATTTATATAATTTCTCTGGGAAGCTATTCCTGAAAACCACGTTGATCTATTTTAGAGTAGATACAGCATTATTTTCTTTTCTTCAGCAAAAGAAGTGAATAACAAAGGAAACTGGAAGTGCTTTGCTTGGTAAGATCAATCATCGATTATACCTCAAACCTCCTGTGTTCAGTTTGTGCAGTACCAGACATATCAGGGAAAGGTAGGAATGACCATGCATAGGCAGTTCTATAATACCCCTCTGCCAAACTTATATTCGTGCCCAGTTCCCAAAAGTGTGTGTCTAGAAACATCAATGTATCCAGTAACAGCAATAACTTATGAATATAACAGCTCTATCAACCCTTGATGCTAATCAGTAGAAGTCTGCAAAGAATTAGAGGAATAAATCATACGCTTTTAAAGGTTAACATTTGCCATCTCTCTCTGCAAGATGATTCCTCTGTGAAACTAAGCATTGCTCTCAGCACAAAAATATTATTGAAGAAGTTAAATTGTCTCCTGAAGACTATGTTAAATCTGAAGATGGCATTCAAATCAATAAAGTATGAGTTCAAAGCAGTCAGCAAAGACAGTCCAATCTATGGGGACTCCCATGAGTCACTCAAGCCCGCTGTGACCTTATTTCGATACATCTCTTATAAAATAGTTTGGAACAATGCTTCTCTTCAGCAGGTAAGTCAGGTATTCACAGTTCCCTCCTTTCATTACTTGCTACAGGTAAAAAACCAGAAATATATCATCAGATGTAAACTCAAAGGAATAAAAAAAAAAAAATTATATATTATCATATTTATATAGCATACATATCAACAAATATAAAGAGATGCTTGAATCTAGAGGAGTCCAGGCTTCAAGCAGGTGTAAAGGGGTGCTTTGATTTTTGTCTGCCACAGCTACATAATTCAACACACATAACAGTACAGAACTAATTGCAGACAAATACCCCTGTTTTCATTCTTCTCCCATGAAGAACCAGCTTTGGGTCAACAGCTCAGCAGGAGTCAGTTCCCTGTGTGACAGGGAGTGAGAAAGATGAGACATGCATTTTCATACCTGAAGAGTCTCATTACTATGTTGGATTGCCGATAGGTAAAACTGTATATTTTTTGTTCTGCCTACTGAAGAGGCAATAAAGCACATATATGCACACACAGACAATGAAAAATTAATTACATGGGAATAATACCATACTTTACAACCTTAACTTATCGCTTTGGTACAGTTGGCAGTAAAAATTCTTCATTTTGAAATAAGCATCTACACATACATAAGTATATTAGTCTATATATTTGCACCATTGAACTAAAGTGCCATAAAAGAAGATTTCCATCATCTACATCATGAAATTAATGTTTGTTTGACCATATAAATGATTTTATTTCAAGAGGTGGTTTTTGAAAGTCTCTACAATAGTCATAAGCCATGTATGTCTGAATTTGTCTGCAATTTCTACGAACATTATGAATGCTGAATGATAAAAAAATCAGATAGCTGTCAAAATAACTCTGCTCTGTGCAGAAAAAGGAAAGCAGAAAATAGTCAGTTATATCTGTACCACATCGCTGGAAAGCAGTATGTGAGCCAACATTGGCCAACAGCAGGCCCAGTACCTTGTCCTCACCTGAAAGCTGGAGAACAAAACCAGTCTGATGAATTCACAAGAAGGGGGCACCTATTCACCAGTGAGAGAAGATACAGATACTGCTATATGTCCTTTGAAATTGTTTATAGGATGATGTTAACAGACAAGAAACCTTCATATTCCCAGGCATCAGTTAATATGCCTTCCCTCTCTGAATTAATGAATTAAATCATTTGGAATTCAGAATGCGATTCTACCCAAAATAAGATCACGATCTAATGAAAGGAACAAATTGCCTCGTGCACATGCACATGGCAGGGGTCTCATTCCTTCTACTATGGAATAGTCTTTAAAAAAGAGACTGTCCTACCCCTTCCTAGCCTACACCTGGAGTGAAGAAACAGACCCCTTCCATTTATATGGTGCAATCAGGGAACGGCCCTTCACTGCCCATGCCATTGACTCTAATGGGACTTCTTGCTATCCACACCATGGCGTGGCTCCACTGCATCGACTGAGGAGTTCATCAGACATGGAGAGCATTGAGCTAGTGAGAACACCCTGCCCTGGTACCCGAGAGAGCTGAACGTTTATATATGGACAGTTCCATCACGGCTGGAAGTGAGACGGAGGGGAGGTCGAAGGGCTGTCTGCCCAGCTCCAGCACTGCCTCCTGCAATGGTAATCACTGATCTGCAAACCCCCATGGACTTTGCATTTAAGCAGGCATGGCATTATTCCAGCATATATAGCTAAAACTTGGTTCTGTTAACTATTAAGAACAGATCTTGCAAACAGCTAAGCAAGAAATACTTAGTTTCAGAGACACTAAATACATTATTTTAATTGCAACCTTTTGAACTGTCCAAAAATGTCAAGTATTGGTCTTGCAAGTGTTATAGCAAGCAGTTTAGTTTGCAGCATGAAGAAACAATTTAGATATTTCACGTAAACAGGCCTTTTTAAAAAAGGGCTCATGTTTCACATAGTTTCAATCTTTTAAAATTAAAGATGCTTGCAAAAAATAAAATAAAAAAATAACCAAAAGCCTTGAAGCTTCCAAAATATTTGTTTCCTCTGCTCGCTCCATGTTTAAAAAGAAACAGCTTATTTCAGTCCACATTTCACTCTGTCAGTAAAACAGTTCCTCACAGGACCCTCAAAGATGTCTTCCATTGCAAGTTGTAATCCATAATCTACATGAATGACAGATCACACAGCAGGATTTTTGTTTGCAGATCTCTGGAATCGGTGAACATATCTTAACACCTCTCATCTGTATCACTTTGTCCCTGGATCTATTTGCTTGTTACAAACAGGCTTGAACACTCTGATTTAACAGATTGCTGAGCTCTCCTGTTCAGTTCTCTGTTCATTAATCTTCATAAAAGAATATGGCAATGAGAATTGCTGGAGTTGTCCCTGTACTACCTGCTGCACTCTGGGCTCTAGTGAATAAATGGAGAATATCTAATATGTGGAGAGAAAAGTTTAAGTCTGTACTCTTTTATGCATTGGAATGTCTACAGCCCCTGTCCCTATGGAAATGTAAAGCTTTATATAGACTGATTTGCTATGCAGTGCACATTTAGCAGGACTGTCTGAAGGCATGTTGCAGAGTTAAAACAACGAAGTAAGTTACGGGTATCACAGCACTTTGTGGAATGTATAAATCAGCCTGTGCCACATGGTGAAATTCCGCTTTTTCTAGGCAATAGTTGCATTAAACATATTTCCCAAAGGATACTCAAAACCTGTTATTTTTAGGCCAACGGAAAGAGTATTCCATTCAGTCTTTCGATGGAGCAAAGGCATCTGCAGTCTGCAAAACTTGATCCTGAACACAGATGTTTCACATTTGACATGCATTGAGAGTTTCACCCATAGCTGGAAGCCCAGAAGGAATCAGGTCACCTGAATTCATGTCCTACACCTCAGAGTGACAGAACTGCTAGTGCAAGCCCCAGAAGGATGTTCTTGAAAGGGAACCACAGTAAGAGCATATGCTCTCAGCAGGCTGCCAAAGGCAGGACTCGCACTCTGCATCTGAAGCACAAGTTTGGTTGGCCTCAGCATGTCACCTTGAGCTTTGCTCGTCACATCACAGGATGCTTGAGGTGGGAAGGCACCTCTGAAGATGATCTTGTCCAACCCCCTACTCAAAGCAGGGTCACCTATGGGAAGTTGTTCAGGGTCATGTCCTGTTGGGTTTTGAATACCTTCAAGAATGGAGACTCCACAACCTCTCTGCGCAACCTGTGCCAGTGCTCAGTCAACCCCACAGCAAAAAAGTCTTTTCTTATATCTAAATGGAATTTCCTGCATTTCAGTTTGTGCCCATCACCTTGTCCTGTCACTAGGAACCATTGAGAAGCGCCTGGCTCCCTTTTCTTTAGTCGCCCCTTCAGTTATTTACACACACAGATAAGACTCCTCTAAGCCTTCTCTTCTCCAGGCTGAACAATCCCATCTCTCTCAGCCTCTCCTTGTAGGACAGGTGCTCCAGTCCCTTTATCATACTCATGGTGCCCTGGTTTCGGCTGGGTTAGAGTTAATTTTCTTCCTAGTAGCAGGCATAGTGCTGTGGTTTGGATTTAGTAGGAGAAGAATGTTGATAACACACTGATGCTTTAGTTGTTGCTAAATACTGCTTATGCTAGTCAAGGACTTTTCAGCTTCCCATGCTCTGCCAGGGGCACAAGAAACTGGGAGGGGGCACAGCCAGAATAGTTGATCCAAACTGACCAAAGGGCTATTCCATACCATATGACGTCATGCTCAGTATAGAAACTGGAGGGGGTTGGCTGGGGAGCAGCGATCACTGCTCGGGAACTGTCTGGGTATCGGTCAGTGGGTGGTGAGCAATTGCATTGTGCATCACTTGCTTTGTGTATTATTATTATTATTATTATTATTATTATTATTATTATTATAATTATTATATTGTTATTATTATCATTACTATTTTACTTTATTTCAATTATTAAACTGTTCTTATCTCAACCCAGGAGTTTTTCTCACTCTTACCCCTCTGATTCTCTTCCCCATCCCATTGGGGTAAGGGGAGTGAGTGAGCGGCTGCGTGGTGCTTAGTTGCTGGCTGGGGCTAAACCACGACAATGGTCTCTCCAGTATGTCCATGTCTCTCTTGAAGTGGGGAGTCCGGAACAGGACGCAGTACTCCAGGTGTGGCCCCACCACTGCTGAGCAGAAGAGAAGGATCATCTCCCCAACCTGCTGGTAAAGCTCTGCCTAGTGCAGCCCTAGGAGGCTGCTGGCCTGCTTTGTCACAAGAGCACACTGCTGGTGCATGGTCATCTTGGTGTCCACCAGGATCTCCTGGACAGGTCCTTTTCTGCAAAGCTGCTTTCCAGCTGGTCAGCCCTAACCTGTACTGGCACATGGGATTATTCCTCCCCATGCGCAGGACTTTACATTTCACTTGGCTGAGTGTCATGAGGTTCCTGTCAGCCCACCTCTCCCATATGTTGAGCTGCCTCCAAATGGCAGCACAATCCACCTAGGGTATGGACCGCTCGTCCCAGTTTTGTATTGTCTCATTTTGAACACCATTTTGAAACCTCAGTAGCCCCAAATTAGGAAGCATGGTTGTCTTTCAAGAAAAATACTTCTCACTCTTGGTGCTATCTTAGGTGTTTTGCATCTTTAGAGTGGGTAAAGGCCAGTTTATACAGGGTGTGACAGCAATTTAATGAACCTGAAGGACTCAGAATAGGCTAGTAAAAAGTGGCAAACACTAGAGATGTAGGCAATGTTCCAACAACGTATCAATGTTAAAACTGACATGTATTTTGTCCTAGTTCAGAGAGAGCAGTCTTCATAGACCAAGTCAGATACAGATTTTTTTCACAGGAAATATTGCTCTGGGACATAAGCAATATTGATTCTCTGTATTGACAGGAGGTAACAAGAGACTTGAGAAAGCACTGACTAGCAGTGTCTAGTTCAAGAGAAATTACGTATTGAACTATATTGGACATGTCCTCAATGGTAAGGATAGAAAGACAACTTGCATGACATCCATTAGACCGCTCACACACCCCCACATGTAAATGGCTGTTACCTAGCTTCCCTTTTAGTTAGAAATATAACCTCAAATTCATTTCATCCTAAAAAGGCACATAAAATGGCTGAACCATGCTCCAAAGCTACCTATTTCTCTGTGCTGTCTGTAAAGGGAGGCCAGAGCAGCTAGCTCAGGTGGAGACTTAACACTGGAGACAACTAACACTGGACAGAATAGAAAGGCTGAGACTTCTCCAAGAAATGCTAAAGACACAACCACACTGGTACAGCATGACTGACACCTTGTTAAGACAGCAATTTAGATAACAGCTTTATAATTTTAAAATAGACTTTCTATGAAATTTCTTTGCTAATGAATGGCACTTTGCCTTGGGGCAGCTGACAGACTGCCTGCTGCCTCTCAGAAACCAGAGATGAAATCTGAACTCAGACTTGCTGAGGTGATGCCACAGGACTATAACCTACAGTCCTTAAATGCGGGGGAAAAGGAACATGGATTTCCAGCTAAGCCTGATAGTGACTTGAAGGCTCATGTCTAAGCAAGAAGAGCAACAGGAGAGAAAAAAAGAAAGATGCAGTACTTGAAAGTAAGATGGAGAAGGGCTGTGCATCTGCAAGTGCTGTTGTATATCCCCCAGTTGAGTGTCATACCTGAGAAAGAATTGTTCATCCCTTATGGAAACACTGAAAAGGGATATTTCAGTGCTTTTAAAACAACAAATATATATATATATATATATATATATATATAAAAAGGCAAAAAATGCAATCAAAACCACCCCTTTCCTGAACAAGGAAGAAAAACAAGTTTTGATTTTTACAGCTTTACTATAAACTGCTTTGATGTGAAATCCCTGATCAATAACACCATCACAGGAAACAGGATCTTTCCTACTGGTGCTTGTTGTGAAAGATAATATAAACTGATTCAGCTTGCTTTTGTACATATATATATTACATCTGCACCCAGGCTGAAATTCAGGCATCCTGTGGTTTTAACTTTTCAGGATACACAAAGCTGGGATACTCCTGTTCGTTTAAGGCAGAGCTTAGGCCATTGATACAGGGACATTTTGCATTTCAAAGCCTTCTGAAAAGTTTTTTTTTGGTTGTCTTTTAAATAGATCCCAAGAAACAAATCATTATCATATTTCTGACTATTATTTCCTCCCAACAATTCCTCCCTCTCAAGCCCTCATTTACTCTTCACCTTCTTCAGGGTATACCTTGCTTGTTTGAACAAATTTAATTAACAAATGTCAATAAGTATACATGTGCTCACTACCGCAATGTATAAACATTGTGATTTCCTTGGAGCATTAATGTGCTTGGGATGAGAAGAACAGAAAGTTTTATGTTCTTTAATGTGAAGATTTGGAAAATGGATCCATTAAAAATGGATAAATTCTAGGAAACACGAAAATCTTGTTTCTAGGAAAACTGTGGTTTTATGAAATGCCTCTGTTTCAGTCTTTATACACTTTTATTGACAAGATCTCATGTACTTCTAAACTCAGATTAGCAGAGCACTCAAATTCCATGGCCGTGCTGAGAACAGACCAACAACAAGCATTTTTGGAAGGATCTGGATGTGGAAGAACCAGTTGTTGTGTTCCCTCCCTTCTCCCCAACCCTGTGAAAAATTTGGGGAGTAGAAATACACCACATGGAACAGAAGAATAGAGATGGCAGAAGATTTAGAAAGGACTCATAAAAGAAGAAAGGAAAAGCAGAGACACACAAAGCTTTGAGCAGAAGAGGGAAGAAACCACATGGTTTTGTAGCTAAATGGTAGTTTGGTGGGGCAGAACTAACCTGGATGTACTTGGGGTTTCAATAAGACAAACTAAGAGGTGCAGAAAAAAAAAAAAATCTTGTGCCATCAAAGAGGATCCAATACAAACTGCTGAAATATGCCAGAGGAAGGAAGGAGAGGAAGTCAATGAAATGTGTGGAAGACTTCTTTCTCTAGATCCAGACTCTCCAGTGCCTCTATCCATTGAGTAGAAAAGAGAGTGTTTGCAGAGTCCTGTGGAAGCTATGACAAGTGTCTTGCATGGGTATTTGCATGAACACTTGTAGCATGCTCCAGAGGAATTAATTTGCAACCCAGTTTAACACAGAGAACAACACAACTAGTTCTCAATGCCACCTTTTATGAACAGATGCTGATAGAGGATTTCTGCCCCAAAAAAGAAGGTTCCAGCATCCCAAAAACTGGAAAGAGTTGAGGCACTATGTTGGGGTATTTCAAGCTTGCTCTTTCCACCCATGCAGCACCCATCAGAGTCTTGGAGTCAATGGAGAGGGTTAATGGGCTGCCAGACAGGTCTGTCTCTGGGGATGGACTAAAGCAAGCAGAGCCTTGGATGAGTGATTCATGCATTTGTGATGCTCTAGTAACAAAACACCAGCAAGTGAGCAGGGCTTGGACATTCAACATCCTGAGTTTGGGGAGGAAAAAAGCAAAGGCTGAGGGTGTGAATGAAAGCTTCATTTCAACCAAAGCTCTTTGATATCAAATATCACAGACCATGGGGGTGGAGGGTGGGGATGACAGAGAGAAAAGAAAATGGGAGGGAGGGCAGAAGAAAACAGGGGAATGGGTTAAGTTTTGATGTGAATTTTAGAGCTGAAAAGCATCTTTAAAGCATTTCTCTGATCTGCCATTTATTAGGTAGCACGTGGCAGGATGATAGATCCTTCTCCTGTTGTTTTAACCCACACCCACTGCCCAGGGAATGCACTTCATGTCAAAGGTTACCCATAAGTGCCATATTTCCCTTTGAGAGAGGGCAGTGGGTTGCAAGAGAATATCAGCAGCACGCAGCCAGTCCTGACCGCTCTCAGAGGGGCCCTGATCCTCCTTCCTTGGATCTGATGCACAGTCTCTTGTACCATGGCCTGCGTATTTCATCCTCGCTGCTTCACAAGAAGATATCGCAGCAGCAGCATGGCCCTTCATTGAGCTGATGAACCTTAGATACATTTTGTCAATCGCACAGGTCAAAAAATATTTTCTCCAGCAAAAAGTGGATTGATTTGGCACTAAAACTGCAGCACACTACCTTTCAGACAACAACAGCCTGAAACTGCATCCCATTTACCCCTTTATTATCCCTGTCCTGGCTTTATTGCAGTTAACGTGGTCAAAAGTGCCTGCATGTTTCCTGTGATTTGCAGTGTTTTTCAGCCAAAAACCATGAAAAAATCTGTATTCCTCATCTTTACCAAGGATAGCGACAGGACAAAAATCTGGTCACTTTATGTACAGAAAGAGACAAAAACAAAATCAGGACTCTCTCAAGAAATGATGTTACTAATACTATTAATCTTTCCCATAGATCACAATCAAACCTGGATTGTGGATTCATTTCATTTTCATGTTTACTACTGGTATCCTAGGCAAGCTTGTACACTCTCAGTATGGAAAAACAGGTACGTAGAGGAGAATAAAACACTTATAAAAGGTTTCAAAAGTATAGTATGAGAGGTTGGCACAGAACTTTGCTGTTTTCCAAAAGGAAAATTGGATTTTCACATATTTTCTTCATAAGAATTACTCATTTGTCTATTTGGATATCAATAACTTTGGTATTTCCTGCAATCCCAGTTCCTGATAAACAAAAGTGGTTTTTTTCTCCTCTAATGAAACCCAAGAGTTTTTGCTGTAGTTGACAGAGGACTCTTTCAGGTCTGAAGTTCTTGGTGAGAAATCAGCTCTAAATTTCATAACTAACAAGGTCAGAAACCTTGTCAGGTGCATATCAACAGGGTTTCATAAGATTCAAAGTAGTTATGCTGCTGCATGGTAGCTGAGGACATGAATTAAATTCTTGAAGGGGAAAAAATTACACTTCGAAATTACAGCAAGATATACTCAAGCTGTCTATAAATTAAGATACCTTCTCATGACTCTCACAAATAGAACAAATCTTTTAACAAGTGTTAAAAATTAATAGGCAGAGGGAAGAAGGAGATCAAAGCTAAGGTAGATGCTTCAGCAAACTGTCAAAGCATCGACAGAAGTAATCTTTCAGCTTTAGTTCATAAGAAGAGACCAGAAAAGCATTTTCCCTTTGGTGGAATGAGATGGGTTTAAATCGAATAGAATAGAATTTGAAATGAAATGTCTATAAGGAAAGAAGTCTCTTAATTCTCCTCCCAGTGGGAAAAACTTGCTTGATCTGAAATCAAAAGTTGTGAGCTGATCATTCACTTTCTCACCCAAAAGGTATCCAATTGCCTTCACCAAAAAGAAAGAGGACACATGAAATCCTTTAGACCAAGATGCACACACTTACATGCAGAACATGTGCTTACAACTGCAGAATTATCCCAGCAGGATCAAATGATTTTGGAAAGAAGTTATTCTAGCTGCAGGTCCCACCTTCCAGGCTCCTCAAAGCAGATTTTCACTCATTTTTATTCATCTTGATTTATTCAGCTCTTGACACTGCTGGGTGAAGGGTGCCATGAGCCATCTGCTAACACCCCATCACTGCTGCTGGATAAAGGTTCCTTCTTTCCACCTTCAAAGAAAAGGATCCTCAGAGAGTGGGTCAGGTCAGTAAGTCTTGGAGATAAGGACCGACCATGAGCGTGAAGCACTTTGAACTGCGTAACTGAAGCTTCAGAAAAACAGTGAGGAAGAGGGAGGAATTCTTCATCCCTTCAAAGCTAACCTCCAACAACCCTCAGAAGTCTAAGGATGTGCAAAAAACATCTTGCTGATGTTGCAGCTACATGTCAAGTAGCACCAAACACAGACCGAACTGTGGAGACTTCAGAGATTGTATCTGGGTCAGACGGGGATTAACACAGAGTTCAAACACTTTCACAGACCAACAGAAGTCCAGATGTCAGGTATCAGTCTAAGGTAGCCATCTGGGCTCACACTATAGCTGGAGAGAAGCAGATGTCCCCAGTGGAGGTTTGTCCCAGTTTTAGACAAACATCTAAAATACGGGACCAGTCTCCCCCTCTCGCTCTCCCCTCCCATAGGCAGAGTCCTCCATCAAACTGAAGTCAGAGTCTTAACTGCTGAGCGCCTGACACTCAAAGAGAGGAATCCCACCCCACACAACTTGCTTGCCCAAGGTCATATAAGCAGCTCATTGCAAAGATGGTTCCTAAATCGAGTTTAGCTCAGGCACTTCTTCGTCACTGTTCCCTGGCAACAAGATAGGACACAGCTGCAGAGCTTGCATTTAGCCTTGCAGCCTTTGCACGCACGGCTAGCAGAGACCCACGCAGCCTGTGACAAGCCTTGCAGTATGCAGACAAGCTAGAGAAAGATAAGGGCAGGTCACAGAACATAACTGTAATTGCTTTAAGGGGGGAAAAAAGAAAAAAAAAAAAAGAAAAAAAATGGGTTCATCTAAATCTTTCACAGCTCTCAGTACAGCAACTAGATTTTATTTCAGGTCCATACTGCCAACAAGTATAATTTTGATTTGTATGAGCAGACCAAAGACAATTAAGTTTCAAAAAAGCTGATATTTGGTAAAAATAGCCATGGCCTTATTTAGCAGCAGTATTTTTAAAGAAACATTTTAGTTTCCATCTTCCAGTCGAAGGGCACATTTTTTTTTCTGCCAGAGTTATCAACATTTCTCTATTTTGAGACCACCAGAGAAAAGAAAATGACAGGGAGCTAATTGTTGTCCAACATCTTTCAGGATGTGCTGGAAAGGTAAGAGTTACTGTCTCTCTCCAAGCAAGTACCAGTAATATACTGTACAGCCCGTGTCTCTTGGACAGTTTGACACAGTCTAGCTCCACTGAACCACTTCTGATTTACACCAGCACTAAAAAGGGGAGGAGAGAAAGAAGTCAGACATTGTAAATCTTTTCACTGAGTGACATTTTGATGGGCTCGTACATCACTTTGAAACTAAGGTCTAGACTTACAATACAGATGACCTAAAGAACAGCTCATATGCCCCAAAGCCTCTTCTCTTTTCCTCAGATATCATTTGCTTTAGTAGAAGATATTAACTCTCCCTACAAAGCCTGTCTCAATGGACTCACAAAGGCATTTAGAAGCCAAAGTCCCATTGACTGTAAGGCTAACACCTCCAGGATATTTACTTAATACAAGCCACTAATATTAAAGGGACAACATTTTCACGAGCTATACAGCAATTTAACAGCCTGATTTTCTTTGAGTGTCAAGGGAATAAGGTTTCTAAATCATTTGTGAAAGCAACAGCCTTTGTAGTTCATTATTTATACTGCAGAAAAGAAGCAAGAGTTGGCAGTCCATGATCTGGCCATGAAAAGACACAGCTGTGAGCATTAGAAGAGATGTTCATGGTCATGCACTCAGAGGCTCTGCCAGAGTCTCTGAACAAGGGACAAGATGAAGCTATGTTTCACTCAGTGCAGCATATCCCCATTTCCCATTGTGTTGGAGGCAGAGTAATAAAACAGGTGTCATTCCAGTCTGCCCTAGCACATGCATTTTTCATACCACAATATCAGAGTCCTTGCTCATTTGCCATACACACCTTCCCCACAGCTTAACAGTTCATACAGATCAGACCGGTCACAGGAGGTGTTCCCCAGGGCTCTGTTTTGGGGCCAGCCTTGTTTAATATCTTTATCAGTGATCTGGATGAGGGGATTGAGTGCGCCCTCAGTAAATTTGCAGATGACACCAAGCTGCACGGGAGTGTCGATCTGCTGGAGGGTAGGATGGCCCTGCAGAGGCACCTGGACAGGCTGGACCAATGGGCCAAGGCTAGCTGTATGAGGTTCAACAAGACCAAGTGCCGGGTCCTGCACTTGGGTCACAACAAGCCCATGCAACGCTACAGGCTTGGGGAAGAGTGGCTGGAAAGCTGCCTGGCCGAAAAGGACCTGGGGGTGTTGTTCGACAGCCGGCTGAACATGAGCCAGCAGTGTGCCCAGGTGGCCAAGAAGGCCAACAGCATCCTGGCCTGTATCAGGAATAGTGTGGCCAGCAGGAGCAGGGAAGTGATTGTGCCCCTGTACTTGGCACTGGTGAGGCCTCACCTGGAATACTGTGTCCAGTTTTGGGCCCCTCACTGCAAGAAAGACATTGAGGTGCTGGAGCGTGTCCAGAGAAGGGCAACAAGGCTGGTGAAGGGTCTGGAGCACAGGCCTTATGAGGAGCGGCTGAGGGACCTGGGTTGTTTAGTCTGGAGAAGAGGAGGCTGAGGGGTGACCTTATCGCTCTCTACAACTACCTGAAAGGAGGTTGTAGTGAGGTGGGTGTTGGTCTCTTCTCCCAAGAACTTAGCGATAGGGTGAGAGGAAATGGGCTCAAGCTGCTCCAGGGGAGGTTTAGATTGGATATTAGGAAAATTTCTTCACGGAAAGGGTTGTCAAGCATTGGAACAGGCTGCCCAGAGAGGTGGTGGAGTCACCATCCCTGGAAGCGTTCAAAAAATGGGTAGATGTGACACTTTGGGACATGGTTTAGTAGGCATGGCGGTGTTGTGTTAATGGCTGGACTGATGATCTTAGAGATCCTTTCCAACCTTAGTGATTCCTAGTTTTTACTTTCATTAAAAAATAATGCAGCCACCAAGCCAGGAAACATGAAATCATTACTCTACCCTTAATTGTTTTAGTGGTGGACTTGGTAGTGTTAGGTTAATGGTTGGACTGGATGATCTTAAAGGTCTTTTCCAACCTAAATAATTCTATGATTCTATGAAAATGAAGGCAACACCTCAGCAAAGTGGCTTCTCCAGATCTTCATTTCCCAGCTTTGATTCAACATGTTTGAGACACTTAGGTAAGTCTCACTGGGCTGCAGTAAGGATGCTGAGCATCATCCCATTCAGCAGCACTGTGTAAGACCTCAGTTTGAATATGCTTTTGGGCAGAATTCAAAGTCATCATTAGGCTGAGATTTTGGCATCCAGACAGGTCATATGGATACCATTTCAGAAAGACAGAAACATGCAGGACCTCTTTCAACAGAACACTAGGACTACTATATTAAGCAGTGCTGTCATAATGTGCAGTTTTAATGAGTTAATGGTGGAGATAGAGCTTCCAGTCTGGTAATCTTATCAATGATAGGATCTATGTCACCTAAGATTAAACGTCCACAGCATAGGTCTGAGCACTCTCATCACAGCATTTGAAGACTAGTCAACAGAGTTTAGGGTGCAACTCATCTCGCCAAACCTAGGCTGTACTGACAAATGTCTGTATTTGAATACCTCTATTTCTATTATAAAGAGATCCTAGGTTCACTTAGATTTATATCCTATAGGCACCCCAATATTTCAGATGAATCCAAACCAAGCGTTCCAAACAACTAAAGTTTGATTTATTGTGTACAGAAAGGGATTAAGCTTATCCAGCTTGAATGACCCAGTATAAGATCAAGGTGAGGAAAGTGTTAAGTCCTCAACCACAATAGACCTCAACTACATAAGTACATATGGCTTTAAACCCAGAAAAATCCACCGGCTCACAAGCACCGGCATGATCAGCAGACAGCTTGCCAATATATCCCCACACAAGCACTGAAACTTGTGAGGTTAAAATGAGACTGGAAGTATCCATTACCCCTAACTCAGACACGAAGCTAACACACTGTACTTGACCAGATGTCATACTCAAGCTCAGAAGCTTTATCTAGCAGTGATGATAAAATTACTGATCTGCTGGTGACAACTCTACTGGTTCTTAAAACTGCATTAGCAATTAGCCTACTGAAATATTAAAGACAATAGTTACAGTTCCAACACAACATACCATTATATGGTGATTCAGAGACCAAAAGCATAACTAATTATAGACTGAATTTTTCAGCAAATACATTGGTAGGGCTTGAGACAATATTTAAAGGCATGTGTGGGCAGTTACAAAATACTTCCAGAAACCTGAACAAAGACTTTTGCAGAGGATTATAAAACTAAGTCTTTGAAGAGCAGAAGTAGCATGTTAGCCATGTCCTTTCCTCAAACCATATTACTACACTGCCACTTACCTAGCAATGGATTAAAGTGCTTTGTACTGGAATCCTATTAGTGGCTAACAGCAACGCAATATAAATTCTGTGTCTTGGAGGTGTAATGTTGCGGCTATGTCCTACTTGTAGCATTGATAGAGATAGTGGAAAAAATTATTTTTAAAGTACAATGAAGTTAGAATGCCTCAGCACAATTTTTAAAGCATGTGTCTGTTGCTACCATTTTCCTGCCACATATTTTCTTGTTACTAATAGCCTCTGTTTTCAAAGCTAATAAACACATACATATAAAATTGTTAATAATACCAGGAAAGAGGGCAGTGAGGGTCACTCATACTTGTTCACAAAGGCTGGGTTGTGTCATTGTGTACAATCTCCTTCCATCCTCCCTGGGGACGGGTTAGCATTCAGCTGCCCTGCTGCAGTTGGGACTAAGCCTTAGAAATATCAATTTATCCGCTGCTTTTTCCCTTAGGTGTAAACTGCATCCTTTGTCCTCACGGTCCATAATTTCCCCATCCCACTCACTGCTATATATAGTAGAATGAGAAAATATCAGCAAAGCAGTCTTTATTCCCCAAGTCTAACCTGTAGCAGACCTGCTCTATGTGGTTGTACGGAACCAGGATTCAATCTTGCCCTGAGTTATTACAGGGATTCAGAGATGTGCATCAATATTGATCTGGCAGAATGGCTCTAGTATCTTGCCCTGGACCCCAGGATGCAGACTTGAGCCTCAGCTCAGACTGAAAGGCAAGGATGACACAGAAATGCATCTGCAGAACCATCTGTGCCTAGGCAAATGCAAATTAGAGCTAACAAACTCACACCTCAGAAGATGTCCTCAAAGCCTATGGTTTTATGCTTAAGAGCAAGCCTGAGGTTTCTTGACTCCCCTTTTACCACAGAATAACCCTCTGAACACAGCCTAGGCGCCCACACACAGGTGTGTAGGTCCATTTGAGCTGCTCTTGGGGATTTTGCCCTGCCACCAGCTGCTACTCCAGAGGTCTGGAGGTTGTCCTTCTGGTCCTGGATCACATGCACCAGACACAAGTGGATGGATACCTTGGATATCTTAAAGCATCTCAAGTGGAGCTGGAAGCCTATGACTAAGTCACCAGATCTCACCCCCTGCCCATTAATTAACACCATCAGTGGGGATTCAGTTCTACCTAAAGCAGATGCCTCCTGTTTGGACCATCTCTCAGCTCCACTGTCTACATCTCCACTAATGGTAATAACATAAAGCTGTACTGCACATATGGGTATCCTAACAGAGCATCTGAATCTATGAGTTGCATCTTAGAAGACATGGAATGATCTCCGACAACTGATTTTTTCAATTTTCTTTAGATTTTAGTATTCTGTAGGTGCAGATTTTTTGAGGTTGGCCTAATATGCATTTATTTTTCCCCAGTGGTTTACACTCTCTTAAACAACATTAAATCTAATGCAAACAAGAGGAATGTCCAGGTGGCCAAAGCAGTTTTTGCATACAGAACTGTAGTGTTCAAATCAATCCATACATTATAGTTGCTGTACTTCAAGTGCATCCTCAGTAGGCTGGCAGCTAATCTCACCATGCTCAACAAGGGCCACAGGCATGTCAACTTACAAATCTGAACCAGGCCCTTCTGGCAAGGAGATCTCAGAAGGAACAGAAGGGTGACGTCCTCAGTATCTTAGCATGTCAAGCCAAATGCTCCAAAATGGGGTAAACATTTCACTCTACTACAGAAAAGCTGCAATTTGCCACAACAGCAGCAACTTTCCTATGGAGCAATGGAGCACCTTGCTGACTGTTACTAGAATATGCATCTTACTGAGGGTGCCTGTGAATCTTGCCTCCTTTGGGAGTTTATATATGAGAATCTTGCTTAAAACCACCGAAGAAATGTTATTCTTCATTCTTTGTTTACATTTCTGGCATTATTTCCCTGATTGATATTTGTCAAGGTAGATTTTGTTTTTAAAAAAAAAGGCCCCAAAAATCAAGTCAATCCTGAAGGTATTTTCTATCAGCATACACCCAGATTACTGTTTAATTTTAGCCAGAAAATAGTTTATACACTACCTTTCTCAGTAGCATTGTCTGAGTCAAAGCAGACAATCCTTTATAACTTGGCTGTCTGCCATGACAACTTTCCTGGTCCAGTTTCCATTTATTAATATTTATCATTGCAGTTTTTTAGCCTCTTCACAGCAAAATATAGTGTTATAAAGAGATTGAAAGTGTCATAAGAGACAAAGGCAACATTATGAAGAGCAAAATGTCTCTAAATTTCCAAGCAAAATTCTATATGGTACATAGCAAAAAACTGATGCAGTTGCATTTCTCAAGTAATAGCATCAGTCCCAAGTGTCATCATTTTATTTCAGCTGTAAAATATTGTTTGTAGAGACTCTAAAGAAGAGTCTCTGGGGATAAACCTTTCCTCTGTTTGTCTGACAATATAAACTTCAAATAGGTTGCCAAACAGGACCTAGTTGAATCATCAAGATCTGCTGATCAGTCTTCTTATTTCAATTCAAGATCAGATATTTTTCTCTACTTTTTAAAATTCATATTTTTTATCTCAATATAGTTTCTTCTCTTCCTACTTATTCATTGGGCCATCATCTTTGTATGCATGTACCCATACCGCAGACTAGCCAGGTTCCTTGTAAACCAGAGACATGCTGAAGCCTGAGGACATCTTTTGGACAGATGATGTCTTTATGACGAGTGAATACTGGAATTACTGGCTAAGAACTCTATTGCCTAAATTATTCATAAGGTCAAACTGCATTGCTATACTGATGTTGAGCCTTGTGTTCCAGGAATAAATGTTAGAACTGAGACAGTGCTACAAGTGATGCAGTTTGCTGCTTCTGTAGGATCATACTTCTACAAAAGTATGTCAGGAAGAGGCCAGGGACTGCACCCAGAAATCACTAAGGATGGATTCATCTTCTTTAGCTTTAACCCAGTTCCTTACATTCCCTTTATGGTAAATGAAAGGAAAATGGATACTTCAAAGTCACAATCTGAACATTTTCAGACATCTACTTTCTCCAAAACAGGTCGGTGCCCTAGACATATCCGTTTTCCTTCTTTGGCTTTCACTGGAAAGCAGATGATCAGACCAGCTGAATTCAGTCCTGTGTACAATTTTCCTATGCAGTGTCAAGTGATGTTCATAGCCCAAACTCTGAACCAGCCAGGCAATTTCATTCACTGTTGTAGACCAGCTGGGGCACTGAAGATCAGATTTTTCCAAAGAATTAGGCTCCTAGTTAAGCACACGACAAAAAGAAATTCTTATGTTTCTTTTAAACAGTACTCAGCACCTTCACACTCAGCGGAAAAACAAACAGAAAATGGCTGCAGAAAGATTTGATGAAAGCCTCTCTGAAAATGCAATTGAATAGAAAAAAAATCACTTTATTTTTTCATGTAACAGGTTATGAGGACCTTTGTCTTGTCTTTCAACCTCAAATGATCTCTGGCTGCAAGGATGGGTAGCAAAGGTAGTGCATACCATAAGTTTATGTGTGGAGAACTTGCTCCTGGTATGAGCATTTTAGGATGTGTACAATGATTGTGCTGATCTTGTAACATGAATAAATAATAAAGATCTATGACAACTATGTAGTAAAATTCAGGCCAGAAGTTCACGACTAAATGCACGTTTATTGTTTAGTCTAAGTTAAAATTCTGTTTAAAAATTAAAGACTTGGCCATTAGCGGGTAAGTCACATTTTATTTCCACCTAATTTATGAGTCCTGAGGTGTTTGGACAGCGGTTAACATGACCAAAAAAAGTGCTATATGCACTATCCTTTCATTTGCTTTTAGTGTGGTACATGAAATAGTCTCTTTATTTTAGAAAGCTTTTTCTTTGTGAACCAACATCATTAGCAATCAAAGAAACAGCTATGAGCATTGAATGCAAATGTTTGAACTTCCATCATTTGCATGTCATTAATAAGCAGGCTGGCAGAGTTCACAGATAAAGTTTACTTTGAAAGTTCCCATTGCTGTTACATCTTGAGTCATGGTCGCAATGGTGAGATACTCAATTCCAGCTAATGAATGGTTTTAGGGAGCTAGGAGTCACATCTAGCATGGTGAACAGCAGCCTGGGGCTTGCCCATTGCAGCATGAACCTCTGCTCACACAAGTCTCCCTTGGTGAAGACGCAGAGTTTGAATCCATTCCAGCAAGGTCTCCCTTTTTCGCTATATGTTCATCTTTGTGCATAGGTCAGCTACCCGTTTTATTTCTCCTCTCTCTCATTACCGGATTAGTGGACTGCCAAAATACCTAGCACACTGGACATGTGCAAAATGGTCCTGCAAAAAGGACACTGAGCCCATTTACAAAATCAGAAGATACCGAGAGGTGAAGGAGACTGCCCAAGGGCATACAGAAAATGTATGCCAGTGCTTGAAAATAGGTCCTCCAAAATTCAAGTCTAGTATCTGGAGGCTTAGAAACCAAGGAGTAAGAACAGGCAGCTGTCACTGAATTATTGGTAGATTGCCTTGGGGAAACAAAAGTAAAATACCTCGTACAATACAGACAGAGCCAGAGAGGCAAAAAAAAATCAAACATCAGTCAAATGAAACTAGTTGCCTTGGCTAGTCAGGTTTTCTACTTCTAAAGTTCATGATCTGGATGGTTATTTTCATCGTCTCAGTGAGTTGCAATAATCAGCAAAGTGACACGAACCACGCTGACAACTGGGTAAAGTAACTCTGATCCCTCTGATTAAAAATAATCAATAAAGCAGCATGAAAGGCTTCAGCAGGTAGGAAGGGCCGATGACTCCGGGGGCACAATGGGAAAGGCCAAGTGAGCGAAACACAGAGCAGCCTTCCCCTCCTTTCCGGCGGCTGCCAGCCGGTGGAGCGGGGGCACGGCTGCAGCTCGCAGGCAAGCACAATAACTCTGCCAAATATTGCAATCTATAGTTCACTGACCCCAAATGATTACTGCACTCCTCTCATGCATTCAGTAATTTTCTGCCCTGATTCAGTGGGATTCAAGTGGGCAACCCAAAAGAAATGTAACTCTTTAGCCCCGCTTAGAAAAACATAAAAAGGTGGAATCACAGCCCCCTGTTTCCCCTCATAATTTTTTGATGTCATTTTTGAGACTTGGTTTTAAAATCTCTTCCAGATCTAGCCACAAGAGCAGCCACCTCACTGATTCACTGTGAAATGGCCTCATTGTTAGAGAGGCAGTTTAAGACAACATCCAAAAAAAACCCGCCAGTGGACAACTTCAGCGCACACTTGTGCCCCTGATCAGAAAGCTGTTGAGGGACGGGCCGAGTCCCTGAGATCACTCTGGTGCTCCCACACCTTGCAGAAGCCCTAAAATCCCTGCTGTGGTCAAGCAATTAGCATGACATTAAGACAAAGACATTTCTTCAAAGAGAATAAACTCACAAAAGAATCAAGAGCTCCAGGAATTTGCACAGGCAGGATCTTGCTGGTGAAGCAGACAAAATTGAAATTGTATTGTTTTTCCTTTATTTTCATTTCAGGAGGAAAAGTGGGTGGGTGTGTTGGGTGGATGCCCCCAAGGTATCCCAAAATTTAATTTTTGGGTTGGGTTTTTTTTTTCCCCCATTTAAAATTGCCCATGTTGCTTAAAAACAAGGCAACGTGATCAAATGTGTTCTGAAGACACGCCTGCCCCCAGCCATAGGAGTATCACATCCCTTGCTCAAGAGGGACTTGGAAAGCTGTGACAACCCATCCTCATGCAAGACACTCTGAACATATTTGCTGTGATATTTGGACCTATAAATTATAAAATCTTTGGATTTTAGTCTAGTCTACCCTAGACTAGTCTACCCTTGATTGGCTTAGAGTAGACTTGGCAGTGTAGGTTAATGGTTGGACTGGATGATCTTAAAGGTCTTTTCCAACCTAAACGATTCTATGATTCTATGATTCTATGACTCATGCCCATGTTTGAGCCCTGCTATTCAGATCACTTCAGGCACACAGAGTCACCTTTCCTGGCCATTGCTCGGGCATTGGTAGCTCTTTGGTCCCCATAACCGTCCCCTGCTATCATGGAGCAGGACAGCAGAGAAGAGCCAGGCTTCCTGGTGGAGCTCGGACTTGTGCAGTCCAGTGCGTAAGCTACACCAAAATGCTAGAAACTCCTTGGTGTCTGGATGCAGCGGACTTCTCAGCTGGTACTTTGTCCTCTAGACTTGCTGGTCTTCCCGTCTGTGCCAGTATGATCCCACAGGCACCAGTCAGCGGGCAGGCTACAAGCACCACCATCCTCAAGCCAGGCCCCTAGCTTAGCCTGAGGCCAGAAAGCGACAGTGAACAGACTTTTAACTGTTCAAACATTCACTGCATAAAGCAAATTTTTATATGAATATTTCATACAGGCCATTTTTAAGTAAATTGCTACTCTCTACTGAATCTGCTCTATCCAGAAGATGCCACCTGTGTTGGCCACTAGAAATGATGAAAATTACACTGGTCTTCCCAACACAAGGTGGGTGGTTTATTCACAGTTTAATATTATCGTGTGTTTTTACTGCAGGCAGCAGCATTCTCTGTTCCTGACACTGCAATCCAGATGAGTTTTAATTCTGTTCAGCTACACAAACATATGCATGTGTTCCTCCAGTAGTCAGCAACAAAAGCAAAACAGACTCAACTTCTGTAAGCATCAAACACAGCCTATGTACTTGAGGTACATAAAAACGTTTGGCACAGTACAAAATTTATAGCAACCCTTTTAGTGCAAGAAGCATCACAGCAAAATCTTGATTTGACTGTTTGATATTCTCATGAAGCCATTACTGCTAACAGGATTCATAAGTCACATTCCTTTAGCA
The DNA here is from genome assembly GCF_030463565.1 of Pelecanus crispus. Taxonomy (NCBI): domain Eukaryota; kingdom Metazoa; phylum Chordata; class Aves; order Pelecaniformes; family Pelecanidae; genus Pelecanus; species Pelecanus crispus. Next base: position 8,505,475 of record NC_134643.1, read on the forward strand.
TATGTAACTTTAAAGGGGACCATTCACTTCATATTTAAATCTTACTATTAATTTCCCCAGAGGAAAACCTGTAAAGGATGCAGTCATCCTTACCAGCCAAGGGAGACAAATGTCCAATTTACAAAGGTCTAAAAGATTTGGACTCAAGGATGAAAAGGAAATACTAAATTTTTTCACCATGTTTGCAAAGTTTCTGTTACAATAAAGCTCCTGCCTCTAATGAGAATCTAGGTGCCATACTAATGCAAACAAAATAGTAGCGTGGTAGCATATAGATGTAAGACTGTGAGCTAAGGAGTAAGTTTTAGATGATCCCAGCTGATTTTTGGGACATGAGAAGGGAGATAGCAGTGAATTCCTAGCAGGAGGCTGACTCTTGTTTATAAGGAGAGAAGAAAGCAAATCCATCTACTACTGCCAGTGATGTCCCATCCTGTGCTAAAAACTAGGCACACCTTCAAAAAATGACATTTCTGTTTTCTTAGATGTTTGCATGTATACTGCAATAGGGAATTAAAAGACCACCTTAACCATTAGAGTTGAAGCTGCTGAGGTTACTGTTCCTCAGCTGACACCTAGGAGTTAAATTTTATCTGCTGCAAAACAAAGGAAAATCAATTCACCCAGACTGTCAAGGAAGAGTACAAAGAGCGGAAGGGGAGCATCCACACAGCCAGCTCCTGCATCTCAGCTAGGATGCAGGTACCACCTATAGTGGCCTGATCCCTTGGATGGCAAAGATCACCCCACAGGATGCCATTTCACGTTCCCTGCAAGCTAAATTTTCAGCTGCAGTTATCTCAACTTCTGTCCTGTGAAGGCTTCTTTCCCCACAGTTAGAAGAGATTATTTTTAAGAAAGGCAGAGACCTCCCAGGACAAGGGAGCCATCAATTTTTGCTTCCCAGCAAAGCCCTTCACACTCTTAAGGGAAACTTCTGATGGCAAATATTCCCCCAAACAGGGGAACATAATATTAATGTTAGAAGCAAGAATAAAATTTGTTTCAGCAGTGGCCTGTATCTTGAGACAGTTTGCATTAGGTTTTAGATGAGAATATTGACAAAACCCAACTTAACCCAAAGAGGGATTTAAAGATCTAATACTACCTCTCTTTTACTCACCAATTTAGGACTCAATACAGCTTGTACTTGCTGCTTACCAGCAGGACACCTTCAGATAATTTGATTCTGGCAATAATACAACACTTTTTCTAATCACGGCAGGCTCCCTCACCAGATGTTGTGCTCTGGAAGCCCTCACTGTGGTTTCTCACACTGTGGTGCCTTTGTAAATGCAGCAGCTCATAGCTGCCACATACAGCACTACATGATAAAAATTAAGACACTTTATGTGAAGCTTTGAACGCTTCTCTGAGGGGAAGCTGCCTTCTTATTTAGACTGGCAGAATCAGAATCGAATCTAATAAAGCAGTGGTGGAAGAGACGTGGAGGAAAGAAAACTTGTTTCTTCCCACACAGAGGTCCTTCCAGCCCACTGCCTGGAGGAACGAGGGACGAGTCCCCTAGGATTGCTCACATATTTTTGGAGATCCAATAGGAATCACAAGCTGCAGTTTGTTAACACACAAAATAAACTGAGCAATGCTGCAGAAGGCCAAAACACCTTTAAAGGCTTCTGATGAATGTATATTTCCACCTGCAGGTGATGTCTTCAGAGGAATGAGATGTCACCAGAGCTGCTACTAGGCAGCTGCCATCTGAATGGCTAGTAGGTGCCATTAACCAGCCAAGCATTCCCAAACACATTGCTTTGTTTTCTGTGGTGAGGCTTTGCCCCTGAAGGAGGAAATCTCCATCACTGGCTCTCCTAAGCCTGTGGAGACATGAGGTCTCAGGAGGGGTCCATATCTAAGTGTCCCAGAGCACATTCCCCTCTCCTGCCAGGACCATAAGGAGAGGCAGGAGCCAGAAAGCAAATCTATCCACTGAACTTTCCCTAAGTCTCCCAGTTCAGGAAGCACTTGGCTGGGTGACAGGAGTCCTGTGGTCCATGTCGCTGCCCCCTGGATGGGTTCTCCACTTTTCCTAGCACCTTTTTTATATAAACTCAAATGCACTGCAGGAGCTGTGACCAGACTCCCACTACATTCCCACTCCCTTACGGGTACTGCAGCCTCTCGCCTCCACTTCCACAGTCTCTTAGTCCTCTCTGCTACTGGAAGGAAAGCAGTTCCACATATTCAAGTAATTTTTAGGAAATGCAAAGCTGTTAAGTATCCAATTAAGATTAATTTTTACCCTTTTTATTTTAATAAAAGTTTAAATTTGTGATTAGCATTTCATTTTTAAGCATGTGAGTTAAACAGTGGTAGAAATCTCATTTTATTGACACTTTGTGTTAACAGGAACGGAACACTTCAGACAGTCAGTGACTAATATTCAAGACCATTTTCTCTATGGCTGATTTATTTATCTGTAGTACAGTGCAATTAAGAGAACAAGCCATGTTTCAGCCAAGGAGGTAGCAGCGAGACAATGATGGTGCCGAGTTAGCAGATGTACATCACAGGGAGATGGTCAACCTGTTCCTCACAACATCTGGGATCCCAGCTTTATGCTGCCTCCATATCTGTGAAAATTTCCAGCTCCCTTTAATCACAGTTCAATCTCCTCTGTATATCCCTCTCTATCAGGAAGTCTCCTAATTTCTTTTGTGCTTTCCAACAAGATCCAGGCTCAGCCCGAGCACTGCATTGCACGTGCTGTGAGACTGCAACCTTCCCCTCTGCACGTCACTTTCTCAGTTAGTATAAACTAAACCTGAAGATGAATCTTCATACAACAAGCATATCCAAAAGCATGTTATATGAATTGGAGAAAGATACTGGAAACAAGAAAAATAAAATAAAGTATTTTATAAATATTATAAATATTTAAATAATATTTTATACATATTTTATATAAATATAAAATAAAATATTGTGACCTTCCAATACTTAAAGGGGGCCTACAGGAAAGATGGGGAGAATCTTTTTAGTAAGGCCTGTTGTGACAGGACAAGGAATAATGGATTTAAACTAAAGAAGAACAGATTTAGACTAGACATTAGAAAGAAGTTTTTTACAATGAGGGTGGTGAAGCACTGGCACAGGTTGCCCAGAGAGGTAGTGGCGGCCCCATCCCTGGCAACATTCCAGGTCAGGTTGGACGGGGCTGTGAGCACCCTGATCTGGTTAAAGCTGTCCCTGCTCGCTGCAGGGGGGTTGGGCTGGGTGGCCCCTAAAGGTCCCTTCCAACCCAAAGCATTCTATGATTCTATGATTCTATGAAAATAAAATAAAACCCACAAGAACACACAAGCAACAGTGTGAAATTTCTCTCCTACAGATGCTGTCATCTCTCCATGTTAAAGAGCCCAACTAGACCTCAACAAGAATATGGGTAAAATTAACCATACATTGTGCTGTAGCTGGATTTCAGTTTGCATTTATCACAGAGCACACAGAATGACTGTGACTAAATGTCTCATGGAGAAAAGCAGTTCCTCTCCCTACTTCAAATGTTTAACAGCATTAACATAGAGTTATGGTTTCTCCTGGGTTGTTTATCTATTTCTCTTTAACTTGGTGGGTTTCTTCTGACAGCAATAGAGATCTGAAAGAAAACCTGAACAGAACCAGACTGATCTGCAGTGCAATGCAGCCCCATTTCCTTAGATCTGACTCCATCTCCCCTCCCCAAATCATCCCCTGCATCCCCTGTGCTTTCCTTCTCCAGCATCCTTAGCCCCTCGCTTGGTCCGTTGCTTATGCTGCCACCTGAGCTACGTGCCATAACCATTAGGCATAACCATAATCTTTAGGTAAGATTAGACTATTACTGTTAGATACCCTGAAATATGAGAGCAAGTGTTCAGCCTCGGGAAGACACAGGGATCCTTTTAGATTACTCTGGTTGCCACATACAGGCAATGACTTGCAAAAAGGGAACAAGTCGCAACAAAATGGACCTTGGTTTCTCTGATCACCCAGAGAGCTGACTTTTCCTGCGAGCCAGGCACTGGCTTAGGAAATGATTACTCAAAATGTCACTTGCAATGAAGCCAGATTCAGATTCTATATCACCAATTTTTCTTTGAAGCCAAATGCAAGGCCCTAGACAATCATTGCCACTTCATATTGAGTTTAACTAATGTGCTAAAAAGCCACTGATGTCAAAAAGAAGGGCAGTAATATAAAATAGAGCCACTAACCTTCTGCCATTGAAGTTACTGGTCACATTTGCTTTAATCTGAGCATGAGCAGATTCAGGTCTAGAGTATTCTCAGAAGGATAATCTTAGAAGCCAGTCATAGGGTAAAATTAGCACCTGCTGATTGATCAAGATTTTAGTGATTGCATTTCCTAAAAGCAATGACAGTGAAAAAAAAAAAAAAAAAAAGAAAAAGTAGCACATCTCTGTTTTCCCATATGTTCAGAACTCACTGCTGTGGTTTCTATCGCTGCTTTTTATTTAAATAGTCTTTGCCCTAGACAAAATAGTTCCTTTGATGTTACAGTTGACCTTTTGGGTTTACTCTACATAAAATTTTTCCCCTGAATAAGATTTCCATCTCTGCAAAAAGGAGGGAAAAATAAATCCAACTCCTTTTCTTTAATCCTAGCTACATCCTACATTTAAATCAGTGCACAAGGGTAAACAGATTTAGGATCAGCATTTTAAGTTTTTCCGACCTTGCCTATATTAAACCATGATTCTACAGGAATAAGCCACTCCTTTTGAAACCTTGTTTCTTATTTACTGGATTCCTGTAAGATTTTGGCTTAGCTAACTGTAAATTATCTTTTAATGAATCCACCTTCTGAGTATTAGGGATGGTAGTGATACTTCTGGTAGGGAACAAATCAGGAGGAAAATTCTCACATGGGTATTTAGGATCATACTGTATAAAAAATTACAGAATTCAATGTCTGCAGAAAATCAAGTGGAAAATCAGCAGTGAATATCAATTATACATCTGCTACATCGCAGAGGCAGATGGCACTTTAATTGTACATCCAAAACATTATGGACAATTTTCCCCACCGCAGCCTCATTGAAATAGTGGCTTTAGCACCTAAAAATATCAAGGTAGGGTATGTGCACAATGACTCATCTAAGAATTCATTTTGGTTTGAAAATAAATATTCCACCAGTAAACCAATAATAATCTCCAAGATTCATAGCACATATGCAGCAAATGTGCTATCTTGATCTAGGTAAAAACTTTTATTGATGAAAAGCAACAGGGCGACTGTACGGGTCACACCACTCAGCTCAGAGTGTGAAATTGTCAAAGATTTTGACAATTTGAAGATCAATGAACCAAATTCTTTTGATTGTATCTGTAGAAATTGGAAATGTCATGGAGATAAGTATAATAATATAGATTTACACTCTCCTCCCAGCTTGATCCTAAGAGAAGAAAGATCAAATCCTTCTCCCTTAGACAGGAATGGTTTTCTGCAATGGGGGAAGTTTTATGGAACTTAAACAAACTCAACTGCAGCTACCGACCATAGAGAAACCAATAGACACCAGCCTACCTATGAAAGAATGACTCTGGTTACCCAGAGACAGTTGTGTTAATGCACAAATACCAAAACTGTTGTGAATGCTTACATAATTAAAGACTATTAAAAATTAAAACTGACCGCTCTCTTATTCAGAGATGACTATATATTATTCTGTTTGCATGGGCTTTGGCAATTAAGGCACTCCTGCTTTATTATACATGAACAATAATACAGATTTCAAATAGGATTTGTTCCTTACTCTGATTATGTACAAAACTGCTGGGTTTTTCAATTGTCTGCGTGGTCATAGTCTTAAAGTGTCCAGTAACTCTCTGACATGAGTTTACATTTCATCATGCAAGTGGATAGCACTCATCTCCTCCTCTCCTCCCCAAATATACTTGGGGCTACAGGCACATCTTATTTGCAATGTGAGCACAGACGCGTTTTCTTGGGAGACATGTAGAAAGTTAATGACTGAAGCTTGTATTTGGAAGTGGTATCTCAGGTAAATCACTAAACAGAGACACGCCAAACAGGAACATTCAGAACAGGATCCATGTCCAAGACACCAGCCACCTCTGGACTTTGCAACTGAGGTTTAATTCCTCCTAGTGAATCAAAGCTCTCAAGGAAATTTCACATAGATGATTCTTTATTTAGCTCTTCAAATTTAAATGGTGCATCCAAAAATGAGAAAATCCCTAAAATGACCTAAGCACTACCTGACCAAAGAAGTCTAGTAGTAAAACTTTGATGAAAAAATGGGTCAAAATATTCCCACAATACAAAATTTGTGTTGGAACCAGTGTGAGCAGAATGCTTTGTTTGTTTTTCTGCTTGCAAGGCAGTGGACAGCAGAGACTGCATCTGATATTAGATACAGAGGAGAAAGAGAATTCAAGAGGAGCAATCCATCACCAGAGGACTCTGAACAAATAAGCCTTTGCTTATATACTGCAGTAAGGATGGTGACAGAATGAGTTTCTATTATCGCTCAAAAGGGCAGTACAGGTCTCTTCATACAGAAATATTTAACTCCTGACTCCAAACCAAAATTTCAAAGTGGGGGAAAAAAACACTGCTGGGAAATTCAGCAAGTTACAAAACTTCCCTGTCATTTTTCTTGTGCCATCACTGTATCTTCTCCTGTCTGTAATTTTGTCTATTTAGAGCTGGAGTGCTTCCTCATAATGTCATTAAAGCCAGCAGTCTCAGAATACTGATTCAAGGACTTTTTTCCATGTGAAATACTCACCCTATTTTAAACACATGATTAGAGAAAACAGCATTCAACATAAAGCTGTATTTAATATAGTAAATAAGTGCTATTATTATTAATGTCTTGTCAAAGGAAGGTACTAAAAAATGTTTTTCATTATTCTTTTGGTTTCATTAGCACTTTCTTTGTCTTTAACTAGAAAATAAGGAATTCTCAACCACACCAGTATGCCAGGGGAGGAAATACTATTATTCCTTCTTAGAACTGTCATTTTTTAAATTTTATTTTTCAGTAGAAATATAACCCTGCTGCTCTGGGGGTTCTGACCTACAGAGCAGTTTGAGGGACAGCACAAAAGCAAATCCCCCTGTAGCTCCTGCCTCAGCTGGAAGTTAGAAACCCCTCTGGAGGCAGCAGGATAACTAGAACAAAGGCTGGTTTTCATGAGAAGGCTGATTTTGGTCCATCACCAAAATCTTGGAAACTCAGTCCAAGCCTGAGATATCAGGACACAAACACAGCAGGTCCAACAATTAGCAGCAACTGCCCCATTTGCCCCACAGCAGCCTACCCAGTGTCCATGCCTTGCTGCTAAAGAAGCCAACATGAGGGATCAGCTGGGTTTTTGCTCAGTCATCGTCCGGCCCCCTGGGATTGCTGGTAAGAACACAACCTGTGCCAATCCTTTGGGAAGGCCAACATTTTTGGCCATGTAAAGCTAGATGATCATCTTCTTAAACACTTCAATTAATTGGTCTCTGCTTTTAAGAAAGTGGGCAAACTCTAATCCCCTGAAAACCAATGTAAATGCAGAATAATTGAGAACAGTCTTTGTTTCCAGATCTCTGAAATGAGACCAAAACAGAGAAAATGGTTTTTTGAAAAGTTCATGCCGACTTTTTTTCTATTACAATAGCTTGTATAACAGCAGTAGTAATGACCTTCACTAGACATTTCTTTGAGTACTAATGACCTGGGGTTAATGGCCCAAGGCGTAGCTTTATGCAGTCAACTATCACAGCCAGCAATTAATTACCAGGAAATACAATGTGCTTTGACCACTACGGTTCAATTAGCCTCATATTATTAAAAAATGAAAAACATTTCAATCTTATTTACTGTGAAGCTGTCCCAGATTTTACTTTAGTATATTAGACTAAAAAAAGCTTGAACCTATATTAAGCCAAACATATGTTCTACAACACTCCTCCATTAACTTCACACAAATTATGGGGAGCCAAAGCCGAGTGTCTTGCAATATAAGGATCATCACAGCCAGCCCATAGATAGAAAAATATTGTGGAGCAAGGCTCTGTGTGAATTCTGCTTCTGCACTAGTAAAACCTCCCTAAAAATAATTCCCAGCTCTCTGGCTGGAAATGGATTGAGAGAAGGGAGGACAGTGAAAGATATGCTGCAGAGATACGCTCAAGATACACAAGATATGCTCAAGAGGTGGGCAGTGTGTGGGGATGGATATTCTGTTTTTACCAAATTGTGTGGTGCCCCAATATCTCTGTAATTGATTTACAAAGACTATTGGGGTAGACTATTTTTGTACCGAGCTTTACACTCTCCTGGTTTGCTTCCATTCATTACATTTTATTATTTCAGCAAGGCTTTTGCAACATGCCCTGAAAACAAAGTACCTTGGGCTCAAGTCTCATTGTTCCTGATCAGTTGTTGGTATTTCAGCCCAATCACTAGATTTTTGGAGACCTGAAATACTAAGGGCAGGCACTAGAACTAGCACTAGGAGGTGCTGGCTTTAATTTGGGGATTACCAACTTTAATCCCATGAAGGATGTAAAAAACTGATAAGATTTTGTGTGTAGATCCATTCACCTAAACGAGTTTCTGGCATTCACTATGGCTTTTGTTCCAGAAATAGGCAGACACTTCTGTGGGTCTCTTCATGTCTGGGAGTCTTCTTGAGGAAGATCTGGTACCGTACTGTCTTCCAGCAAGGCTTTGGAGATGCCACTTGGTCTCAGGCATTGCTGCTGGACAAGTGTGTGCTAACAGAGTTTTCAGTAGGACTACCTAATATATGACATGACCCTTCAAAAAGGCAGGCAGGAGCCTTGCTTCATGTGCTTTGAGAGTTTCAGCTTCAGGCCAACCCAAGAATTCATTTAAACAAGAAAATTCATATCACTTGAAGATGTTGACGGGTTCAGGTTAGTTTGATACTCAGTGCCATTAAAAACTGTTTGTGAAATGACTGATTTCGACTCACTTCTGCAAGTTTCTGTGCTTGTTGATATTTACAAGCAGAAAGAATTAAGACGTGGGGGCAAAATGGATGCATCTGCCTGGAGGGACACAGGGGAGATGTTTACACGAGGCTTGCCAGCGATGGCAGAGGTTGAATCACCCATTCCCCAGCAGCATTTACAGTGGCCGTGGGGAACCGGAGACAGCATGCCAGCGGGGGAGAGCCCAAAACACCATCCAGTCCCTCTGACTGACCCCACATCCAACTGGTGGATTCTGTTTTCAGTGAGATATATGAAATGAAGAGGCTGTCGCTGGTTCTGGCAGACTCCATGAATGCCCACAGGACCGGCCACATGAGCACAACAGCTATAGGTGCCAAATCACAAAAATCTGCATTTTCACGGGGTGTACTGAGGAAGGATCCACACAGGGCTTTTGTACGTTTCCGAGACCTGATGTACTAACCACATTAGCCTGTCAGAGGGCTGGATCATTGCCACGCTGAGAAATTATGAGTACAGTAATTATGGAAGTATAACATTTGTAACCAGAAGGCAAAGAATTGGAAAATTGCAATCGCCCAATGTTACAAGTCCTTCCTATGTATTAGTAGCTATTCATACCCTTGCATTTTAAATGTGGCAATTACAGCTTTTTTAACATTTTATTTTGCTTTAGGGACATCAGTCAAGTTTTCCAATGCATTTTATTTTTAAAAAGTCAGACTGACATTATTCTTTTATATATTGTCAAAAGGACTTGTCACATTTAGTGATCTTTTCAATCTGTTAATATGTTACTTTCCTCCTAATTGTAGAAAGGCTCCATTTAATCATAATGATCATTTACTCAAGTGCCCACTAATTCTCTTCTACAAATAGTGATGCTCTATAGCATCACAAAAAAAAAAAAAGATGGCCATGTCTCTGATGAGATAATTTTATCAGTTGTTCAGAATGAGCAGTTGGACTAAAAGGCACAAGCCGTATTCATAATACAAAAAGATAATAAACCAGTAATCCCTCTTACTCCTGTTTTAAAGCATAGTAATAAATGGGAAAATTCAGATGTGCAAACATTATGGTCTGCTTCTTCTACAGCGTGTTCATGCAGAGGGAGAAGGAAAAGAAAATTGATGGCAGGCATTAGAGCAGAATCGAAGGGATAATGATTTTGTAGTCCTGCAGCTCAGATGGGTAAAAGGTGACATCCACCACAGGGAAGCCAAGAGTAATCCCAGGGAGTGTTTAATCTCATTCAGCTGAATTAAATCACCGTGTTTGAAGTCTTACTGCAAGTTTAAGGAGGCATATAGTAAAGTTCAGATACAATTCAGTGCTACAGGGGAACTTACTAACAACAAATGGCTAAATTCTCAGTCCACGGTAGCAAGCAGTCACAAAGCACCAAGCAGGAATTTGCTACTCTTATCCCATCCTCTGAAAGAGCAGCCAGCACAGCTCACCTATTTGCTGCTCGTGAAGTCCATTAGCAAATTACTGCCTGGCTGGAGCAAGGAAGGAGCCAGGGAGGAAGGGAGATTCCTGCCAGCACGGCTCCTCCCCAGCGACCTCGGGGACGTACATTATCGTTTCCCACCCAGGCCATCTGGGAAGGCTGCAGATGAAGCCCACACACCTGCATGGTGGAAATATCTGCAAAAGGAGGATGGAGCAGGCTGCATAGTCGCCTCGCCTCGCTGTTCAAGTATCCCCACAGATCTCACTTCGGGCATGAGGCTGAAGAGGGCCAGATGTCAGCAGTGCAGCTGATTCCTGGGGGAAGGCGTTATTCCCGAGCAATGCTGCTTACACCCAGACCTGTGCATGGGTCATGCACTGCTGACATGTCGCACTGCTTCAACATCAGATGGGAGCTGCATTAATCCCTATGCTGTGCAATGGCACGAAACGGGCGGGTTTTGTTTTCGCGGAAGGAGCATGCTAAGCGTAACTTGCCTTCCAGGTAAATGCGGTCTGTAGATGAGGTTGCAGCAAGAAGGTTTGAATGCCAAGGGCTTTTGTATACTGTCAACATAGAGATAATTTAAGCCTGAGATGAGAGAGGCCGAAAATGACTTCATCCTTCCACTGTAACCTTGCTGCTCTCAAAGGCTTTAATATGATCCTGCAAGCTGAGCTGCACTGCTGCAATCTGTCTAGAGGTTTGAGTGGGACAGAACATAGCCAATTATTTATGCTAAGGTTTAGAAATGAAGCAGTTTTCAAATGTCCTCCTGTGGCAGGTGTCTGCTTTAGACATCCCTTGCAATGCCGTAACCCAGTAGAACAAGTAGAACACCAAGGCCAGCAGCCCTGATGGTGGCTGGCCAGCCAATTTCTCACTCTTCATCCTGGGCATTGTGAACACCACGGCCTGAGTTAATGCTCCAAATTCCATGTTGGCAGCCTTCTTCCCCTTGAACTGTAGTGGTAACCAAGTCCCGTGTAGTAAGGGTCACCTAGGATATCTCACATCCCCCTCTATTCCAGCCTCAGCTTTGAATGCAACTCAGACACAAAATAATGAATTTTAGAGTGTGAAAGCATCACGCAGTTCCCTGAAATGAAAGATGCTCCTCCAAACACAAGCAGTTACCATTAATTTACAAGTGTACTTGTTTTCTAAATGGTACATTGTTATTTCTTCAAGGAAAGCATTTATATATACAGACCAGAGAGAGCAAAGCTGAATTATAAACATAGTAAATCTTCAATTTGATGGAGAGGGTGAGAGGAGCCAGCTGGAGCCAGCTTTTCTGGGAACAGAAAACCATGCTCCTCTTTGCTACCATTTTAAGATCATTTTGGATTAATTGGTATACACTGAGCTGTATACCTTGCTCATCTGAACCTATGTTGCTATTTAACACAGATTAATTAGTGTTAGTGTTATGACTTACAGTAGTTTGAAGGTCAAGTCCTTAAGATCTGTTTTCATGACATGCAGTAACACTGTCTCAAGAGACACCAGGTATCATAACTTCTTGTGCTGTTAAAATCTGTACAATCAATATGTCTGCAGCTTTAAAATTTTACAATATACTAATAAGATAGACATAAAAACCTACTGGTATTGCACTCACTCCCATCAGCATTAATGATCTTAACACAGCAGGTGTTATCGTTCCTAACAAGACATGGTATTTGCTATTTCATGCTTAAATGCTCCCTCTTGCTTCACAGAAGTTGAGGAAGCTCTGTTTTAATGATTGACAATGCTACAGGCAGAGCCGCTTTGGGTACAGTTCAGCCCAGTTTCCTCCACGCTGAACCAGGCAATGTCCCTCATCTGCTGTGATCTCTGGAGCAAGATAGAGGCAGGAGTCCTACAAGACCAAGCACAGTCCAATATCTTTATGTTAGGAGAATACATGTTTAAGACTGAAATTCTCCTTCATTGAGCCTTTTCCCTGGCCTGGGAGAAAAAAAAGGAAAAAAAAAAATCACTAAAACCAGAAAAAAAAACACGTCAGTACTAAACTGGCTAGAAAACAAGATCAAAATAAAACTGTATTCAATTTAGATTAATTCATTGTATGGCCAATATTTAGTTCACTAAATTTGAAGTAGGACATGTCCACCTAAGCCTGCAGCTTTAACGAGATTCTTCAGTGTTCCAATGGCTGCACAAGCAACGTGCAGCTCCCTGCTGACCTGCTGTCTGGGAGCTGCTTTAGGCCCTGTCAGCTCCATGTCCTGGGTAGCATTTACCAGGCGCAGGTAAGTCATTGTGAGCTGTCATCATGGCTGACACCTGAAATGCCACGCAGTCCCACGTGCGGCTCGCTCTGCTGGGGCATACTGATGCTAGATACCCATGTCTTATAGATGGTCCTTCTATAGGAAGGAAACCCCATACCCTGGAGATGCCTCTCTTTCTTAATTGACCAGAAAGGAGTTTGGGATGAACAAACTCCTAATTTGGGTCACTCAATTCAGTGCATCAAATTTCATGGAAGGCAATTAATGTCTCTGTACCTTGGGTTCTTTACCTGCAACACAAAGTGCTTTGAGGTACCCCATTATGATGCAGCACTGCCAAATGCAGCTGATGATTAGGTCTCATAAAAAGTGAATGGCTGGATGCACATGCTGCATCCAATTGCAGAGAAAATGCAGTACTGAAATACTCCCCATTGCCACAAGAAAACTCTCTCAATGGAGAAAGCCCATCAAAGTATTAAAAGCTACTTCTGTGGACTTCCCAAAGACATCTAATCCTTTAATCTCTGGAGGGTGGCAGTTTTAGAAGAGATGCCATTATAGCTGCTCATTGTGGGATGAATTATGCAAGAATTAATTATTGATTCAAGGGAAACCTGCTCAAGCATGCCATCAAAGCCAAGGCAGAGCAGAGGGGAAAGGACAAGGTCTCTATAGTTAACTAAACTGATTCATGACCTAAGAAAAATCTAAGGCAAAAGAAGCAGTTTGCAAAGTGGAGCATTTTACATACCAAATCACCTTTTCGACACCCATAACCTCTAGTTCCAGACTATCGTGGAGCAGAGCCCAGTTATATGAGTCCTCTCGCAACCCAGAAATACATCCCCACCACCACCACCCCAACCATCCACGGGGGGAAAGGCAGGAACTCCTTTGGCTGTGGACCCCCAACCCAGCCCATCCCCGTGGGGCTGGGAGACCACAACAGCCCTGGGCAGGTCTGTGCCCAAGGTGAGGAGACCTGAGGTGTCCAGGTTACAGGCTGGAGCTGTAGAAACACCCAACCCACCTCAAAATGATAACTGGGGCAAGGCCATGTAGCTGCAGAAAGCCATGTTTTAAGAGAGACAATTTGTGGGCAGCTTGGCCCCGTACCAGAGTTTGACAAGGTCTGTTCAAGGAGTACTGACGTGGGGGAAGGAGAGGTTTAACTTGAGAATTAAGAGGTTAGTGAAACTAAAAGCATATACAACCCAAACAATGACACAGGGGTGACAGGCACCCATCAATTTATCTTTGAAAAAGAAATAGCGAGAGGCTATTTAAAAAGCGAGGAAGGCCGGAGGTAAGCAAGAGGAAATAAAATGAGCTTACACAGCAAGTCAGTCACTGGCAAATGTAAAACAAACCATGCGGAGGCTTAATAGCATGTTTAGCATTTTGAGTAATGGACATAAAATTTGCTTTTCTCAACTTGACCTTTATTAACAACCTTAGGCACTACAGGGCTATTATCCTGCAGCATTGCCTTTACTAAACTCATCATGTCTCTGAGTGCTAGGAACCATTTCCTAATACAATCAGAAGAGACATCAGTAACAATAATTATATAAATATATATATAATGCATATATATCTAGATATATATATATACACACACATGTGCGCACACACATGCTCTTTGCTTATAACAACTCTCCAGTGGAAACATTACAGTGACATTTAGGCAGAAAAACATCCAGCAGAGATCTAACACTAAAACCATCCTTGATGCTGCTGCATAGAAAATGACAAGAGTAGGACGGGGGGGCGGGGAACATCAGTAAAGCCAAACAACTCTCTAATACCCCACCAAAAGGGTTTCTTTTAATTGCAGCAGGACAGTGGCATGTTTCTAGACTCAGCCATGTGTTTTGCTAAATAATCTTCTTTAAAATGTTATAAATATGCAGAACTTTGAGAAGTAGGTCAGTGGCTCAACATGTTGTAGCAAATAGCTTAGATAAATACCAGTCATTACCCTGTGGTCTGCAGTTAGTAGCAGGTCTGACAGACTCTGCAGCTGGTGGAATGGCGATTCACTGCATTATAGGACCATTCCCCAAATGATACAACATCTGAGTACCTGCTCACAGCTAACAACGTGCCTCTCAACCAACAGAGAAATCAAACTCTCCCTCTCATCGTTTAAGTAGTCTCACAATCAGCAAGGGCAAAAGCAGGAGAAGGCAGAAGGATGTGAGAATTCAAGACATTGATATAATGAATAAAATGAAAAACTGCAGCTCAGGATAAACCCTGAATGCAAGCATCAGCTCTGCTGGAAAGGTGACTTCAAAATCCTGCTTTGAACATTGGTCCAGATGCATTAAAACCCATTGCAGGAGGAATGTCTCCATGCGAGCACCAGCTGAGCCCTTTGCAAAGTTCCCCAGGACCTGTAAAAGCAAAGCAGGGGCTCATGCAAAATCCTCCTGTGGGTTTGGTGCCCTGAATCTGTGTGGTGCAGCTCCCCTCACCCACCCCCCCCTTCCCAAACAGATTTCAGCAAGCACTTACCATCAGCAAGCTCAGAGCAGATTCGGGAGCACGCTGCACAGCCATCTCCTCTCTTCCTACATACAAATCCTCCCCACGACTCGGTCAGCCCTCGGCCCTCCGTCACGGCAGAGCATCCACAGAGCCCACAGCTAACTGCAGAGAGAGAAACCCCAAATCAGGGTCGGAGAGCATTTGCAAGAGGAGGAGAGGATGGATGAGGGGGTGGGGAGGAGAGGAG
The DNA here is from genome assembly GCF_030463565.1 of Pelecanus crispus. Lineage (NCBI taxonomy): Eukaryota > Metazoa > Chordata > Aves > Pelecaniformes > Pelecanidae > Pelecanus > Pelecanus crispus. The sequence continues at coordinate 8,520,881 of NC_134643.1, forward strand.
GGAAGGAAATAACCTTCTCAGCCAGGGAAAGAAGCTTAAGCTAGGCCAAATTTTACACTAGAGAGAGGAGGAAAATGAAATGGAGAGCCTGCTGGAGAAACAAGATATCGGGAACTGCAGGATATTTAAAGCTCAGGCGCATGCCGCCACAGCAAGCAGCAGCAACACAGGACATGTATCAAACACCTACATGACAGGTTAGGTCTAAGTCATCCTCCCCCTGCCCCAGCATGCGGACTATAATTAATTGCTTTTAATTGCCACTCTCCTTCCTCCACTTAAATAAATGCCTAGGTGCATAAAACTGCCATGCCCCTGACTCTGCATCTTCCTCCCTGCCCTGGCAATGCTAGCACAGAAACAATGTCAAATATTGCAACGTACCGCTTCCAACAGGGACAAATCTCTTCTCTCTCCTTGCAAAGCCCTGCTTCTCCTGGTTTTGAAAGCAGACGCCTGCATAATACAGACATGAGCAACGAGTGAGAGAAGCCAGAACCAGGAAGCACCTGGCGTTCACTTGAGAGCAACAATTACCTTTATGATATTCGAGCGAGAGCTGGGTTACACACTGACCCTTTTCACCTTACCCCCCCCAAAGAAAGTCTCTTCCTCCTCCTCCTCCTCTCCAAATGGACTCAGCTCCCTGTGGAGCTAACACACTTCCTAGAAACATGTAATTACACAGGCTGTTGTGTTAGCGCTCTGATCACACCGCCTGTACCGCATGGAAATGGCAGGCAGGCAGCCCCCCCTTCCCTCCCTTCGTAAGGCAGGATGCTGCAATCCCCCGCCGAGCTCCTGTGGCTCGGGGGCCAGAGTCAGCTAATTGTGAAAATGTGGCCGGTTAAGACACAAAGACAAATCAGCCTTGAAAATAAGCCTCTTGTTTAAATGTTAGCTGTAAATGGAAGATGGCTTTCTGAAAGCCTGTAAAAATAAACAGAGCATCCTGGTAGAAAGGCCAGTACTCTCACGTAGATGTGCCCTGCCAGACCTGTAGGACCCCTGTTTTGTAGGGCTCAGAAACCTCCTGGACTTCAGTGTATCAACTCTTGCATGTCCCTTCTGAACAAGCAGCATTTTGGCTTAATTTCCTTAAATGTTAGGCTTCGTGTAATGACAATGTCTGTTCATCTTCCAACTCCCACCTGCACATTCCCCCACGCCCCCTCCCTGATTTGGAACCCAATTAAAAGTTTCAGACAAATTCAACCAGAGTTGAATTCTCTGACATGTGTCATTCCTGCAACTTTTATAGAAATTGGCACCACGATAGAAAAGAAAATCAAATTACTATCTCCATGAAGGTGGGAAGCGGCAATCCAGCCCTTGTGCTCTGCAGGCTACATCTGGCAGGTCAGCTGTGGCGTGTACTGCACTGGAGTACTTATTTGCTCAAACTCTTGTTGGTCTCCTATCACCATGTTTTAGCAAAGGGGACACAGAGACATGGGAGATTGCAGACATTGCCTTAGGAAGGTCATTCAGAACATCTGTGGCAGACCCATACCTCCCAGCATACTACTCTTGAGCCAGGGGACAGCCCTTCTTCTAAGGCATGCACAGCATGTGGCATATAGAGAAGCTTGGTATTTTTCAGACATCAACACTCAAGTAGAGTCCTTTGTGTCACACCTGGGGGTGGCATTTACTGCATTGTTTCTGAGACCTGACCTCCTTCAATGCAGTGAGCGTAGCTCCTGTGAAAGCACACTTATGCCAGCAGCCACACTTACCTCCACCCTTGGATGTAAGTCATCTCCATTGATGGAGAACAGGGGCCTAGCTTCTCAAATGCATTAAAGTACCTGAGCACCAAAGAGCTCTAGGCTTCAGCAATTTGCTTCAATCAGACCAGAGAGCTGAGGTAGAGTTTCACAGTGCTTTCTAACCATAGGGCCCATCTTGGCCGTCTGCAGTGGGTTATTCTTCACCTCACAGTCATCTGAAGCTATGAGCTATCATACAATGTGATCTGCTCCCTTCCCTCCAAAGAGATTTGTCTTTGGACAAATCATCTTCAGGACATCCCTGAAGATGAACAGGTTGCTGACTGTTATAAGGAGTCGAGAAGCAGGCTACTTAAATGTCTCTTGAAAGGGGAAAATCCACAGAATAAAAGATGAAGGTAACTTTTTAAAAAAGTCTCAAGGCATCAAATTATAAAATATGTAACTAAATCTTTTTCAACAGTATCATGGCAAATATACCAAGGCTATTACAATTTTCCTTACACTAACCCAAATCTAAAGTACTGTAAGGAGGTGGCTGCAGAAACAACACATTCAGTAACTCTCGAGTCTGACAAGAAAGGTTTCTCCTTTGCCAAGTGATTTTAAGGAACCAGCCTATCCCTGTATTTTTGGACTCAACTAAAATGAAGAATCTGGAAGTGTGGATATCTCTTCTACCTCTAGCTTCTCAATTCACTCTACAGTTGAGCGGGGTAAAATCCCAGTCAAACACTAGGACCTAGTTATGATTTGTGGTGTTCTTAGAAAAAATTGGAGGTTTTTCCTGAGCTCTGCAACCCTCAGGGTATGATCATGTGTAGGGAGCCATCTGTGCACAAGTGTATGATCTATGGCTTCAAGGTACACTTGCAAACTTACCTACATGTTTGCCACTTCCTACTATTTAGGTGAATAAATTTTGTAGTGCAAGAGGAAAAAAAATAGATCATTATTCTCTGCAGGCTGTCAAGAGATAAGAACAACAATTTTAAAAAGGAACTTATTGGATAGATGGTTAAAACCACAGAGATGTGGTTTTGTTTCAAGGCCTAAAGCTATGACATTAGCAAAAGAAAAGAGTTTATTAGCTGTCTTTCCCTCCCCCCATACTTTAAGAGAAATAGGTGCTATGATGGGTTAATAAAGTAATGGCTTACAATCACTCAAAGAAAACCTATTATGGCAAACTCTGGATTAATAGAAAAATTGATACTGGTAAGAAAACATAAAGCACTTGTAGACTGGTGTGTATAGAGGAATCCTCCAATTCCAGTGTTATCACTGACATTACTTTGACAGAGATAATATAAGCATAGATACGCCGTGCCATGGCACGGTCATCATTGTTAGAGCTGATGGTTGCTGGGGCTGTCATTTGAGGTTCTGGTAATGCAATGTGGTAGGGGAATGCTCTGTTAAAAGCACATTATGTTCACTGTCCATGGACATACAGAACCTGATAGGCACCTGTTGCCCTCAACAGGAAACGTGGCTTTGGAGGCCAAGAAGAAGAAAACATCATTAATGGTATGAACAAAGGCAATACAGAGCTCAGGATTAATTGCAAGACGTTTTTTCAGCTGGTACAGAGCTTACAGTTCTTATTCAATATATTTCCTGGTTTTTTCTTCAATAAGCAAACAGGAGCTCTAGTTTTCAGTGAAGTGAAAGTAAATTTCCCATGTATTGCTACCACACATATTTTAACCACTAAAAATGAAAGTCCTTCCTCCAGTCACCTGTGACATTTGTGAGAGATCAAAATCCTGATACAAATTTTGATTTGCCTTCTGGCATCACAGATGTGTGTTTGAGTGAAATGTCATCTAGTGATATGATGACTGCCAGGAGGTCACTTCTTTAAGCAAAGGTATGTACAAAGAAAATTGTTTTATCAAAAGGAGTTAAAGCCTTGTATTGGGTTTGCATGGCAAGGTTTGTGGTGGTGGGGGGGTGGGGAGGGGTGGGCAGTGCTGCTGTAGGGGTCGCTTCTGTGAGAAGCTGCTGGAAGCTTCCCCCATGTCCGGTAGAGCCAATGCCAGCCGGCTCCAAGATGAACCCACCACTGGCCAAGGCTGAGCCAATCAGCAACAGTGGTAGTACCTCTGGGATAACTTATTTAAGAAGGTGGGAAAAAAAAATAACCTCACAGCTGGAGCGAGGAGTGAGAATATGCGAGAGGAACGTTTCTGCAGACACCCAGGTCAGTGCAGAAGGAGGGTGAGGAGGTGCTCCAGGCACCAGAGCCAAGATTCCCCTGCAGCCCCTGGTGCAGCCCATGGTGAGGCAGCTGTGCCCCTGCAGCCATGGAGGTCCACGGTGGAGCAGAGATCCACCTGCAGCCCGGGGAGGACCCCACCCCAGAGCAGGGGGATGTGCCCGAAGGAGGCTGTGACCCCATGGGAAGCCCATGCTGGAGCAGGCTCCTGGCAGGAGCTGTGGACCAAGGAGCCCACACTGGAGCAGGTTTGTTGGCAGGGCTTGTGACCCCGTGGGTGACCCACGCTGGAGCAGTCTGCTCCTGAAGGACTGCACCCCGTGGAAGGGACCCACACTGGAGCAGTTTGTGAAGAACTGCAACCTGAGGGAAGGACCCACATTGGAGAAGTTCATGGAGGACTGTCTCCCGTGGGAGGGACCCCATGCTGGAGCAGGGGAACAGAGTGAGAGGAGTCGCCCCCTGAGGAGGAAGGAGCAGCAGAGACAATGTGTGATGAACAACCCCCATTCCACATCCCCCTGCATCACTGAGGGGGAAGAGGTAGAGAAAATAGGGAGTAAAGTTAGGCCCAGGAAGAAGGGAGAGGTCAGGGGGAGGTGTTTATAAGATTTGGTTTTATTTCTCATTATCCTACTCTGATTTGATTAGTAATAAACTAAATTAACTTTTCTCCCCAAGTCAAATCTGTTTTGCCTGTAATGGTAATCGGTGAATGTTTGTCGTGAATGCAGGTTTGTGAATCCTGCTGATTATGTTAATTTATCATGAATGAGTAACTTTACACAGTTCGATTTAGTAGCAGTTTAGAAGTTACTTGTGACAAATCACAGGATTTGATTGTGATATTTTAATAGCACTCAGTCATCAGTGATTAACAAAGTGATTAGACAAAATTGATCAAAACAGTGACTTAGTTAAAGACTTGAAGATGGCAAGGTTCACTCTATTACTACATGGAAGAGCATAAGGAAAATTAAGTTACAGAGTTGGAATGATTCACAGAGAGACTGTGTATGCAGGGGATAAGGAGAACCCTCCCATTGAGTCATGAGGTTCAGAACAGACCCCCTTGCTTTCTAAACTCCTTTTCAGAGAGGACTCTACGTGTTGGCTAGGTCCAATCTTAGTCTCAGACTTGGTCAAAGGTTTATGTGAATAAGGATAATGCAGCAGTATAAGACTCACTTTGTAATTAAATCATACATCTACAGACTACTTAAACTGATTCACACATGCATACACACAGACATAAGTACATATATATATATATGGTATACCGGTTAAAAATTCACCTTGAGTTCAGCGAAACATTCATGTCAAATGCACCACCACAATATTCTCTCCCTGTCCTTATCTCGACCCATGAGCTTTTCATTTATTTTCTCTCCCCTGTCCAGCTGACGAAGGTGAATGATAGAATGGTTTTGGTAGGACCCTGGCATCCATCCAAATTCAACCCACCATAAGCCTTTACCTCAATTTACAAGGACTTAATAAAACAAGTCCTGCTATTTTTTTGGCAGGAAAATAGTCAAAGTTGATGGTGCTACCATAAGCAATGATATGACCAGAATCACACCCATTTAAAAGACCCTCACCCATCCAAGAAACCAATGGAGAACCCAACAAGAATCTCTGGGACTTGAGATATATCAAATTTTATGCCATGCTTGTAAATGTTTAACCTTACATTTAAGGACAATGAGCTTTCAGTGGTGTCAAAAGAACAGACGATATGAGAGTATGAAAAGCTGTCTGAGTTTATTGACTTTCCTTCAGCCATTCATGTGTTCCTCATGCATCTCAGCTGTTTGCTGGAACTTAGGTGATTCGTTTCAAGTATGTGTTAGTCACAGAAATCAAATTTGCATGATGAATGGCCATGGCAGAAGTGCTTCTGCTTTAATCCACAAAGGAGGAACCACTTCATACAACAAACTGAAACAAAGCAACACAGCTGGGATGTCTACGATGCCTACTCAAGCTATAGAGAATTACACAAAAAGAAATATTCACATAATTCAGACAAATTTGAGGACCCACATTTTGCTTGTAGCATATCCCCAAAGAACATAAAAGCCTGATGCCAACAAGTAAATTATTCATTGTGAGTTATTCACTCAGCTTTAAAAAAGATCTGGAAGGAACTTATTGCATTAGCTCTTCTCCTTACCTTCCTATGCTCCCTTCCATCAAACCAATTGCTCTAAAAATCACTTGTCATGCCCCACAGACTGATCCCAGCCCAGCAGGCCTGGGACTGTTTCCTCTGAAAACTCTTAGAAGCTTTTGATAATTATAATTGCAGTGATAAGGATGATTCTCTGAGCTGCCAAAGATATTATATAGGAAGAGAAACATAACTGGAGCCAGCAGACTGTCAAATGTAGCCACTGCATATGGATTTATGAGGGGAAGGGTCTCTGGTCAGCTTCTTCCTTCACCACCACTCTCTCTGGAGGGGAAAATTAGTGAAGGGTTCCCTACCAAGTGTTTGGGAAAATATTTCCTTGCCTTTCTTAGTACGGAGGTATTACAGAAAATATTGCTAGAAATCTATCCAGGTTAGGTGGACACCAAGATTATGACACAGGCTAAGAGAAGGATTAATATCAAACTCATCTCTAATTTCCAGTTTAGGTGTTGATTGGCACATTTCCCTTGCCTTGCTTTTTTTGGCAACTATTCACTAACAAAATAGTGCTGTTCATGAGTGGTATAAACTAGAGGCTCTGCCTCCATCTGAGTGCTTCCCTGCTTGAACCTCTCTGGATCATTTGTCTTTAGAGATGTGCAAGCAACCCACAGCCTGCTCATTGCTAAGATGCTCACTCCCAAGATGACTTATGTCTGAACACTAACTAGCTTTGATAGCACTGCTTTGGAATAATAAGAATCCTAGAAATATCTTGTTATTGTAAGGACAAGGGTGAGATAGAATAGAGCTTTCCTGATATAACACCATAGCTAGAGGTAGAGATATTTCTTGGACCCTCTGAAGACACTTCCTCATGACAGTGACTATCACTGGAGAACAAAGATCCTTGCAAGAAAAGGTCATTGCACGCCTCCTACAAATGTGAGGGTAAGACCTGGCAAAGCAAGACAACTAGTCCAGAGTCCCCTAGCAGGCAGCTGTCTGGGCCAGGAAGAGAACTAAGGCTTCTTGTGGCTTCTGTGCCAACCACAAGGCAATGCCCAGCCTTAGACCACTTCCAGGAGCCCTCAGCAGCCAGAAAAAGCTCTTTTATGTAAGTATGAGCACTGGAGTGTCCAGAGAGAGTTATGCCAGTAGTAAGAGTTCAAAGTGACAGGCTTACAGAAGTATACCATAGTCACATACAAGAAATATGTGGTGGAAGTGGGGTGGCTTCCCATCAGAAGTGGCAAATGGACTCTGACGTATGAGCAGGCATACTGCTCTTGTACAAGGCCAGCTGCCTCAGATGCTACTCACTCTCTCAAAATTCAGATGAGGTTGGTCTACTTTTCTTCTGCCTCTCAATACGAGAAAGACTTCTGTCTTTTAGGACCCCCTTCAGCCTGTGCTGTGCAAGGTTTCGGTACTCTGCATCTGATATCTGGGAGGCAAAGCATCTCCTGCTGAACTCTGGTCAGTGGGAGCTGACACCCAGCAGCATCCAATCCACCAGTACCACTTTTCTGTTCTGAGCTCAGCAGGGGCTGGGCAGCCTTGGACATGAATTACTGCTGTCCTGAACAGGGCAGGTTTAACTGGACATAGCGTCTCCCATCATCCATGAGCAGTTGTTTCAGCCCACATCTGGGCTGACCTCTGTAACTGCTTGGCGCTTATACATCTCAGACCTATCTACGACTTCTGTCTGAGCTCCCATTCCCCAGTATACCCCCACCCGGTTATCACAGCCCACACCGAGCAAGCCAGAAGGAGAGCCCAGTTACCAGCAAAACTCTGAACTTCTCTACTTCATGAAACAGCCTGTGGCATTTAAACCCATTGCAAGAAAAGATGCAGAATAAAAGAAACACCTAACATAAAAGTATTCCAAAAGCTGACCTCCAATGTTCTTCCAGCTTATATTCTATTTAATTTAGCATGTGAGAACTTAACACTAATGGTGCACTGGGACAACCCTAATTCAAAAAAAACTGAAGGTTAATAACTAGAAAATAAACATGTCATAACTCAAAGTATGACTTAATAGTGGCATAGTAATTAACATTCAATAACCATCTTACTCAATTTGAGAGCTCTGGGTTTCATATTATGATTGTTTAATATTAATTTGACATTTATAACTTGATGGCCTCAGCAGGCTCAGCTATCATGAGTGCAGCTGAACACAGAGGACCAATACGGAGTGTGGAGCCTGCAAGTGTGCATGACTGCTGCAGTTATATTTGTTTTCTGAAAATGCATTCCTCAGTGCTGTTGCATGATTTATGGGGCTATACTTGTGCTACTTGATCTAATTTGCACCTGTGCAAGTGCAGTCTTAGTGAAATAAAACAGCACTTTTCAACCGATTCCATTTTAATTTTTTTTTTTTTTTTTTCTAGTATTCATTTAAAAGAGCCTGGGGGGAGTGATCTCTCATTAACAAGGGTAGTTCCTCTTCTACAGTCAACTTCTGCATAGCTATGCTGAAAAACTTATCAGGTTTTATTTTACTGCACATTTCTAACTTTCAATCTACATTTATTCATAACCAGTTATTAATCTTTGTGCTGACACTATTTCAACTGAAGTAGCTCTAGCTTCTAATGATTTATGTCTACATGTTTTGGGGATAGCCAAACTTCTGAGACTTTGTTTTGCCCTCTATAGGTCTGCTAGCAGTCTGCCAAGGAAAAGACTGTCTCTTTTCATTAGAAACCTTTTGCTACCCGCACCAACTAGGATTCTCCTTCCCTGAACAGCACTGACCAACACCATCTACATTATTTCAGATGAGATCTGACATCTTTGCTACACTATGCCACATATTTGTGTGTATCATGCAATTGCCTTTTCCTCTGGGCAAGGCTTGAGCATTCGAATCATTTTCTTCTCAGTGCATCTCATTATGCACTCATTCACCTCTTAAATATGTTCAGATTAATGCATTGCACACATCTTCAGGCCCACCCATGTCCCATTAAAAAAAAATCATGACACAAACTGGAACGAATACATATGTACAAGACTACATGTAAGTGGCTAGGGGTTATGAAAGGTCTGGTACTTCCAATCTTTGCCACCTGCACTGTCCTTGGGTCTGAAAGGCATATTTAACCTTTTGAAACTTCTCTTTAAAAAACAAACAAACAAACAAACAAAAAACCTCAGCACATCAAGTAGATCAATTTTCAATGCCTAGAAAGTGAAGGTTTGAAGGCTCTACACTTTGAACTCAGGCCCCATGGGTCCTTTTAGGACAGCAATATAAGAGTTGCCTGTATTCTTAAAGAGAGTCTGTAATGTAACCAGGGACCAGATGTCCATTTCTTCAGTCCCACCTATGCCCCCCCTTGTGAAACACCTTTCTTCTCCTCACAGAGCTTCTGCCTTTCAGCCTCAGAACAGCTCCTGCACAGTGTGGACTTCATGCAGATTTTGTTTGGCTGGATATTAAGTAAAGTTACTTCTGCTACATAATGTCTTAGGGCAGAAAGTCAGACAAGTTAAAGCAAATAATACCTACCTGAATGCAAGTGTTACTGAGAGCAGTCTATTCTCAGCTTCTGTCCTTAGACCAGGAGTCACCTAACCTAGTAAAAACAATTTATGAGTAAGATGTCTAGCCAAAGATAGCCAATTAAGGCTCCTTCACCAGTCAATGGACTAATACATGCAGCTCCAGAGGGTAGGTTACACGTCCCATTAATCTTCAAATGGGATGAGTGCTCTCTGGAGAGCCTGGACTCTCTTCATTGGCTACTACAGAATCCTAAATTACTATTTTAACATTGTCAGCAAATCTCAGCTTGAGCATCAGCCTTGGGAACTACCTTCAACTACCAGTGTTGCTGGTTGCATGTGCTGTGAGCATCTCAGCTCAGGCCTTCAAGCCTGAGCCAGGAAGCACCACTCCGGTGCTGGGTGTGCATTTGAGGATGCATGCAAACCCCAGGCTCAGAGTGAGTCCCAGGTCCTGGAGGCTGCTGACCACTCAGGATGCTCCCAACATCAGTTTCATCTTCCAGAGGTCACCTGCCCTTCCCTTAGGTTTACCCTTTCCTTCTGCCACAAGTTGAGGTAAGCTCACAAAGACACAAAAGTGATTCTTAGGAAGGTTACCTTAGACGAACAAGAAAACCATATCATGAGCTGTGGCGAGGATGGGGTACTCAACGAGTAGGTCATCTGCCTTGGGCTGAGGAATAAAAGTAGTACGGGCTCACATGTGAAAGTCAGCATGGACATCCACTCTTGTCCTCTTTGTCAAAATTATTTGTTTGTACCACAGTTGTATTTTGTACATCCATCAGAGATTTAGATGACCCTGTGTTGTTAGGCATTGTACATATATCTTACTAGACCAGGGATGTTGTTATCAACTATTTGTTAGCACCCCCCACATCAGATCAAATCACGAGTGCTCATTTGCTTCAGAGCAAAGTTGGGGCTTAAACAAGAGGAAAGTGATGAATACTTTCACATCTACTCACCTGGCTTCCAGCACAGTACTGTAACTTCTCAAACTACCATGGCTGTTTCAGCAGTGATTGCTGTGGCACAACCTAAGTAAGACACATTGCTCACATTGGAGAGCTGACAATCCACAGTGAGACTGAGGGACTAACAGTTGTTTAAGAAGTGGGGAAAAAAAAAAAAAATTGCACTCACAGCAGCAAGATGCAAAGGCTTTCTGCCTTTAGAATATTTACAGCATTCCGTATATTGATGCTTGCCAGAGCAGGTTATCAAAACATTAAGAGTTTATCATTCAGTTGCTATTTGATAATGTAGTCACAGTAACAGCGTCATATGTAACAGAATTCAAGTTTAAAGGAAAAAGGAAAATTAGTTTTATTCACTTATGAATTACTGGTACAAGTAACTAATTTATAGGAATAGTAATAAAAGCAGAACTGTGTTCACTAGGTAACAACTACAGTTCTGTAAGAGTATGGCCATTAATAAAAAGAGGTGGGTGAAGAATTTTAAGTACCCTTCCTTAGTCCAGAAATATGTTCTGTGAAAACCTCACATAAGGGAGTGAGCAATTCAGCTCAGTTCATTAATTGCCCGAAATATCATGGCTCGTAATCTGCAAATTAGATTAAAAAACCTCATTGCATATAAACAAATGTTACAATAGATTGCCTCTGCTTTCTCAGCAATTAGTTTGCAAAACAGTTACTGTATTTTATTCTTAACAGTATTAAAGAGCCAACAGCGATTTCACAGTAAAGCAGCTTCATAATGAATATTGTCTTTATGAATCCTAAGTTCAGTCACTACATATTTATGGTTGTCCTTATAACTCAAGTTTGAAAGATACTTCTGGTCTCCACTTGATCTAATTGGGTCCTCCCTACAACACTTCTGGGCAGCCAGAAACTGGGGCTCTGGGCCCATGTAGGGACATTGAATGTGCCTTTTTTTCCTTGCCAGGAACATAAACTGGTGGGATATTGAGAAGTTACCACATCAGCCAGGGATTTCTGGACATCTGGTGTCCCAGACAAGTGAGGTAGACAGATAATAGCTCTGGCTGGGATGCTCTACACCTAGAAATCAAGGGTGACCATAGTGCACTTTACTCACAGTAACTTTCACATTCTGGGGAAAGGAAGAGTTAAAAGCATTTAAATACCTTCCTAGACCACAGCAATTAACAACTAGGTCCACGGAGTGACCACCCCTTCAGATCTGCTGCAGGTGTGAAGGCAGTGACACAGGCCTGCGTACAGAGCTGTTCCTCAGCACTTCTCATTTGTTGGTCATGACTGTGGTACCTGACACACACATCTGAAGAAATTAATCTCCATTTTAGGAGAGAGTCAAATAGATCAAGTTTAAACCATTGGAGAAACTGTTACTGGTGTCAATCTGCAACTGGGAAGGCCGCTTCCCAGCCCTCCTGCAGCTGTAGCTTATTGCAAGATAAATACCAACTTTTCTGAGTCCCCATGTTGGGCTTTGACATTAAAGCAGCTTATCAAGCTCCTCTTCCTCACCTCTCTCAACCACTAGTTACTGGCTCCTACCTCAGGTGCAGGACAGAGAGATGACAGCTATTAGATGCCTAGCGTAGCACAGGGATGACAATGGAGGTCTTGACATCTCAAATCACATAAGCACAAGGGACGTCAGGATGTGTTTAAGCTCTCTTCCAATAGCCTGGGACTGCCAGAGGGCCAGCATGCCCTGCAGTGCTGAGTAGTGAGGAGATGGAAAGCTCCTCCATCTATTTGTCCTCAGATATTTTGGCATCCAACCAAGCTGATATGGCATCAGAGGAGTCTGCAACCTAAAAGACCCTGCTGGGCTCAGGCATCCCATGTACTCTTTCAGAAACCCAAAAAGTACAGGCAAGTACAGATGAGAGACAGTCAAAGAGCAATTGCCTCAGTCAAGCACCAAGAAGCTGGGACACCTCAAGTGTGCAACACCATGGCCTGGTGCCCACAGAGGGCCAAGGGAGTTCAGACTCCCGTGACTGTAGTAACCCAGCCAAGTTGTTTGCAGGACTTGCACTTCTTGGCAGCACTTAAACACCCACAGCTATCCAGAGATGTTGTGTCACGCTGCCTTGCAGAGCATGGGTGCATCATCTTCCAGATGCAACTCCAAGGGACTCTTCCAGATTTCAACAGCTGCAGAGCAGCAAGGAGTTTATCTCCACTCTTCATCACTCCAGAGAAGTACCTTAAACCAAACATCTTGTCTCCGAGGTACTACAGAGGAATGGTGCCTCCTTTAGGAGACATCCTCTTGTACATTATTATAGTATGTTCTGGGTGGTATCTCCCACTGAGTTTCTAGCAAACATTTAACAGTAGCAACAGGGTGGAGACAGGAGAGCTGCACTTCACCTTCCTAAAGGAAGTATGGCAAAACACACACTTCAAGGGATGCTGATGACACACTGCTTGGCTCCACACACACACATCTAACCTTGAAGCTTTGTAGTGCAATTCTGTTGCATTTGTGTTCAAAAAGTGGGTAGATGTGGCACTTCGGGACATGGTTTAGTCTAGTCTACCCTTGATTGGTTTAGTGTGGACTTGGCAATGTTAGGTTACTGGTTGGACTGGATGATCTTAAAGGTCTTTTCCAACCTAAGCGATTCTATGATTTTTGTTTCTTTATTTTCCAGATTCAAACGTGGTATTAATACACTAAGTTCTCCCTGCCTCAGACAGAGCCATTTGATTTGCAAACTATTGTAAACCTTACACCAGCAGTTTAAGCATGCCACTTTGCTTACACAGACAGCTGAAAAAACCATGCTTTGTTCATTCCAAAGCAAATAAATGTAAAGTAATATTTTATTCTATATTTTCAGTTGTGCTGGGTGTCTAAATTAGAGTCTGCTGAGCTCAATAGATTTTCCTACTGAAATTAAGGAGGACTTAGATCAACTTCTCACTGAGAAAATATGTTCCAGCTCTTCTACACACACACAAACAGCTGGTAGCTCAGAGATGTGCATTTTACTTGGAATGCCTTCCCTTGGATAAGCAAGTGCCTGTTAATTTCTGCAAGATGTTGCCACTTGGAAGTACATGCTTGAGCTGAGGGCAGTGTTATCTCTGTGACATTACACAGTCCCAGCGCTACAGCGCCTAAGTGCTCAGATATGCAAAGGCAACGCTGAGATGCAATATTCAGACGGTGAATTTTGCACCATTATCACAACTTGACAGCTCTCATTTCCCCAATGTCCTCAGCAGAATGTGAAGTGGCACAGGTAGGAGTGCAGAAGAGCAGTGCCTTTAGAGTGGCCATTAACAAAATACATAGTCAAAGCTTAAAAAAAATATGATGTTAGCTTGGGTCTGCATCACCAGGGAATGACAGTCCATTTGCATGACTAATACATGGAATTTTTAGAAGAGAACAAGAATATTTGTCATTGCATTTCCTTGAGATCCAAGAAGTAGTGCTTCAACACAGTCTCCACAAGGACCTCAGCACATGGGTCAGGAGATCCCAGCTGGACTCTCTGCTCAGAGGTGGGAGTGCTGTCCCTTCCCAGTGGGGGTCTGCACCACTGTCCTCATGCTCAACGTGGCCCTGAGGACCCCACTCCCCTCCTGGTCCACATAATGCAAGAGACCATCAGTGAGAATCCAGGGTCATGAGAAACAGCCCAATTCATCCAAGACTCTCCTGAGCAGAGCATGTCTCCAGCTCCTCAAGGTAGATACACCTTGATTACCCCACTTGGGTTTAGTGAGAGAGTTACTCTCTTGGCCAATATTGTTTATTAATCTGAGCAGACAGTGCACAAGTCATGTATGGCTACATTTGGTCTTTCCCTATTTGAACTCCTTATGGCTCCACACAGGAGCCACCACAGAGACAAGATGTCACGGGAGACTCATTTAGGTGTAACAGACAGCTTTTCATAAGCTGTTTAAAAAACAAGGAAAATAAACAACCAAAAACCCTCACACCAAGTTCAGTTGGCTCAATGGCACTTTCCTGTGCCAGTGAGTTTTACTTGCCTGTGACAGATTGGGCATCCTTGGGAAGGAAGAGCCAAGCCCAGCATCCAGAAATTGGGAATCAAGCAGCTGAAGTTCAGCCACGAAACCTACATCTTCTCTCTTCTGGCCAGGGAAAGGCTGATGTTCTGCAAGCCATTCAAGTTCTTGCTTCAGGGCATTAGATTTTCTATGCAAACACAAAATTGCAACCTTATACTAAAAAAAACCAAACCAAACAAGTGAAAAAACCCACCACCAACAAAAAAGCTATTTCCAAGGCTAAAGAGATGATGGAAACCTTACTGTTATCTCTGATAATATCTCTCTTCCTTCTTTCCCAGAAACCAGTGCAATTACCTCTCTCTGCACCCCCTTATTCCTTCATTTAAAGTCTTCAAAGGCTTTTGTTATTATTGGATCCATCTCACCTGGGAGGCACCTGAACAAGCACAGGTGCAGTTGTGCCCATACACCACCAAGGCACCAGACATCTCCTGAGAGTGAGAAACAGGTAGCAAGATGCTTTTTCTCTTGAGGTTTTAGACAATGTTAAGGCATTTTCCTACAGCATGTGCAAACAACAGGCAGGGTCCCTGTACGCAGCTGGGTGCAGAAGGTATTGTCCTCTGGGCTGACTGCACATAGAGCAGCCCCAACCTGCTGGGTGAATGCAGCACTCTGGTGGAGTGCTGCACCCGTGCACCTATTCATTAACAGATGGCCAGTCTACACCAACTCATCTTTGTGTGTGGAGGCTGCTGGGAGACCACTGAAATCAGTGTCCTGCAAAGCCTCTTCTAACCTCTCCTCGGTAAGGATGGCACCGAGTCTGTGGGGGTCACACATGCCTCCTTCCACAGTGAAAGCATCTCAACAGCTACTCCTGAATGCATTTAGTCACTGAACATTTTTTTTGAGGCAAGAAAATTCCCATATCCCTGCTCTGTAGCTAGTGAGCTTAAAACAAGGAAGAAGTCTGAAAGTATTTAGATGGGTTCCAATGAAAGCATTGAGGAATGCTGCCACATCAACAAAAGACACCAAAACCCCCACCGAACCAGCTTGACTGAAGCTATTGACAAAATGTATTCACATTTGGCACACAGAGTCCAGGGGAAAATTAATGAGAAGAGAATAAAATTGAAACAAAATGTTTTATTTCAGTAATTTCTATACTTTATAATGAGGCTATAATTAGAGATGTAGGTAATATTATACCCCCATCATAAAGACATATGTGTTTTGTTTGGGAAAAAAGAAATGTTTAAGTTGATTTGAAAGAAATAATGAAAATGAAAAAGATTACTTTTGTTTTAGGTTGACCTAAAATGTTCCTTCTACTTCTGAATTCAATCAAACAAACAGAAAATCAAAGAAGTCAATTATATGCTAAGCCTTATGAGTGACACACACACAGAAACAGGTAATTGAACTTCAGCCTCTCAGATCTATCTTTCCATCCTCCCTTTCTTCAGAGACAAAAAACACTGACTGTTTTCATTAAAATACAGTAAGATACTCTAACTCTACTAATGCAAATCTTTCCAAGTTATATTTTGTAATTTGAGGAGGTCTGCTTAGAAGCGTGTGACCTTTTACAGTGCTGGATCTAAGCAAAATGAAAACAGTTTTCTTTACAGTCATTCGGAATAGCTCCTTGTGAATTAGATAATGACAATTTCCTTTAAAATGTCAGATTAACTTAAAATCAATTTAGTGCTCCCAGCTTGCTTTATGACTCAAGTGTTCTTGGGCAAGTTCTTATCCAGACAACATATTTAATGCTATGTTTACTGCAAATGGCATAAATAGAAGCCTGTATAGCTCATATTAGGTAGTGATGTTTGTTAAACAAAAATGTGATGTATTTATTTTATATTCTGGGAATACATCTAGAAAGTAATTTGTAGCCTCAATATTACCAATGGCTGAGTGACTGCTGCGCAAGTGTAAGTGCTGTGTGCCTTTTAACAAATAATGAGCCAGAATGTCTCTATTGCTTTGCTAATTAATACAAAGTTTAGTTCAGGGCTCTAACTTAGCATGAGATGTCATGTATTTCCTTAGTACAAGAGTGCCTGAGTTTCCTTTATTGGGTTGTAAAGAGAGGAGTATCATTTCTACAGCATTTCTAGGATACTCTGTGGAAATCAACAGCTTGGCTAAAATTTTCTGCTCTGTTTTATCGGAGACTGTGAAATGCTAAAAGTGAAATGGGGGCTCATGTCATTGCTATTTCTACTAGAGCCATTTAATAAGGCCAACAAAAACCCACAAGAACAAAAGAAAACCAAAAAAAGCAGAAGGGAAAACACAAAGAAAAATCAGATAAAAAACAGATAAAGGAAAAGTTTGACAACTCTTGCTCAAAAGAGTGGAAAAAAGCATTGAAAGAACAAAGGGTGAAAAAAGATTTTAGTAAAAAATATATAGATTTTGGCTGTTGTTTCATCCACAAGCTTCCTTTTAAATCAGCGGCACCAGTAAGTCACTCTGGACTCAGCTGACACTAGTCAGCATGTTTTGAAGGAATTATAACAACTTATGTGTTTGTGTGTGCCAGAGATGTAATAAGAAGGACATGAAGAAAAATAAAATGAACTCTAGGAGATCAATAAAATGTTACTCTTTGACCTTGTAGACAATCCCTAGCCATTTTTCAGAGTTGGGTGATAAAATCAGTATAGTATAAGGTTTTAATCTGGCCATTACTGCTACCTTGCATCTCTGAACTTGTGCATGCATTTGCCACACATCTATTTTTAAATGTAGATATAGAGCCTCTAGAGAAGAAACCAAATTCCCAACTGGTATTAAAACTGGCTTTGACAAAACAAACATTTGTACTCAAACTCTTACTGTTCTCAAAGCTTATCTCAGGAAAAGAGAGGGCTCCGTCTTCTCTGCTAGGCTGGGGAAAAAAAAAAAAAAAAGATAAGGCAAGAAACGGAGCAGATGGAGTAAATTTTCAAAGCTGTGTGTGGGAGTTGAGCATTCAGATCCGATTAACCAATATCAGAGTTGGAGGATCAGACTCCTACTCACCAGGCTTCGAAAACAACAGGTTCACTTTTCTCTGTGTTCACTTGCTTCTTATGTGTCCCTGATGCTGTCCTGGCTCCTCTCTAACAGGCTGACATTTACGCAACAGCACAGGGCCAAATGTGTCTTTATATTTGGCGCAGGGCTCCTCATACAGCAAATCGAGATGGAAAAACATGAAGTATAGAGCTGAGCTTATGTATATATCACATATGCTTATAGATGTGGTATGGAGAAGGGCCAAAAACGTGCAGCGGCGGCATCCCACAACCAGAAACAAGCCACACATCATCAGTAGTTTGGTGCAGGCACTTTACTCCTTTAGGACAAATGAAGGGTGAAAAGCAGGTAGATACAGGCAGTACAGGTGTTCAGTAGTGCCCCAAAGTCTGTTAAATAATGGCTGGCTGTATACATCAACCTAGCAACCCCTTAATCATGAGAAATGCACTGTTTAGGCTGATGCAATGACCTCTGTGAATAAATATGTCCAGTGCCAACCTCCTGCACAGGAAGAGCTAATGAACACAGCTTTTGCCATTTACATCCATCTCTTGCATGCTGTATGAAGAGTGTAATGGCCCCACACATTCAGCTGGGATGGGCACACATCTTCCAGGACTCATCTTCTCCCCTGGGTCACCTCCACAGTTTTCTATTATGTGACTAAACATCCTCTTCTGCAAAATCAGGTTTTCTGTCCTTGATAGCTAATGAGAAACAACTGTCTTCAGCTCCACTGTATTTTATCACGGTAGCTTTATTTTTAACTGACATTAATCACCCAATTATTAAGAGTGACACAGCACTTACACCCTATCGTTGTAATCTGATTAACTTCCAATCCTATAAATCAGTCTTGTACATCAAATATGTAGTATCTACAGGCTGAATCTCTTATTTGCTCCATGGGGACACTCAGCAGCACTGGTTATGAGCAAAATGCAGTGCAAAAGAAGAACAAAGCAGCTCTTGAAGAGGACATAGAGGCACTCTCTTCCTTCCCTCCTGCTGAACCTAAAACACCCTTTTCCTACAGATGGGCAGTGAAGGCACAATCACCTGGCCACTACTTCGGGCACCCTGAAACACTGTGCCTGCCACAGAGAAGTCTGTGGGGAAAGCAGGAACATACCTGTGACTTTTTTCCCCCATTTCTCTGCATGTAGAGGATTCAGCAAAGGTGACACAGACTCAGATTTTGGTGACTTGCAGCACAGGGCCAGGGGCTGTGAGATGTGACCTCTTCACGAGTGTGTGACAGAGGCAGATGCCTGGTCCTGGTCCTCTTCAGTCTGAACTAAGGGACCTGGGGTCACACCTTCAGCTAGATACACGTTCAACAGCATCCTCAGAAGTAATGTCTTTGAGCGGCAGCATCCTACAAGTCCTGCAGAGCTTCTACCAGCAGGCTTAGCTGCTAATTTGTTTGTGAAAATACAGACCAGCACACTATTCTGGAAAGTCTGTTAGAGCAGACACCTCGGGGACACTCTGGGTCCAGGCACCTTCCCTATCTGTCCTGATTTCGGCTGGGAGAGAGTTAATTTTCTTCCTAGTAGCAGGCATAGTGATGTGTTTTGGATTTAGTAGGAGAAGAATGTTGATAACACACTCATGTTTTAGTTGTTGCTGAGTACTGCTTATGCTAGTCAGGGACTTTTCAGCTTCCCATGCTCTGCCAGGTACACAAGAAACTGGGAGGGGGCACAGCCAGAATAGTTGATCCAAACTGCCCAAAGGGCTATTCCATACGATATGACGTCATGCTCAGTATAGAAACTGGGGGGAGTTGGCTGGGGAGCAGCGATCACTGCTCGGGAGCTGTCTGGGTATTGGTCGGCCGGTGGTGAGCGATTGTATTGTGCATCACTTGCTTTGTATATTGTTATTACTATTATTATTATATTGTTATTATTATTATTTTACTTTATTTTATTTCAATTATTAAACTGTTCTTATCTCAACTCAGGAGTGTTTCTCACTCTTACTCCTCCGATTCTCTCCCCCATCCCATCGGGGCAGGGGGAGTGAGCGAGCGGCTGCGTGGTGCTGAGTTGCTGGCTGGGGCTAAACCACAACACTACCGCAAAGGTTCTTCTGGACAGTCCTGGTTATCAGAAGACACTTCCTCTTGCTGACCCTGGTGGGGTCATGTATGAGGGATGTCTTGTCACTTTCCATGTGACCAGAAATCTTTAACTTACATTAAGGTAAGGTGAAAATAAATATCTTTATTTAGACACCTAACTTCCCCCCCCCCCCCCCCAACATTGTAGTTATCAATGTTCATAAAAGACATAGCTTGAAGAAATGAAAGAACACTCTTGAACAATCTGGTTCTAGGGAGGTTAATTCTGCCTGGTCTGTCTCTCTCTCTCACAGCATCCCAAAGACTTGCTGCACACACCATCCTGACACATCCTTTGTCAGGGGTCCAGTCTGGGCTGCATCCTTCAGAGAACCTGTTCATGATAGATGGCACTAGATTTTATAGATAATTTCCTTTTTGGAGCCCTCAGGAGTGTCTGGCCAGATTTAATCTTTCCTGTTGAAAGATATGTCTTTCTAACACCTTCAGAAAAAAACCCTGATGTGGCTTTAATAACAACAAGCATTGTTCCACCTCCTTGGAGATGCACGCACAGCCTTGCTAGTGCAGATGTCACATCCTTAACAGTCCTTGAGTCACTGAGGGGGAAAATTTCCCCTCCCTCCTCTCAGTATGAAGTGTATCCACAGCCTGAACCTTATTTTTTATATTCATCTGCACAACAGCAAACATAGTATCAACATTTAAATGCGGTGACAAAGATGACTGACTACAAACATCCTTCTAGGACTGTGGGAGCAGTCAACAATCCCTGCATTAAAACATGGAAAGTGGAAATGAGGAGGGGGCTTTGACTCAGTCTGGCAAGGCAAGCAGATGTCATGGGGTTCAACAGATACCATGTTTGCAACATGAGACATTTACTCCAGAAGGACCCAGGCTCTGATCTCATCCCTAGAGGAAGGTGATCACCTGAAGTTGCAAGCAGAGCATAAGCAGCAGGCAGGAAACCCATCTGAGGAGCAAGGCTGAAATATTGCTCCATGCAACTGCATCCCCACACCCTTAGCCTGAAATTTTACAGATGTAGGAGCAAGAACATTCATCTCTCACTGCACCACACTGTAATACAGCTCAGGGCCTCCTGTGTCAGCCCATGGCGGCTGAGTTGCTGCAAGCTTGCTTGCTCCAGTCGCATTCAATGAAACATGATGGTCTCAGTGAAATTTATTTTGTTTCCCTTGACTAGATGATCAGTGCTCCTAGCAAACCTGACAGTTTCAACCATCATCAATTATTGCTTTCACTATGCAGTGACTCTTTCTTTGTCACACTTTCTATTACAGAGACCTTTGAAACCTGCTTTATTTAAAATGGGTAGGACTAAACCAGGAAAGCTCAAAGTCATTCCTCTTTTCAAACCAGTCTCCTACTAAAAATATTGCCCTTAATAATAGGAACTCAACAAGAGTCTCACCTGATGTGAGAATTCTTCCTCACAAAGTTGGCAGGCTGCCTGTTGGAAAGCTATTCTCAGAAATGCAAGGCTATTATCCATGTCATTTTGTTCTTTATAGCTATGGGTTCACTGCTGAGCAGACTGAAGCCACCGAAGCAAGGTCCGTGCCTGCAGAAATACCCAAGTCTGGTGGTGTTTGTGCAGAATCGTTGTTCCCCTGCTCTCTGGGTCTCTCCACAGCAGGTCGTGATGCTGCTCATCACAAGTGCAGAGTTTTTGTGAGATGACTGAATATGAACTGCCTGCCAGGCATGATATTGATGAGCACACAGTGCTACATCTCCATCCCGCATGGCTAGAGGGAAGGGCTTACAGGGTCCCGTCTCCCACCATGCAGAGACAGGTACTACATAGAAGCCCTCTGCTCAATGCCACTTTCCCAGGAGGGAGAATGAGACCTTTGCCCTGAGGATTGCATTGAGGTGAAAGAGAGCAGAAGGGATGGTTTCTCCTAGGACATGCCTGAAGGACTTGGCCATTTCCCACTTCTCCACATCTCCATTCCAGGAACTGCAGTTAACTACAATGGCAAGGCCAGTAAATGTGCCAAGGATGAGGCAAACAAGACGACTGGAAAATCACCCCGAGAGGATGCTACGCTCTCAGGCAGCAGCATGGTAGGATTATCTGCCATCACGATTGCTATGTGGGAAGCAAAAGAGCTTCACTCTTGGGAAATAAACATTTGCTCACTTCAAACAAAAAAAAAATCAATGACAACACTAAGTTGGAGTATATACAGAGATCAGAAGTCTCAGCTGTTAGGCTGAGCTGAATTAGGCTTCAGAAGACCTGGGATCAATTTTTGGCAGAGCCACTGGTCTCTGAGTGACCTGGAACAGGTTGTTTTCCTGCTCTGTGCCTCAATTTCTCCTCCTGTGAAATGGGGCCAGTGGTACTGATTTGATGTAAGGTGAAAAATCTTATATAGGAACTGGTACTATTATTATTTTTCCCCACCCAAAGACAAGCTGTGATGCTTTTTTGAAATATCCTTAGCAATAAAGAAAATACAATCTTGTTCACTGAATATAGATATGTATGAAAGCAGTTCATGACAGCTTTTCTTCAGCGTGATCCAAAGCACTGGGGTCTTTTAGACGAATGTGGTTTTCCTTCTCCTTAATTTCCTGCTTAAGGATTCTTCAAGGCAGCAGTGTTATGTTTTTGGATATACAATAATGATCTACCAGCTACTTCATCCAGAGTGACTTTTCATTTCCTAATAGGAAGAGCAAAATAAAAGCCAGCAAGGAGTCTCTACCAAGCAGGACAGTGTGTGTCACAGCTCTCAGCAGCTGCGCAAAACTGGCAGCTGCCTCCAACTCACCAGCTGCTTCCCAGGAAAAGAAGGTGCAGCAGCACACAACACCCCTCGTGCAAGGCAAGCAAAGCGGGGAGACGTCCCCAAAAAATTGTTTCACAGGGTCTCATTCAGATCATGAAAGATGCAAACAAGAAACCTCTTGAAGTTCTAACAACCTCTATGGAAGTGTCTTTCAATAGCATTATCCACACCTAGATCTATACCTGCCATCTTCAGGGATGCTTAAATGTTGTGGGTAAAGTTGGCGTTAAGTTTTGCACATTTTCCAAACATTGCAAAACTTGATAACTAAACAGCCTCAAACTTTGGGATGCTCAGGGGCCCAAACCTGTCTAAGTGCAAGTTATCTCTTTCTGCCATAGGAGGTTATAATGAAAACACCCAAATGCCTATTTTGCCTGATGCATGCAGACCAGAAATCACTGCATGACTCCTAGGGCTTCAACTAGTCTACAAGTCTTCATATAAACTAATCACAGTGCAATATTACCCCACTTGTCAACAGTTCAGGAGGAACTGACAGATCCTAGTTTAACTATTTAACTCTGCCAGGGTAATAAGTTCTCTCATGCATTAAATTAAAAATGACACTTGAAAATAATACATTATGGACCAAATACAGCACACAAATGGGGGGCAAAGATTTAAACTGCTGTCTGGTGGAGAATTGCCAAGGAAGCAATATGCATCTCATTATCCGGACTTACGCTGAACACATCCACCAAGAAAGCCCTTTGCATATAGATGCATTTGCTACAGGCAAATGCCTGCTATCAGCGCGGACAAACACGTCTGTTTATTTTCCATTGTAACAATGCTTGAGTTAAAAAACCTGCCAAGGGCTCCTTATGGTGGGAAACTCTGGACGAGGCAGTCCCTGCTCACCCTCAGCCCCCATCAGTTTTGCCTTGCGGCCCATGGTCTGTTTGCAAAACTCTCCTTCCCTTCTGCTACCATCTGACAACCAAGGAAAAACACCGCGTGGTTGAGCTGATAAGACACACTTACTTAAGCTGACAGGAGAAGCAATAACATTAATAAAGATAGATTTTACTTGTAAGTGGAGCGTATTCCTTTCAGAGAGAAGGAAATTTCTTTACAAGCTTTGGGTTCGATAGTCTTGAGTTATGCCACCTTCTTCCACTGTCACTGGGGTTTCTCTTTCTCTTTCTCTTTCTCTTTCTCTTTCTCTTTCTCTTTCTCTTTCTCTTTCTCTTTCTCTTTCTCTTTCTCTTTCTCTTTCTTTTGCAGCAGTGTCCACCATGCAGCTGCAATTTCATACACAGATACATAGCTCTATGCACTCCTAGTGCTGGAGCATGTTTCCAGTCCATTGATAGGCATTTGGGGTGTGGTTTGTGACTCTTAATTAAAAAATGTAGTCATCTCTCTGTGAGCTGCTCTCCCTGATAGTTGATGGAGAGTTACAGGAATTTGAAAGGAACAATTCATCCAGTCTTTCTGAATGAAAGGAATTACCCAGCCAGTAAGTAGGTCTTATAAGCTGAATCACTCCACATTTTTCCAGGTTGCCAAACAGTGGTAGGAAAGAAGGACTATGATAGAAAAGACAGACAGCCTAGCCAGCTGGCTCAGGTTTAGTTATTTATTCTGCAGACATCTGAAGTTAGGCAACAGGAATCCTGCCCCCCTCCCCCCATAAGTTATGCTTTTAAGTAAGAAGACACCTCAAAAAGGAAATGTTGGGTGAAGAACATGTGAAATACTCAGGGCCATTAGTATGAGCTGAAAAGCAGGAGGTAAAAGGAGATGTGATGAAGACTCAAGTTTGACAGAAGCTGAGAGCCACGGGCTGGAGTTCCGAGCATGCAAGGACCAACTTTCATAGTCAGGCTGGCAGCTGTGACAACTGACAGAGGTATTTATATACCTTCCATGGCAGGATATGGATGTACTGAATTGCTTAGGCACTGCAGGCAGAAAGTAAACCCCTGCAGACAGGTATGTGAGAGTCTATCCAAAAAGCCCAAGTTAAATGTTGGCTCTGTGCTGTGCCCATCTGTTCCAGGAGGAGGAGAGAATAAACACCAACAAGTTATTCTTGCAATTGCTACTAGCTTCAAATCTTGCATGTCCTCCTATAATAGCTTCATATCTTGTGTGTCCTTTGAGAAATAGTCACAATTGCTAAAAGGTTGCAAACTGATTTAAAAAATTCTATTGAAACTCTATCCTCTACCAGAGGATATTGAAAATTTTCTACTGAAAATGTGTTCTGTAGTAAGAGGTGGAGATCTGTAGAGTAAAATTCTTATAGATTGGACACCTTTTCAATTCTACAGGGAATATAAAAGGACTGACCAGCCGGGTTAGCTCAGTTGGTTAGAACACGGTGCTAATAACGCCAAGTTCACAGGTTCAATCCCTGCTTACTGCAGGGGGGTTGGACTCGATGATCTCTCAAGGTCCCTTCCAACCCAAAGCATTCTATGATTCTATGAATTATCTTAATGAAAGCAATCCTAATCAAAGCACCCATTACACTGAGGTTGCAAGGAGATATTAGGACATTTCCATTGACCAAATGCCTACTGAAAGTAAGAGAAAAACATATATGAGTGGGTTTTGGATCAGGCCCAGCATGTTATGCCAGGTGTGCGAAGATATCCATCTCTAGAAGAAATAAAGACATTTATTCCCACAGCTATTGAAGGATGAAACAAAAAAAGAAAATTGGGGGTTTAATCAGGGCCCACAGTCTGGGTTTGGAAGTCTCCCTCCTGAGACTATAAAACCAAAACATGATGGAACATGGGAAAGAGGAAAATCAACAAAAGTAAAGTGCCGTTCCATACTCAAATGTCAGACAAAGCAAGCCCCACTTGAGGCTTGTTTCATCCCCTCTCATTCCCCAAGTCCTACTACCAGGGGAGTGGATGTTTAAGAGAAAGCAGTGAGTGATCCCACTCATTTTGCCAAAGCACACTGAAAACTGACTCCTCTCCCTCTAGAAACTGAGGGGGTACATCCAACCACCCCACTCACAGCTGTATCATTATTTTACATTTGCTAAGCTGCTTCACAATCCTTCTGCCAGAGCATCCTTGGTGACCGGTTCCTCCGGGTTGTCATGGCTTCATCCCATGGGATGAACTGTGACATGACCCAGAGGGACCCACTGGCAGAATCGAGGGTCTAGTGGGACACAGCCAAGAGCTCCCTGCAAGGGGCCCTTGTCTTATGTGGCCGAAGGGGAGAAATCAAAATCAGTCTCTTCTCAGCAATCCTGTGCGTCGTATCTCACCTCACTGCGGCCATGCTGGGCTCCCTCAAACAATGCCTTAGGTGCAAACAAAATTCTCAGAAATCCTTTCCTGGATTACTCAGCATCATTCATATTCATTAGCGGTTATCAGCATGCAAGCAAGGCCTACATTAATTAAATATCTTTGGCATTTGGGAATTGAGGAGTTTGGTCTTGTTTTGTTTAAGTTTGCTTATTTATTAGGAATATTAACTTGTTCTGACCTAACTTTCTCTGACATCTTTCCCAGCTACAGGAATACAGGCTTATAAGCAAGATATTTGAAAACGCATCCACAAATATGCAGAGAGAGTAGCAGAAACACTGGAAATGAAAACTCCAACCTCCATCTTTTAAAGCTCATTTTAAGGCATCAGATGAGAAAAACACAGGGGCAGTTCTTCCCCCCTTGACTCTTTCTCAAGAAATCTTCGTACCAAGAATGCCAATTACCTTTGAACCTGCATCTAAATGAATCGCTTCCATTACCAAAATAATTTATACAAATATAACTATTTCCATTTCTTTAGAAAACTATTCACAGCATTAACACACAGAGCAGTTAACAGCATTGCGGTCAGGGATGTGAATCTGCTTACAGACCTGTTGTAAAAGGCAAATCCCACTGTTCAAAACCATCATTTTCACAAAGTTCATTGCCCATTTTTCTTTTTTTTAACAGCATCACTCTTCTTTGTTGTTTAACACAATACCATTACCTAGATGGCCTGCAGGGTCCCATTTCAGCAATAATCCTGCAGTGACTGCATCTTGGCATTGATTTATGCTTGCATTTTTATAAGATAGAAAACCTTTCTATCGTAACAATTTCCTTGTTTACCGAAGGGCGGAAAAAACAGCTAAATCATTTCAAAAGCATGAAGTAATTTGTAACAGGTGCTATTTTACTGATATGAAACAACTGCTCTAATGGGGAATAAACTGCAAAAATATTAACAGTTATGCAACTCTGTATCACAAAGAAACCACTGCAGAAATCTTTTCTGCAGAAAGAAGCTCAAGCCTTCCTCATCCACAGTCACACCTCTGTCATTATATCCCTCGCCTCATGCAACCTTCACTCCTAGAAGGGCTGAGGATTTGAGGCAAGGGTTAAGATTTACAATTAAAGGTGACAAAGTGATATAGAAAAAGCCTCCTAATGCTGCTGGACCAGACTTCCACAGCAGATGAAGGGAGATGAGTGGAAAAGAACAAAAAATGTCTCAGTCCCAAAAGGAAGAGCAGAAGATTTGGACCATGGAAAATCACTGCTTTTTCCTTACCTTTTTTTCACTCATACCTATCTCTGCTACTCCTATACTAATAGCACATGACACTTTCCTCTAAGCCACGAGAGTTACAGATGTTTTATACATATATTCATAACGAGGTGGAATTTTTATTAAACTTGTCTGTGGAAGCTATTGTGGAGCCTGAATTTTATTTACTACAATATAATAAATTTCTGAAGCAGTGGTGACACCATGGTAACAATATTGATAATGTAATTATTCCTGCCTCTAAAATAGAGTCAAGTCTTTGTAACATGTAGCAATGCTATACAATAATTGAATACGATTAGGTTTCCTTTTTTCTAAGCAGGAGGTGAGGAACTGAAAATACACTTCTCCACGGTAATTTGAATCAGTAATTATTTGCAGAGATCAATGGAGGGAATTACCCATTCACAACCCATAGCCTTCTGGTTGTTTTTCCTAAATCAACTGAAATTGAACAGAGAGATTTTGATCTGGGCATCCTAGCAATTCAGGAGTGAGGTGGCTTGCTCAAGTTGTATGCACACACAGAGGGAATCATAGCTTCTGGGAATACAAATTTTTGCAGAGCTAATCAAACAAAACCTTTTTCATGGTTTACATTTTAACATTGTGTTGCAAATTTCTGGAATATAATGAGGCAAAAGGACAATCTTATTCAGATAAATCACACATATTTTGATGAAGTGTAATTACTTAGCTGCACTGCCACATTTAAACTTCAAATGGAAATGCCTAAAAGAATTTTATAAGGCTTCTTATCAGTACTGGGAGAAATGTCTGAATGAGGTGGATCTATGAAAGATCATGAGAAAAAATGTTCATCTGTAAAATGACCGATGCCAATAAAACATTTAGAAGTAAGTGGTAATTTTTTACTATTCTTATTATATCAGTATAACTGTGATCACACATCTCTGCTCCTGTGATATAAAAAAAGGACGAACAAATGGGCACGAGCCCTCAAGAAACATTAGCTCTATAAGCATGCACTTATGCATATGGCTACTAAATGAAGGCTGGAGCTGCTGCACTGGGATATACATTGATGTAGCTCAGCTGAAGCCAATTAAACTCCACTACAATTGGCACCAGAAGATGCATCTCTCTTGTCCGTTTTGCTAATGAGAAGAGAGAAGTCTTTCTAAAATTATCCTTGCTAAAATTAAGTTTCCTCATTTAATTTCTTCTATACAGAGAAGGCATTTGATGGAGTGGAATAGAAAATCTCATGGAAAAGGGGCCGGTCTGTGAATTTCAAACTGGTTTATTCACATTCACTGAACTTAGACCCTGGCCTCAGAAACGGTAGGAAAACAAGAATATTACAAGGACTCTGAGTAGAGGAAAGAGCTGTATCTCATGTGGAAGCATCTTAGTCCCTTGAGCGTGGCAAACGTATTGCCTGCATTTTCGAAGGTATATTCAGCGGTCACCTTTGTCCATGCCCTTCACAAAGACTGCTGAGCATTTGTCACACCCCTGGAAATAGAGTCAGGAAATACCTGAAGGGAGGCCATAAAGGGATCTCTATCAAAGGAGGCTGGTTTTGCCAAATGCCCATTGCAGTCAATAGCATTACTTGCATTCTTAGTGTTAAACATGCACTAAAGTGCTTTGCTGGACAGAGGCCAGGTAGCTCAATGCTTTGCAAAACTGAGCTCTAAATGAAGATTCTCTGGGGTCTGGCTGTCTTTCAGCATGGTCCTCCTTGGCCTTATCACACCACAGCTCTCTAGAGACCAAATGCAGACCTGTTTCTCATTTATGTCAGTTCAGAAATGACCCAGCCTCTTTGCTGTTGTGATCATGGATTCTCTAGAAATTCCTAAAATTAATAGATGCAAGTAATGTATTTGTTAAGAGAATATTAATTTTGGGCTATTTTGGCTTCTGATTCTGGAGTTAGACACTATAAAGGCTGCACTGCTGATACAGTTGTTGGGCACTGCAGTTCCCTCTGCAGTGTGTTAGGTGGGTCAGGATCCTCAGAAGACCTATTTCAAAAGGGGATGGCATTTGGAGCAGAAAGCTCCCTATGGGTAGACAATGCAAATGGTGAGCACAGGAGTGCTTCCAGGCCTGCAAACAGAAATCTTCATCTTTGGATCTAGATTAGCACCAATTCTTGAGCCTAGGGGGTGTCTATTTCTCACAAGAACTGAGCACATCCCAGTTTTCTCTTTTCAAAACACATCTTGTGATGTAGTCCATCCTCCTGTCTTTCACTCCCTGGCCAGCCTGGGCTGTAGGAGACTTCCAGTCAATGTACACGCCAGGGCAAACCCATGTCTTTCATGAAACGACCCCAAAGACAGAGGCAGAGCAACATGAGCTCCATCCTCCTGCAGAGTCAGTGCAAGCAAAGGATGCCAGTCTGAGGGGCAGAGAGAAGCACTCAAGGCCAACAAGGAGCAAGCAAGACCCAGCAGCAGGGCATTGGCCTGGGACTGACAAGTCAGGGGTATTCCTGGGTTTTCTTTCATGTAAAAATTTATAAAAGGTGCTGAGCACTGATAGTCATCCCAGAACTTTCCTTTTTCAGACAGATACGCTAACTGCCAAGCTCAATTTTTATGAACACACTTTGATACATTGCTTTTTCAGAGCCTAAGCAAATAGAGACGTTGAATTACTTTCATTCAGATCACAGATGATGAGCTTCAGCAAAGCTGCAGTTGAGGTGATGCCAAGTATGAAATCCTGTACCCAGCCCAAAGATAAAATTTCAGGAGTTCAAATGCAGGCGAAGGGAAATGAGTCCCCTGCACAACAGTTTGTACTGAGAGAAAAGAAGGGTTAAATAAAAACTTGTTTGCAACTGAAATAAAAAAAAAAAAGAATGTTATTGTTTCTTAGCTTAAAACCCTGCTCTTTAATTTCTAACCCTATTGCTAGGGTGATTCAGACAGGGGCTGTCTGACTACGAAGATAAAGATAGATGCGATGACTGGTCTGTACACAGTGATACATACTTTATTGTCAAGCTGCGTGCTGTGTGAAGCCAATAAACCTCATAGCTATTGATCATGCTGGAAAAGGAAATTAATGCGGACATGGCTTGTTTTTGCAATATGATAGGTATGTCTGCACATCATCACCTGACAGCCTCGAGCTGTTTGTGCTTGTTTGAGTTGGATGGGATGCAGCTATTCAAAATCTGGATAAATAATAAAAATCATTGATGACCTTTGAGAAACTTCAGAGTCGTAATCAAAATGTTGAGAGAGGCATCTGGGAAGTGACTTACAGGATCTTTTTTGATCAACATGGTATATTAATCAGAGTTAGAATAAGCACAATGAGAAATGCTCCAGCCGACAACCTACCCTATCTGTCCATATGAGCTCTATTTCAAAATATCTACAAAGAGACCCAGGTCCACCTGATTTCATAGAATCATAGAACGTTTTGGGTTGGAAGGGACCTTTAGAGGTCATCCAGCCCAACCCCCTGCAGTGAGCAGGGACAGCTTTAACCAGATCAGGTTGCTCAGAGCCCCATCCAGCCTGACCTTGAATGTTTCTAGGGATGGGGCCTCCACCACCTCTCTGGGCAACCTGTTCCTTTTCAGGTCTTCACCCTTTCTTTGGCAGTCAATAGGAGGAAACTGCTCCTTGTTATGGCCCTCTCCATGGCACTCTTAAATAAGCCAACCCTAGGACTGTCACCCAGGAGGGCACCAGTCTCATGCCCAGCACCGCCAAGAAGTGGTGTATGGAAAAGCAGGTGGAGTAGCACCAGCTCTCTCACCAAGGGCTTTCATTCCCAAGCCTCAGACCAACTCTTCTGACCTGCTCGTGAATCAGCAGGTCCTCCCCTGCAGTCAAGACATTTAGATGGATGGAAGGAAACTCTCCCTCTATTACTACTTACATTAGTCATAGAGTAAGAGACATACAGTTTTCATGAGTTTGAAAGTTCAGCCCATGTATTTTCATTTCTGTAGGCTTAGTATGTGAGGCTTTGCAGTGTGGATCCCAAGTGCTGTCAGGAAGAAAGTGCTGTTGCCTCTGGGCTGTTTCCAGCACACAAGCTGGGCATCTCAAAGTAGTTTAAGGCTATATGAAACTATGTTGCACTGCGGGCCTAAGTAGATGCAGAATGCCCTAAGTTCTCTAATTCATGTTTGCACTGCTCATAATTGTAAGTCATGGCAGTACTCCTACCAAGTCTCATATAGATGAATACTTTTATTCATAACCGGATCTATAGATAACAAAGTCAGCTAGGGGCATAAGCTTTGCAAGGCACCTGCCTTACTTTGCTCAGTGTGCTTTTATTGAAAATGTTACAGATATTATAATAAAGTTCCTTGCTGGTTTTACACTTTGGTACATTCTTCCAGTAATCCATCACTAGCTATGTCAAGGAAAAGCCCACAAAACTTAATCAGGTGGAAGCGGTTTGTTTTTCAAAGCAAGAAATTTTCCCTGAACCACAGTGCATTATGAATTTTCCAGCCCTAGCAGATTGACAGAATGGTATTTGAGTCACAGTGAGAAATGGAGTTCCATGGTTGGATGAAAGCAGTAAAAACAATCAAGTGCCTTGCTGGGCATGTGGTGTTGCTACTCTGCTTTGCTCCATCTCTCCAGGAATTACTACCAGTTTTGCTGCATCAAATGAAAGAAGACACTTTGGAAAACCACTGAGCAGAAAAGTCCTAGCTCTGCATAGATTCCTGGACTTCTTCGGTACATAATTTTGACGTGAAAAATTTTTCTTCCAATCTTTAAGTCTACTAGCTTGCAATTTCTGGCTGGTATCACACAATCTGTAGGGAATCAGCATATACACACCCAAACCAAACCCACAAAACCAAGTGGTTGTAGTGGTGTTTCGCTTGCCGATGCTTACAGCAGTGAAGATGGTGTTAGCAAAGCCAGCAGTAATAAAGGACAGTTACTCCTTATTGCAGTCTCCCTGCTGCCAAAAGGCAGGAACCATGAGCCCTTTTATCTGCTTTCACAGCCCTGACAAGTCTCAAGCCTGTAGTAGCTCTCTGCAGATGTGTGCTTGTCCCATAGCCTGTCCTGCCCTTGGGTGATCACACACTTGTCAGAGATAGGAAATATGAGCCATCAGGATCTGGCTTTTTTGGAGCAGGCAACCTGCTTCACAGTGCAGCCTGTGGCTTCATGAAGTGCTGCAGACAGGGGAGTCAGACTGGAGTCATCATGTGCAGATAATTCTCATTTACAGCCTTTGTAGCAAGCTTTAATCTTTTCTAAACAGCTCTCCATGGCTCCAAAGGGACACATCTGAATGGCCCTAATAGGTTGTCATCATTTCACTAATGGGGTTTTAGCGCCTGACTTATGGGCAGAGACTTAATTCCACTTCTATGCTGCCCTGCAGAAAGAGTGGTCCTGCTTCACCTTTCCCCCTTCCCACATCCCTCTGCCAACAGGTATGATTATCCTGGCATTAGGAGGGACTTCAGATGAAGAACCCAATTCCCTTCCACGGTTTAACTAAGCAGAGGACCTTGACCATCAAAGCTTTTAGTAAAGATGGGTGGGAAGCGAATTAAAATCTTTCCATGACCAGATCTGTGTAGTATTGCTATTGTTCGTTTCAGATGCATATGAAAGCCATATACAATGTGATGTCCAGCATCTTATTAGGAGCAGACATGCAGTGCCAGGAGGCATAATGGGAGCAAAAAGCTCTATTTTTAAAGCACACTGAGTGGCTCCTATATGCAGAGGTTCAAGAAAGAAAGTGGACTGGGGTCTTGAGTGGGTCTACCTTGAAAATTTACTCCCTGTTCCCTGCAGGTCACAAATAGCTGGAAATGTTTCACTGACATCATGTCTAGCTACTGTTGTTCCTGTGGTTATTTTCTGTATTCTTTAAAAGCCTTCCATTGGAAGAAGCACCTATGTTTTCTGGCATTAGGAAACAAATATTTTCAGGCTCCAGCTGTCAAAACCCTCACTAAGGCTCCAGGAGAGCACATCTCCTGCAGAATCCCTCAGGGCTGTGGGACTAACACTGGGCTAGTGAAGACACTCTGTCTCAGGCCTCTGTTGCTACCTCTCAAACTACCTGCAAAAGGGATTGTACCTCATCCCTCCATAGATGCTTTGAGGAAGGTGTTGGGAGGTTGGGGCTCAGTGTTCTTCTTTCTTCCTAATGGTGAGGATATAAATGAGACAGACAGTCTATTCTCACGATTGCACAAAGAAAGGTGGACAAAAGTTACTGAACAAAAGCTGGAACAAAGAAAGTTCCAACTGGTGACAAGAAAAAAATTCTTCACCATTAAGAGTGGTTAAGCACTGGAGGAGGATGCCCAAAGAGGCTGTGTAATCTCCATCCCTGGAGATTTTCAGAATTGAGCTGGAGAAAAAGCCCCAGGCAACCTGACCTAATTCAGAAGTTAGACCTGCTTTGTGCAAGAGATTGGACTATGGACTTCCTGAGGTCCCTTCAATCTGTGTTATTCAATGAGCCTATGACTCCATGGGTGGTTCAGAAACTGGGCTACCAGTATTAACACATTCAGAATTATAGAACATCTTGATGTTAGCCTAGTCTCTTAAAATCACCCTAAACTTCAGATAGATGAAGCTTAATCATAAATCTAAAACTCAAAATAAACAAAGAAAACAAAACTATCTACTCACTCAAAGACTGAATTCATTCATTCCTTCTCCACATCCATCTGGGAAGATGAAGATCTAACTTAGACAGAGTATGGTACCCCAGCCTTCATGCATACAGTATATCAGGGTGCAATTACAGGTGAGGAATCATTTGTTAGCAGTAGAGCTTCATATTCAGTCATTTTCTTGAAGTCTCCTAGGGTTTCAGTTCAGAATTTTCCTTCTTGGTCCTTAACCTCCTCAGTAGCCAGGTTCAGCACTCACCACTCCAAGCTTGTGGTTGTCCTCACTTAGGAAATGCCTGTACTCCTTTGGGCAGATCAGATTCTACAAACTTCACAAAACCCTGGTAAGGACTCACCCCCGTTCTCTAAGGAAGTGATGTAAAAATCTCAGTGCAAACCTTTTCTATGCATGATAGTTCATACCAAGAGGTAAATGTACAACAGCACTTAATCCAGATATAAACAAGGAATTACATTGTGCTGCTCATTGCTGACTCTCGTTTAAAGCAAGTCATAGTGATAATAAAATAATTGGAGGTCATACTGGGTTAGGCACAACTAAACCCAGTTTAGCCCCCAAACCTATCTTTTGATTACTCCTTAATTTAGAGGATGTGACTTATCCCTCAAGCAAAAGCTGGAACTACACTGCATTTCTAGTCAATAAAAGGGACAAAAGGTGGTGATGCTACAAACATTAGTAAATGAAAAGGCTGAGGGTGTTAGTCACTGTTTAAATGGCAGCACACTGCTCAGCATGGACCAATTGACCTAGTTTTTCAGCATCACGTGACAGACTAAATTACCCTAGAAAGAGTGCCCTGACCTCACACCTTCTGCTGGAAGTGAAGTCTTACATCAAACCCACATCCTGGCCTGAACTCACTCTTAGAAAAGTGCAAAACAAATTAATGTTAAACAATGCTAATGCACATATGTCAACAGTGGGGTTCAGCTGTTGAAAAGTGAATGCAGAGCATGAGGTGTAATTGCCAAGTCCTGCCTATGCCTCCGATTATCCCAGCTCAAATCATTCCCTAGGCTTCCACCTGGAATTTTGTCTCAGGTTTCCCAGCTACATCTTTTGCAGAAAAAATATGAGAGGTTTTTACCCTGTGGAACAGGCAAGGGAACTGGCTTGGGGAAGCTGTAGTTACTCTGCATCCACCATATAAGCTGAAATTGTTTTTTCTCCCAGTTCCATGACCCTGTAGTTTTAGTTCACTGATATCATGTTTTTCAACTCTA
Organism: Pelecanus crispus; assembly: GCF_030463565.1. Classification (NCBI taxonomy): domain Eukaryota; kingdom Metazoa; phylum Chordata; class Aves; order Pelecaniformes; family Pelecanidae; genus Pelecanus; species Pelecanus crispus. The sequence goes on from NC_134643.1 coordinate 8,555,817, forward strand.
CGTGCTGTGGAGTGTTGTGCTCAATTGCTAGGAAAGTGCATCCATTTTCTTTAATACCCCATACACATAACACATGTATCAGTAAAGAATGCAATTTCACCATAAAATCTATGTGTTTCATTATGTGCTCCATAAGATCTATATATTCTATCACAAAATGTTGCCCTCTGTTTGCTACTTTATGTTACATTTCTCATGAGGTTACCTTGACTTTCATGTGGCTTCTATACTAGGGGTTTTTTTATGTCCACATAACCTTTTAAGATATACATGTTTTTTGTTACAGGTACAAAAAGAGTTAGGTTCACATATTGCAGCTTTTATTAGGGCTCACAGAGAGGTCTCGTTACCCTGAAAGAAACAATAATACCTGCTTCAAGGCAAGACTTTATCTTTTCAATGGCCATATATGTTCCTATTGTCTGTAGAGTAATTTTTTTTCTTTTGGTACTAAAACAAGAAATGTGCAGAAAAAAAATGGTCTGTCCTTTATTGACTTCACACAGCCTTTTTCAAATTATTTCAAGGGATGTAAACCATTGCAAAGGCAGACTTCACATTGATAGTGGGAGCAGCACTTCAGACAGACAGAAATCCTGAGATTTTGCTGCTGAAAAATCAATTCTAGTCCATTGGAGTCAAGAGCCTACAATGGCATAAATGAGAGAAGGAACTGACCTATTTTCTTAGCACAGCTTTTCTAAGAAGACTGATTAATTGGCTCATGGACACCCTTTGAAATTGCAGCCCTTTGTTTTACATCACTTCATCCCAGTTTTAGACTGTTACACCACCACCAAAGTCACACCAGTTAAAACAGGAGCAACAAAGTGCTGAACCACTGTCACCAAGTCCACAACACAGGCTTGGATGTAATGGTCAAGAAGAGGCACAGTTTCCTTGGCATTGCATAGAGGTGTGACCAAACTCAATTTCTGCAGCAGGCTGCTCTGTGCATTGAGTAACATCGTGCACTGGGTAACAAAAGGCGGCTCACACACAAAATATGTGTGGTAGTGGACAGTCCCTTATTACAAGGAGCTCATAAGTGATTCTTCTGCCTCGCATGATTTTGTGGAGCAAAACCATTCTGGCCAGAGTGGGACTGCAATGCAGGAAGATGGCAAGGTGTTTGCATCCATGTTGCATAGACATGGCATATGTTATTTCTGTCTTGGTAGTTTTTAGATTTTTCTCTTCTTAGCTGAGATGAGAGCCCCACCATGATCCTAAATCAGCAACTTTGCTCACTTTGTAGTCACTGGACAGAAAGACACTTCCAGAGGGCAATCCAGATCTAAGGGAAGATTAATTTCCTCCTGGAACTCTCTCAAGAGGCAGCAGACCTCAAGGGCATTAAGTAAATGTCATTAATCAAGCAAGATGATTCTGAGCCACTTTCCTCAAAGTCAAACATGGAGCATAGGGTAGAAATAATGATTCAGAACAGGAGTTTTCAGCCTACGTCTTGACAGCAAAGGGTGGAATCCATGTTATCTAATGCAGGCATCTACATTGCATCTGGATGTTAGGTGCCAGTGAAGCTGTTCTTCTAAATTAAGTGTCTATATATAGTTGATGAAGGGAAACCAAGACCTCTAGAGGCATGCAAAATAAAATCCTGTTTGGCTCTTTGATCTCTGCCTCCCTCTTTTTTAGATTCCGAGCCCATGTAGGCTTTTTCTTCAGCCAACAGAGTCAAGCTGTGTGATGGGTGGTCTGAGCTCTATTATACAATGTCTAATGTCTGAAGCCAGATTCATGAGGAAGGCAAAATATGTTTAATTCTTATCTGTCCAACACGTTTATTGTGTGACTTCCAGCAAGTCTTTTTTATTCCTTCTGTGCCTCAATTCCCTGCTAATATAGTAGGAATGATATTTCTCAGACTCAGAGGATTGTTAAGATAGAAATAATATTTGTGAGATATTCAAGTATCACACTGAGAAGATCCAGAAAGGTTATATAGAAAAATCCCTATTTTCAATGTAGGGGAATTGTTGATTTTATTTTTAGTTGAGGCATAAATACATTGAATTTCATACATTGACTGAAAAAGATGTGAAGAAATGCAAACCTGCTACACCGCACACTGAGAGCACATTTTTTAAAAGACAGTGGGAGTGCATATGTGAAAAGGGGCAGAGTTAGGATTAACAAAGTTATCCTCATTTTGTCATTTATTAACTCCTGAGCTCAGTGTTAAGCTTGTCTGTGCTGGTAAGGGGAAGAGTTTTGCCAGGAATATTAATAAGAAACACAGTTTATTTTCTTTTTATTTATGTGCAACTCCTATCAATATTAATGGGACTGAGTTAAACAAATACTGGAAGGAAATGAGGAATGGGAGGGGAAAGAGGAAGGAGAAGGGGCAAGGATAAGGGAAAAGGAAAGAGAAGGGGAAGGAATTTTGGTATTCAGATATTAACTTTCAGTCATGGAATTTAAACACTGAACTGTGTTTAAACACTGCCCTTGGCACAAATGGAGCCTGGTGCCCCTGATTTGCCCTTGCCTTTCAGCTGGTACGCTCCCTGCACAACCATGGAAACATTGCCATTCTTGTAAGATCTTTTATGCTCATTTCATAGGAGTCATCTACTAGAGAAGATGGAGAAACAGAAGCAAAGCTCTTAGGATTAAGAACAGGATTCACATCTCCAGGATGATGCTTTCCCCCAGGAAGAGTTCAGCCCTGAAAAACATTCATGAGCAAAATACTGCAAGCAGTTTAAAGTTCATATTGCTGAAAATGCCTTTTGTATTAAATTCCTATCATGTATTTACAAAACCTCTGCCCCTGCTAGATAATAAAAGATTACAAATTACAAATGAATGCAGCTGTTATTTTGTTATTAATTGTAACATGTTCCCAAGCTGTTAAGTCTCATGGTCTGCTGATCATGCCTGACCCACAAATGGAAGTATGCAGTGCAATAAAATTTCACACACTCTCGGTGTCCTTTCTAATTAGTGAATGAATCATGCCCTATATCTGCAGAGTGGAACTGCACTTCCTGGTTTCTAAGAGCATCTATAGTTAGGCATGCAGATGTTGCACACCGCAATTTTGGAAGGATGAGCAGATTGGGAGCTAAGTTTTACACCAAAGCTGCACGCACCTCCAGGAGTCTGCCTTTGGAGCTGGCTCCTTCAAAATCTGGTTTGGCATTTGATTTTTTCTCTAATAGGTACATTTGGGAGGTTCGGGTGAACCTGAGCATAGACTAACTCTGTGCTTGTCCTTTTGCTTGTTTGTGTAACAGTAAAGTGTCCTTCAGCTGGAAGTGGATACAGGGAGGCTGTTTGTGAGGGTATTGTCCAAACATCACCACATGGTGTACACAATTAGCTGTGATGTACAAATTGTTGCTCCAACTAAAGGGCTCTCTGCTGACAGAGGGGCTTTCTTTGCAACTGAAAGGACTCGCTGCCAAACAGTTCCACTGTTCAGGAAAAAGAATGGGCTAGTTTAAATGAGGTCATTAAGTCACTCGGCCAAATTCCTACCCCAGGCATTTATCCTATATGTCTCCTCCAATTCTGTAGCACAACTGTTAATTAAAAGCTGGATTCTGCCTGATAGTAATGTAAATCTCACCCTCCAAGGTCTCTGAACCACCAGGGAACTTGTAAGTCTCAAATGCTGATGGAGGCCAAAGTGACCCTTTTTCCTTACCTTGAGGTATTGCCTAAATGCCCATGGCATAGACTTATCTCCCTAGACAACACAATGCACAGGCAGCACAAATAACTCTTGCTTATGCATATTTTTAATCCTGATTAGAAGCAGGATCCTTAGCTGGGTTAAGTTACTCCAGCAAAAGCCAAACTACCTTCTCTAGCAAAGCCTACTGGGAGACGGTCTCCCCTGGGAGACGGTCCTCAGGGACAGGGGAACAGAACAGAGTTGGCAGATCTTTAAGGACACCTTCCATAGAGCACAAGAGCTATCAGTCCCCAAGTGTAAAAAATCAGGCAAGGAAGGGAAGAGACCAGCATGGCTGAGTCGAGACATGCTTGTCAAACTAAAGAGTAAGAGGGAACTGCACAGGCAGTGGAAGCAGGGACAGGTGTCCTGGGAAGAGTACAGGGAAACGGCCCAGTTGTGTAGGGAGGGGGTCAGGAAGGCCAAGGCACAGCTGGAGCTGAATTTGGCAAGGGACGTAAAGAATAACAAGAAGGGCATCTACAGGTATATCAACCAGAAAAGGAAGGTTAAAGAAAGTGTACCCCCCCAATGAACAAGAAAGGCGAACTTGCATCAACGGACAAGGAGAAGCCTGAGGTACTCAACAACTTCTTTGCCTTGGTCTTCACCGGCAACCTCTCTCCTCACCCCTCCCGAATCGATGGACCAAAAGATGGGGACCAGGGGGGTAAAGCCCCTCCCACTGTAAGGGAAGATCAGGTTCGAGACCACCTGAGGAACCTCAATGTACACAAGTCTATGGGACCTGACGAGATGCACCACAGAGTCCTGAGGGAATTGGCTGATGTAGTTGCAAAGCCACTCTCCATGATATTTGAAAAGTCATGGCAGTCAGGTGAAGACCCTGCTGACTGGAAGAAGGGGAATGTTGTGTCCATTTTTAAAAAGGGAAGAAAGGAGGACCCGGGGAACTACCGACCTGTCAGCCCCACCTCTGTGCCTGGGAACAGATCCTCCTAGAAGCTATGCTCAAGCACATGGAGAACAGGGAGGTGATTCGAGACAGCCAGCATGGCTTCACCAAGGGCAAGTCCTGCCTGACCAACCTAGTGGCTTTCTATGAAGGAGTGACTGCATCAGTGGACAAGGGAAAAGCAACGGATGTCATCTACTTGGATTTCTGTAAAGCATTCGACACAGTCCCCCACAACATCCTTCTCTCTAAATTGGAGAGATATTGGTTTGATGGGTGGACTGTTCGATGGATAAGGAATTGGCTGGATGGTCGCATCCAGAGGGTCATGGTCAATGGCTCGATGTCCACATGGAGACCGGTGACAAGTGGGGTCCCTCAGGGGTCCGTACTGGGACTGGTGCTATTTAACATCTTCATCAATGACATAGACAGTGGGATCGAGTGCACCCTCAGCAAGTTTGCAGATGACACCAAGCTGAGTGGTACCGTTGACACACCAGGAGGATGAGACGTCATCCAGAGGGACCTGGACAAGCTGGAGAGGTGGGCCTCTGTGAACCTCATGAGGTTCAACAAGGCCAAGTGCAAGGTCCTGCACCTGGGACGGGGCAACTGCCAGTATCAGTACAGGCTGGGGGATGAAGAGATTGAGAGCAGCCCTGCGGAGAAGGACTTGGGGGTACTGGTAGATGAAAAGCTGGACATGAGCCGGCAATGTGCACTTGCAGCCCAGAAAGCCAACGTATCCTGGGCTGCATCAAAAGAAGCGTGGCCAGCAGGTCGAGGGAGATGATTCTGCCCCTCTGCTCTGCTCTGGTGAGACCTCACCTGCAGCACTGCGTCCAGCTCTGGGGCCCTCAGCACAAGAAGGGCATGGACCTGCTGGAGCGGGTCCAGAGGAGGGCCACAAAAATGATCCGAGGGCTGGAGCACCTCTCCTGTGAGGCCAGGCTGAGAGAGTTGGGATTGTTCAGCCTGGAGAAGGCTGAGAGGAAACCTTATTGTGACCTTCCAGTACTTAAAGGGGGCTTACAGGAAAGATGGGGAGAATCTTTTTAACAAGGCCTGCTGTGACAGGACAAGGAATAATGGATTTAAACTAAAGAAGAATAGATTTAGACTGGGTATAAGGAAGACATTTTTTACAGTGAGGGTGGTGAAGCACTGGCACAGGTTGCCCAGAGAGGTGGTAGAGGCCCCATCCCTGGCAACATTCAAGGCCAGGTTGGACGGGGCTCTGAGCAGCCTGATCTGGTTAAAGCTGTCCCTGCTCACTGCAGGGGGGTTGGGCTGGATGACCTCTAAAGGTCCCTTCCAACCCAAAGCATTCTATGATTCTATGATTCTGGGGGTTTCACTTGGTAGCTGATCAGAAGGGCTAATGTATTTCTGACTAGCTGGCTGTCCTTTCTTCCTCTACAGCTGGCTGAATCGCCCCCTCAGCCCACCACATGGATTAGAGGAGAGCAGCAAGAGGACAGCAGAAAGGGAAAATAGCCCCAGGTGATGGATTTACTCCAACCTCATCTGATTTGCTGGACAATAGAAGCTAAATTTTCCAAGTCTGCACAAGAAAGGGACAAGTCTTCAGAGTAACATCAGCTGGATACCAACACCACCACTCCACTGGACAACTGGATTTGGCTCTTGGCCATTCCCCTGACACCCAAGCTCTGTAAGAGCACACAAACTAGCTTCCCCTGAGCAGAGGTGTAGGACAGCATCTTCATATTTGGCCAAATGGGTGGTTTGCCCATTGTGAAACCTTCATGCAAGTTCAAAGAGCTCAGCAGTTTTGCCCTGAAGGTACTGAACTCTATCATCCCTGTGTCAGCCCATAGACATAATTACCACAGAAACACACCTATTGGCATACTGGGGGCATGCAAAGAGAAATGGAAATTAGGCTGTCTAGGATTTTAATGGCACTAGCATAAATTAAAATGTTATTTTTCCATCAGTCCTTTTCTTCCCGCATTATTTTGTTCTAGCAGATCTCTTATAAAATTCCATCTTAATCTAGTTGTATTTCCATCAGTTCAGTAAATTTCCCAGGTGGAATTATTATCCTCATTATTACCTGCAAATGCAAACTTAAAGAATGAGAATGAAAGAAAAACACACACAATGAATGTGTGAGGCCAAAGTGAGCTGTCACATGAGGTTACCTAGTACTGCCCTCACAATGATGGGTCATATATAGAGCACAAACCACAGAGCATCATGTAGCCTGTGCAGTTTCTATGGGTGTTGGCTGGACAGATGGGACAGCAAAGTATGGAGGTCTTGCTGTGGAAGGAGGAAATTTGGGGTCTCCACTTGCCTGAATCACTGTCTGTTGTTCCTCTTTTGTTTTCATCTTTAACTTCCTGAGAATGGCCTGATTCATATAAATAAATATATATAAAATGCCTTTGAAAGTCATCTCTACATGACTTGCTTAGTGCCACATATAAGGACTGACTCACATCAGTGCCTTCCTTACACTGTCCGCATCTCATTGTAAGTGAGAGCTTCCCAGGGAATTTTCTTAATGTCATTCAAAAAAAGGCAAAATCCACAAATATTTTTCATAGTTTTACGTGACATGGGCTAAAGTGCTTTACCAACACACACAAATAGGATGTCTAACCATATTCTCATTCTCACACAATTACAATTTCCTTGACAGTAGCACCAGGGAAACAGCTGGTTCCCAGAATGAAGAGGGATAGATGTAGTGAAGCTAGAGTTAATTACACTATGGTAGATCTAGGGCTGCAGTGATTTAAGTCTACCAAATTTAAAGTGCGCATTCTCAAAAGAGGTGCCTGGAAATAATAATCTCCTGATGTCTCTGCCAGGCTGAATAAAACAATTAAAAACATGTAAAACTCCACTAACACCCCACTCATAAACTGGGGACACTATGTCCAGCACATAGGAGCTCTAGAGGATGGATAATTCCCCACTAACAAGTGCCAATACCAATGTTTTAATACCACAAGAATTTTACAAAGAGTGGGAAAATGTGCAGAATTTAGCATAACTTTGGAAGATGCTTTCATAAATACATCAATAATATAAGGTGGAATTCACTCCCCAGCGCCACAGGGCAGAACAGTAGCCCCAGCCATCTCTGATAATTGGTAGCAGCTAATGAGACAAGTCCATGTATAAGTCCATTATTCCCCACTCAGAAATTTTTGTCCAGCATCAAAGGGATGCAAAGATAACTCAGGTACCTCTCCCAGCCCTAAAGTACCTTCTACTCTCAGTTCTGTTTGAAGGGGTGATTTTGCGTAGGGGAGGCCTGTGTGGAGTCACTGCCGAAGCTGCAATTCAATCAGACTTCCAACTAAAGGCTAAAGGTGGTTGAAATTAATTCCCCTTTTGAAAAGAGGTTGACATGAGTTCCTCATTCTCCTGATGAAATAATAACACTGCCACATGCCATCAGGAGCTGTGAGGCATAATAAGCATTTTAAGGTACTTAGTTATTCTGGCAGCCAAAACCATCTGTGTGTGAGAAATAAGCATCACACATACCCCTTCAGAAATAGAAAGAGGAGCTTCATATCATAAAAGCACAGACCTACAGGACAATTTAGGTTGAAGGGACCTTGGGAGGTCTCTAGTTTCCCTGTACAAAGGTGGGGTAACTTCCTAATTAGATCACATTGCTCAGGGCTGCGGCCAGTTGAGTTTTGAAAGTCTCCGAGAACTTTCTTCCATTCAGCGTGTGACTGTTGCATCTCTGAGAAGAGTCTGGCTTCGTCTTCTGTATAAGCCCCTCCAAGTATCAGAAATCTTCTGTTACACCCTTGCTTATCTCTTCCAAGTTAACCAAGCCCAGTTCCCTTTGCCTGTCTATACCATGTGCTCCAGCCCACCAACCATCTTAGTGGCCCTCTATTTGGCGCTCTCTAATTTACTAATAAATGCTTACCTTAGTATAGAAATACAAGGTTTCTATAGACCTGTACAAGATATCACACTTCAGAACAACCATACAATTGTGTGCTCGAGAGCTAGTTTAAGTGAGTTCATCAGCTTCCAAATGTATTAGCTATATATGTCTCCATTTAATCTTCTTAAGTCATAAAATTTGGACACCTGGCTTTACAGATGGTCAGACAGTAAAAATATAAAAATATTCCTGGTACATCTGTTTAAACATTTGCAAAATAGTGTCTCCTTAAAACTTATAGCATATGCAGCCTATTGCTAATATTCCTAATTTATAATAGCTTCCAAAGGCACCACACTGCCAGAGGTGATGCTTTCTGAGTGCTACGCTTCCCTGCAGGAGGAAACCAAGCTGTCTCAAAGAGCTTTGCCCAAGGATTTTCCAAACCAGGCTACACAAATTGCAGGAGCGGAAGGAGAGACACAGAAAAGGGAAATGGAATATCTTATTCACAGAAATTTTCAACTGAGGAGCCAGAAATAAGACTCGAGTCTTCAGGCTTGCAGACCACTCTTCTATACTTTTTGCTCACCTTCTAGGGTTTACTGGGACATCTGTACTTACAAAAGTCTTCTGAAGTCTTCAGATTTTGCAAGAATTATGAAATATAAAGTGTTCATTTCTGGCTTAAACCATTAAACCCCTTATTTTCCATCTCACCATCATATATGTTCCTGTTGTGCATTTCTTCCTGGCACTGTGTTTGTGCAAGGGCTGATGCTGAACACCATAATGCTACCCTAAATTCATGTAGTTGGAAGTGGCTAGGGAAAGCACATTCTTGGATTAATTTTATAAATTATAAACAAATAAATTTATAATTTATAAATAAATTATAAATAAAAGCAATATTGCTGACCTTCAAAATGATACTTTCCACTTGGCAAAGCAGACTGTGAGGCTGAAAGGGATTTGAGAATTCAGAAGGAAAGTATTAGCAACAAAAGCCATCAAATGGATGTTTGGCCCTACTTGTAGAAACATGGGACAGCAGGGACCCCTTGACTCATCAGCTAAAGAGAGACGGTTCTGATGGGCAATGGTGTCATATAATCTCATTGAGAAGTTTGAAATTTTTCTCCCTCTTCCTTTTTCAGCTCTATATTTGGCAACCAAATCAGGTGGAGGAAAGAAGACTGCCTAAGTCAGAGCCTCATGCAGGATCACTGGGTATAAATAACAGGACTCTCTGCGTAGCTTTCTCCTGTGCCTGTCTACATGGTAAATCAGTTAGTTCTCCCTTGACACATTCAAGGAGTCTGCTATTTATAGCACAGTAGGCCCCCCATCCCATCTTCACATAATCTCTTCATCCCCTGAGAAATTCTGACATATTTAATTTAAATACATGCTTTTCCATACAGAGGAAGGCTTCAAATGCAGATGGCTGCTGGGATGTATATTGTCTGCTGGTGTTTCAGGCATGTGAGTTAATGATTTCCCTACATCTCCTGATGTTCATTCTCCTTACATGGGTCCCACCCATTGCAATCACTGGACATCCTCCGAGCACTGTGGTGGCTAACTGTCCTATCCCCTCATACGAGGAGCCCAGCAGTAATTAGAAAAGCTGTTTTAAACAGTGGCAGCTTGTACAAGCAAGTGGCAGGCTGGGAGAGATCTGCTCAGAGTCTGGTGTATTTTAATAACTCTCTCTCCTACCCATGGCGCCTGCAATTGAAACACAACTAGTTTAATGGAAAAGCAAACCACAGGCAGAGTGAGCAGGGACCAAAGAAACAAATCTATTTAATATATAAAATAAAGCTTTTGATATTGTGATGCCAAATGGATTATCCAGGAGAATGTGCTGAAAGGAAACAAGCATCTCCCCATTCAATATTTATATATCCCTAGATAACAGCCTTCACTGAGATAGATTTGTCAGAGTTATAGTGCTGAGCATCCTTTTATGGTTAGTTTCTCAATTTTATGCCTAACAATAAATGGCAGCGAAGCTTTCTATTAGAAATGCACAACAGCTGGATTTGGCATGAAGTTCAAAATCTGATTCCAAAAATGGTAGCAATTTATGAGGCTTTGACAAAAATACATAAATGCAATAAGAAAATATTGATTCTTCTGACTTCTGCTTCACAGATTTGACACATGCACTTATGGCCCAATATAAATGAATAATAACAACAGTAATAATGATTAATTTCCTTCTCAGCTTTCAGACCTCACCTCTGAATCTCTGCATGGCTTTTTCTTACCTCCATTACTGTTCAAATTCCCTCACGTTAATCTTTCTTTTAATATTATTGGTTATATTGCAACATCTCCAGAGGTTGCAGCCGTTTAAGGCTTCATTGTGAAAAAATGGGACCTATTTGTTCTGTTGCCAACACATCCGGTCTCCATACTGAAGGGTTTATGACCTAATTACAGGTAAGACAGAAGCAGTCAAACATATACAACATGAGAACATTTCCTAATGTTTGTTGTAACCTGCTTTAATCCCTCGTTTCTCTCTTTTATTCATCTTGTCATACCTTGTATGGATGGGATGTCTTCCCATTGTTGGTGTACAAGATCTGTATCAGCTGAATTCAGACCCTAGTTTAAAGCACAGCTCTTTGTGAAGCTCCTCATTGCCAGCTCACCAAAGGAAGCCTTCATGCTGACAGAAGCATCATGGCTAGGATCTTAAATTTGGGTCAACACTGAGCATCAACGTAGGAACAATTCATGATGGCTGGTATCGGTCTTGGCATCACAGCTTTACCTGGACAAGAATTTGCTTGCTCCACAAATAAGGTGTGAGATAATATTGACCAGAAGTGCTGATAAGAACCATTGCTTCTTGTTCCAACAGTTTACTTTGAATTAATAAGTTAGAGTCCTGGGAATTTGCGTTATTTTTTCAGTGACGTTTAAGACAGTTTGCCCTGAGTAAGAACGTCAGCTGACTTAAAGAAGGAAGAGTTTCCATAGTTCCCCAGATGAAAGGGGAAAGCTCAGAGAAGGGAGTTAATGCACAGAAGTAAAATCCAGGAGATATAGTAAAAACACCTTGCCTTCTTATTTATGAATTATTTTTTAAAATCCTCTTAATTCTTGGGTCTCTGATGTTTTTGTGAGGGCCTAGATCTGACAGCATGGAAGTTCAGATTCTTGGTCTGGGAATCAAAAAGGACTTTAAAAAAACTGGGATTTGTCATGACTTTTGTTGAGTTGGAGACTGCACAGAAACAATGGCATATTGGATATTGTTGATCAGTGCGAAACCAGGGAAGTCCATAGACATTCCCAGGAGAATTAATTAAAAAGAGGCCAAGAAGCCCTTTTCCACCCACAATTGAAGAGTTTAGAACAAAGTCTTGTCTTTTTTAGCTAGAAATTATAGACTCTTAAAACTTGCATTTTATTAAAAAGTCTTTAAAAGACTGGAAAATTGACATCAAAGAACAAGCAAGTGAAATGCCTAAGAGAAGAGATGATTTTTAGCTTTTTAAAACAGTACTGAAATCCAATATATTGAACACAAATATTGCCACCAGGCTCAGGATTTCTGCCTTACTTTTCTGTGTTATTCCGTTAATTGTCTTTCATACATATGGGGAAAAAATTGCTCAAAAAAATCCCTTGGTAGAATGTCATTATGTCCCTACCTTTTTAATAAAGTTTGAAAAAAGTTTGTAATATGCATCAGGGATCACAGAGTCACTCTCCAGAATCAAAGAACAGAAGTATTTTCTTAATATATTAAGATGCCCCCAAAAAGGGCATCTTTTTGAGGACAAGCAAGACAAAAGAACTTCCAGATTTCTTTTTATGCATGGAGAGAAGCAAACAACAGGGAAAAATCCTGGTTACTTTCTTCCTTTGTGAATTACCTTTAACTGCTGCAGAATGTCACCACTGAGCTGTAGGTGACAACTGCATCACGTCTTGTCCGTTTTGCTGATGTTAATGTTTTCTTCCTGCTCCCCTGTTAACAAGGAAGGTAGGAGGCAACAAGAGCCCAGCAGTCAACAGCTTTGCGGTGAAATTGCTGGGTATCTTTGGACTTCTATCCTAAGTTGTTCTCATCCACTTCAGAGTATGTCTTTTCATTTCATCCAATGTCTGGGGATTATTTGTAAGGTGTTTTGAGCTTCTCCAACTGAAACTACTTCTGGAGTGCATAATATTATTGCATTGCCTTTTGGGGGAAGATGACTGTGAAAATCTATGTTTTAAACTATGATTTTAGAAAGGGAGAGAGATAAAGACAAGAATCTGACAGCTATGTTAATCATACGACTTGCAGCAACAGGGTTTTTTTTAATACATCAGGTCTTTGTGGGTATTTCTGATGGATCAGTCTACTCATTTGTATTCTGGAGGGGCTCTACAGGAGTTCAACTCATATTTCTTCCGTCAACACATTTTTCAGCAACTTCTTAGCATGTCTGACATATTATGAATACATGGTTGTGGAATCAAAAATATATCAGGACTGAGACATACACTTCTGACACTTGCTATATAGACTGAAGACATTTTACTCTCACAGGAACCCCAGCATCCTTTTTAGAAATGTCAGTCATAAGAAAAGAGAACCCCATACATTTCCTAGCAAGCCTTTTAAATAATGAAAATAGCACTTAAACACATATTTAATTTCCTCTCAATTCCAGTAGCTCATATAATGCTCCTTTTGATTAGAAAAGTGTATTATTTTACTATAGTAATGAGGTTTGCAGTGCTGCAAATATGAAAACAATAAAATCTTCTGTTTCCATTCAGTTCCATTTCCATACCACCACTTTCTACAGAGCTGACCTTTGGGCAGACCGTGGACTCTCCACCTATCCATTTTCCTAGGGAAATAAAGGTTTTAAAATAAATTTGCTATCTGCTTTTCATGGAAATAAAAGCACTTTTTCTTACAACTCAGTGGATTGAAGATTTCCTACTGAAAAACCTGTACCTTATCAACAACCCCCCCACAGATTAGGGAAGCTGGGGATGCAAGGATGGAAGCTGGAGTTAAAGGTGATTGCCTGTGGAAAAATGTCTTCAGAGAAATGCTGAATATTCTGGCTTTATAATGCAGTAGTATCTTCATAATGCCAAGGCATTTTTTAAATCAGCTTCCTTTGCAACAAGATCTGGTTTTGATCTTGCTGTCTAGCAATTACAGATTTTTGTGCAGCTTGCAAAAATGCCTATGGTTTGCTAAGGGGAAAATTGTTCTCAGTGTTTCAGGCTCAGTTTGAGCAAAATTTCCTTTGTGGTGTAGTCCTTCCTTCCTCGAGAAGGCTGTGCACTGGGTACTTCAGAGGCAAGCTGGCTGGAGGAGGCTGGCTCTGTATCAGGTAGAGAGCTGGTAGCTTAGTAGTTCAGCTTAAACTAAAAGCTCAGGCTTCTGGTTACACCAGGTTTACCGTGTTCAGGGAGTCAAAAATCACTAGCATCGCTGCACCTATGTCAACACATCATTCCCCCACCTGCATATCTGGGCTGGAATCATTCCCTTGCATGATGAAAGCTTGGACTTGACAAAAGCAGGTTTTCACGGGATGGCCATCACAGCCACTATCTTCATGGGCTCCTGGCAGCAATGAGGGCTAAGAGAAGGTTCTCTAATGTGGTCTGCTGAAATGGACATGAGACATTTGAATAGCTCTAATAGTTTGGACCAAAGTTCACCTGACGTAGTTTTTACAACAGCTAATACTGGATATTAAGAGAGGAGATAAGAAACTGTGTGATCCTTACCCTTGGCACCTCCACAGAGCTTCTAACCACCAGCAGCATAGGCACTTCCAAGTCTCATGCTGCTTCTGGGCCATCATGTTTAATAGTACAGGATGGATGTATTTGTCCAGCTTCTTTTCAAACCCATTTTAACTTTGGATTCCCTGAAAACTTGTTACAATGACTGCCACAGTTTCGCTGGTGTTTTGAGAACAGATATTTCCATTACTCATTTAAAACGTACTGCTCAGTCATTTTGAAGATGACCCCTGAGCACTGAAAAGCATAAGGATGGATATATGTGTGAAGACCAAAGAAGAGCCCAGGCCCGTGCTGTCTCTGACAGTGACCAAGGGTTTTCCATGGAAGAGGACAAGGGTAGGACACTGAGAGGGTTGTGAGCCATCCCTGAATACTTTCCCCAGACCCAGAAATCTGCAGCTTAAGGGTTTCCTGACTCAGACTCAGTGTCTTTGTATTTAACAGTTTTTAACAGATTTTTCTTCCATCAATTTGTCTAATTTCTCTTTGAACCCTTGTAAATTTTCAAGATCATCGTGCAGTGAGGAGTCCTGTAATTTAAGTCTATGTTGTGTGAAAAAACAGCTTAGTCCTTACAGTACACCCTTGCTGCTGTGCACTCTTACTGCATGGCTGTTCGTATGTCCTTTAGCTTGTTTTCAAAAGCCTGGCACCTGCAGCTCTCTTTTGGTGCAATTCTTGACACTAAAAGAGAAAGCAGCTGGGCCTCAGGCACCTTCTGCTTTCCACCAAGGTGCCACAGCTTTGTGCAGCCCCTGGCCCCCAGACACCTCTTTTCCTGCTAAGACTGCTCAGTTATTCTGTACCCTAAGCACATCTCTCTGAGACCCCTGAAGAGCTCTTGCACATCTGTGATGCATGATTTCTCTCTACAGAAGTCATGCCTACTCCCCTAATATATTTATTGAAGTGTCCACTGGTTATTTTATATTACACTTTCAGCTGATTTTCATGGTATGGAAGTCAAATACACTCATCAGATACACTAGTAAACAGACATACTTGCACAGGTATAGTAAATAACTATTTCAGTCCAAGTAATAGTTCCCTGGACTCCCCAGAGTCTTTTTTAATGCAGAACCGATTTTTAACAGAATTTCTCTGCTACTGCAATTGATTCCAGTGATAGGTTACACACCACTGCAGGTAGTTTAGCAATTTCCTATTGGAGTTCCTTTAAACTGAAAAACTCCTTTGGCTTACTTCCATCCACATACCCTTCAGAAGGACTGTAAACCAAGAATTTGGGACTCACTGAAGAGTGTGGGCTCTTTTCCCTCATGCTAAGCACAGGGTCCTCTCTGGTCCCAGGCAGCTGCTGATCAGTACCGAAGGGTGTAATCAGAAAACACCTATATTCCCTTATCAGAAGCAGTTCAGGCATTTAGGTCCTAATTACTATCCTTTTTCATTTAAGGCTTCATCTTCACTGTCAAGTAATTTGGTGTTGTGGGATATCAGGAGATGGAAGCTGTTGGTGATGAAACCCTTGCAACTCTACTATGTTCAGGGGGATTCAGTTTAGTCTGATGCCTTGCACTGAATGTCCCCACCACACAGTTTTTTTCAGGATATCTGGAGGGCAATCATTGGTCTTATCGGACCCATATGTCCCCATGAGGAGATGGAGAGCATTAGTGGTAGCAGCAGAGCTTCTGTGTCCTCCAGAAGGAATCCAATCCATGCACACCAAACCCAATCTGAAAACCAAACCAAATCCTGCATAGGGACTACTATTGGGAGATTCACCTCAAAATCTACCCAAGGCTCTGAAGCAAGTGGATGCAGCTTTAGACTACACGGTTTTTGAAGAAGAGTCTGCATCTTACCAAAGCAAGGCTTTGATCCTTGCTGGGGTCTCTGCATGCTACTTTGATACACATTATCATCTTAAAAATGCCACTCTGTCCTTTGGGAGCAATGTACAGATCTAGTTTTGCTTCTAATTATGTAAACTGAAATAGAAATAGCTCCATTTCCAGGGCCCAAAAAAGGCTATCGGATGCTCATCTGTGTGGCTGGAAGTTTAGGGGATTTCTAAGCTGCTTGTAGAAACATTCCCAGAACTCCTGCCCTTATTCAACATGCCATTGCACAACAGCTTCTTTATCTTGCCCAGAACAGTATGGGTCCACGGGGTTCCTGCATCTACCCATGTCCACCCTGTCTGAAAGTTGGCCCTGGTGTGTGGCCGCTCCTTTCTTGGTTGGGAAAGGCAACGGTTGCCACCTTGCTAAATGGCTTTGGAAAGGAAGCTGGAGAGAAAACAGGGCACAGTCCTGCCTCCCTGAGCAGCAGCACAGCCTGGTCAACAGCGCTAGGAGGAGTCAAAAGCCCCAGCTCCCTTCTCAGCTTTGTTCTTCACCACCATCTGTGTTTCTGCAGCCAGCTGTAGGCATCTTGGGTGGCCCTGGGCTTCCTGCATTGTGGAGGGAGAAGTGGGCTTGCCCCACGGGGCAGGCTGAGTCCTCCTGGGTGGTAGATGTCAGGAGTTTCCATTCCTCACTATTGACCAGACAGGAGGCCTGGGGCAACAGATCAGCTTTCAGACTCCAGAAACCCAACCAGGAACCTGAATGGAGATGGGCTTTTTTTTGCATCTTTTTCATCCCTTCAGATCAGGATGTTTATAGACAGTGCTGAGTTCCCCTTCTTGATTAGGCTCTCTAGATTGACCCGAGCAGAGAGGACACAGAGTGATGCAAAGATGAATTCCCCCAGAGCCCTGTCATAAGGCAGATCAGCCGAGTGACTGAGCTAGCAAGTGATGCTGATTCTCCGACTGCTCCTCCAAACCGGTACACACTCAGCAGTTTCCTTTGAGGTACTCCGGATCTGCATCAGTGGAAGGACAGTTTGGAGTACTGAGTCTGGCCAAAACTCCGCAGAAGGAGGAGGACAAGGAGTCTCTTCACTGACTTCAATGAGTTTAGGGTCAGGTCTACTGCAACTCTCTCTAAAACACACTAAGCTCAGTTCAAATACATTCACAGCTTATTCCTTGTTACTGTATGAGCAGAAACCACTTTTGTTTCATAGCCTAAGATCCTTCACAAGGTATTTTTCAGGTAAGCAGAAATAATCTTCTTCTTCAAAAGGAGTAAGTAAGGATGGGGCTGACACACAGAGGTGCTTCCCTGATCCCCTCCCAGCCTGCCATGATTTGCATCCCAGGGACTTGCCGAGCTGGGCCGATACCACTGCACATATACGTTGTGTCAGAATGGCATGGCCATAAGTGTAGCAGACAGCAATGCATCTGCCTGCAAGACTGACACCACCAAAATCTAGACATTTGCACAGCAGGGACAAGAGTTTGGCACAGTGATCATACAGCATCATGGGGACATTCAGAAAGCAACAAAAGATCATCAGGCCATTCAAATTCAGGCTTGGTTCAGAAATGCAGACCATTTGTTGCTATATTAATAGAGAAGACAGCTTTAGACATGTCTCTTGGGAGCAGCTTGCTTTGGCCAAATAAAGGATTGCTCTGTGTGGCACTTATTCCCAGGAATGAAAGGCTGTTTTCCCAAAAACATACTAGTTTATAGCTAAAAGATGAGCCTGTTGCTGTGGGGAAATATTTGGTGACCTGGGTGAATCCTGTCTAGTCCTCTAGTCCTTTCCTCCCAGGGAGGAGATCCCGTGGTTGCCCCTCTGGCAGAGGTGGTCTTGTCCAGAGGGGTGGTGTTCCCACATGGGGGTCCCACTGCTGCCTCTGCATGCCCCTGCCTGGTGCTGATATTTGGGGATGTGCCAATACAAAGGACAGCACTGAAAGGCTCTAACAAGATTAACGTTTCTTTCATGTAAGCTTTGGTGGTTCCTATGGCTAATAAAACACAGATGTATCAAAAAAGACAGACTAAATAGAGCTGCAGGGAGCAGTTTCCTAAGAGGACATCCCAGGAACGAGGGACATGTGTGCCACCATCCATCATGAAATCCTTCATGTGGGGAGTTGTCCAAGGGAGACATGGGATACAGCTCTGAAGGGCTGTATTTGGTCCCTTTAGCCACAGGATTAAACCCCCTGTACTGTCTTTGCAATCACCCACAGCTGCAGCAAGCAAGGAAGGGTACCATGAGCTACCAATGCAGCCTCATTCATTGCTCTGCATGAAAATGACAGTCAGTCACACAACAAAACATTATATCAGCACACATGACAGGGATCAGATTGGGTTATAATGCTGACCCTGCCCTCTCCTAATTTAAAATGCCTGATTTCTCCCAATTAATGTTTCAAAGCTGTATTTCATATGCTGTGTACAGGAACTAGGTATTTACATACCCATCCCCATGTCTCTCCACCTAAAGAAAATACAGTCTCTGTGATTATCAGATGCTTGGACCACTATCTGGGATCACAGAGCTCCAGCACACCTTTTGGAGAAATCTCTTAAACAAGGGACAAGTCCTGAATAGCACCCAAGGACAAAGCAGCTCTGCTGCCTCCTTCAGGCTTGACACCATGCCAGTGTCGTCTTAGGAGTGAGATGTTTGCAGATGACAAATAGGAGAGGGAAAAAGGGAGCATAATGGGGGAGGAGGTGTTGGGAAAAACAGAAAGCAGCAGTGCTCATTAAAGACACAGGGAAACGATGCCTTTCATACCTGCTTCGCTCCCTTTTGCTCCTTCCATTCTTCAGGCAAATGAGATACCCACAGTGCACACAGCGCGCTGGCGTGCTTCCTCAATTATTAATGGAAGATGCTTTGTTTTATTTAATGCCATGGTTTTGATTAGTTTATTCTCCAGGGACATGCTTTTTCCCCCTCGTCTCTTTGTTTCCTCCTCCTTTCTCTGGTCTACCTTTAATCCATCTTTTTTCTTGCAGCAATGATGTAGCTACGCTGCTGCTTCTGCCACCAGGTGCTCTGCTAACACGGGCTCAGGTGAGTCAGGCAGGCACGACTGTTCTCCAAAAGGCCATATACTGCCAGAGCCCCTTCTTGGGAGAGAGTGAGACTTGCTAGGAAATGAGAACTGGCAGGTCTGATGATCCAAAGCTGAGAAACATACGCCCGGCCTGCCTTTTTCATCTCTGTAATTGGGTTTTTCCATTCCTGTCAATTAGGGCTTTCTTTCTCTTCCTTCTGCCCCGGCACGTCTCCTTGTGCAGTGCACAGTGTGAGTGTCTGAATGGCTGATCACAAGGGTGGCCTTGGGGTAACTGGCACCGGGGCAATGTGCAGAGGCAGGTTTGTACGGGATCACGGGAGCCCGCTGGAAAATCCTACAGTTACTTTGACAGGAGAAGGAAGACTATTACTGCCAGAGAGAGATGACACCTCTGGGCACATGGAAATGGAGGTCTTATTTTCTCTTCTTCTCTCCAGAACAGTCTGGGTGCTATGTGATGACATATTTAAAGACAAGGCAAGGTTTTTTCCTACTTCCACTTCCAGCCATGAAGATTATTCCCAGAGGTGCATTAACGGGGGATTGATCTTAGCTACAGCAAAGCCCCCTGCTCCTGCGTCGGTGGCCAAAGGGAGGCTTAAGGTAGGTAGCGTCACTTTTGGGAGTGCAGTGTCTGCAGAAGATGACTAAGTTCTTACCTCCCCTAGATCTGACCTTGTGTATTTTCTCTAGCCCTGGCCCCAGCTCTCAACACCCAGGGCCATGAGGCTGCAGGCAGCAGGCAAGCCTGCCTGCCACAGCCAGGGGAAACCTGCTGTAATTCAGCCTGGATGTAGGAACCATCCACCCAGTGGATCATAAAGACAAGCCAGGTAGAAAACACATTTCTTGCTATTATTCATATTTCTCAAGCCTTTTAAAAATCACTGACTTCTTTCCATGAACATGTCTCCTAGTGGGAAAATGTCAAACTCAAGAGCTCAAGAGTTGATGAGAAAGGTGAGGGCTATGTTTTAAATTCTGCCAAATAATTTGAATAGCTCATCCGGTTGCTGAGCAGGACAAAAGCTCATTGCTTTCATCTCCCATTGCAAACAGCAGCTCATTTCAAAGGGGAATTCAGGGCTGGGGACCTCAGTTGCCAGGCTGGAGATGGTGACTCTTTGTTGGCTGCAGCAGTCACCACTGCGGTCACCAGCTCAGTCACCAGTCTGCATGACCTGTTGCAACTGGAAAACATTGAGAACTTTTTCCATGAAATGGATTTGAAGATATTTTTGTCCCATAAAAGAAAAAGAGGTAAAAGCTATTAACTTTGAAAAGTACTTAAAATTTCACATTGCTTAACACAATCTTTTTTTTCCCCATTTTTTTTTTTGGAAAGGTAATGTGAAAAAAGAAGTTTTCTTATTTTTCATTTTTCTTGGCAACTGCAAAACAAGTTTCAAAAAGGGCTACTTAAACATCACTGTATCCAAAATTTCCAGTTATAAATACAGCTGCAGAAAGCTGACAAAACCCTTCCTTCCTCTTGCTCTCTGCTTGTCCATTTTGATCTGGTGTTCAGAAGTCTGCTGAAAGTATCTGATATTTTGTGACTTGAGATGGATGTGAGTGGCCAGAGAGCAGCTGCTCAAGGACCCTTCTGGACTATGCATCTAACACCTGGGTGTTTGCAGTGATGGATACATCAGGGTCCAAACCCTCCACAACTGCCCAAATGAAAGGATACTGATTTTCCAGAGAGTTGGGCTATATTACAGATATTGTAGCTAAAGCTCTCCTCTCTTAATCAAAGACAGTGGAGTTACAAATCAGACTTAAAAGATTGTTTTGTATGTTATATAAAAAAATTCTGTATGAATTTTACTGCCAGGCTGTGCCCAGAAGGAGCACACAAGGGTGGGTGGCTGTGCACATCTGTGTATGCAGGAAAGGAGGCAGCACACATGCTCTTTATACTTCACCAATTTTTCACCTGGAAAAATGCTGAAATGACCAAATACTATCATATTTCATCTAATACTCAGCTTTGCACAACTAAATAGGTTTATCTGAGTAGCTGTTGGCATCAGACATCTGCGGGTAGTTATACATCAGCCTGGCTGATAAAAAAACATGGTCAGATTCAGGGAAGACAAATTCTTTCACAAGCCTCAACACCAATTAAATGTGTGTTTCATTTTCAAATAACATATTGAAGTACAAAGAGTGAAGGGCATATTGCTGGCTGCATTCTTGTCTGTATATGTGATTTCCCCCCAGTCTGTTCCTCACCAGAAGCAGTAAGGGCAATGCACCAGCAGAAAAACACGGGTCCCTCCCCAGACCTTTGCTCTGAGCACGCTTGCAGAGATGTGCTGGTTTTCCAGCCATTCATGGGCATCGCAAAGAGGAAGAGCGATTTGGAGAACATGAAAAAGGGGCTTCCCAGAATTGAGAACCAGAGTAATTAATGTTTCTGAAGAACGAACTCCAAGGAGTCTGTGACTGAGAATAGAGATGCACTGACATGTCTGTTTAATCAGGGCAGAGAAATGAACAGATCCACAGAGCCTGTATAGATCAAATTCCACTTGGATGCTGTGATTGAAATTATGCCAGACTCTGTTAAATCTTGAGGAATTATTCTAATATTTCAAGAAAAAGTGCCCTAAGTGCAGGCAACTGACACCTTGCCAAATCTCAAGGGAGCAGGTGACAATGACAGAAGAAAACAATGCCACAGCTGAGATCTTCTGCTGATACACAACAGCACAGCTAAGCTAAAATCTTTGAAGTTACGTCAAGGTAAACCAGCTGTTGTTCTTGCCGGCCACTCTACCCAGCCACCAGGAACCCAAAGCAAGAGCCACAAAATCAGGTTTTAACCTGAACCCCTACAGCTCTCAGAAGACAGTGGCTTGAATAATAAGCCCAGCCTTAAAGCTCTAGCTGGTGTCATGCTGCCAACCCGTTCTTCACAAAGTGATGATCCGCATAATTAATTTTTAAAAATTTGGCAATGAAATAGACTATATAAGTTGAAAATCTAGCCCTGAATTTTCTTTAAGGATAAATTAAGGCTATTATTAGCCAGAAGTGTTGGGTCTTTAGATCATTTACACCTTTTAAAATACATATAATAATTTTATGATACCTTACATTTGCTGCCCCTCCCAAGCTTTCTCATCTATTTTCTCTTCCTCCATCATCTCAATTATCATAGAAAGTGGATAAATGCCAGCAAAGACAGACACAGCTTATGACATCTCTAAATGTCCAAGAGGTAAGTAAGTCCCTGGGGAGGCAGGAGCCTCGAGTTCAATGCAAATTTCAAGCAAAGCAGAGGAGGGACCAGCACCTGGCTTTTTCACACTCGAGAGAATGATGCAATTGCTGGCTATTAGTCCTCTATACAACTCAGAAATCTGGCTGTGCCCAGTGCCTTTTCCTCTTACCAAATCTAAACCCAGGACCTAAGCACTGGAAATTGGAATCAGTTGCTTAAATGGTGCTGTATATCTGGCAATTTGCAATAAGTCAGGGGAGGAAATCTGACCCTGTCCTTTATCTCATATCGGTTGCATGCCGGAAGCACAACGACCCAGCTTTTGTTTGTTTGGGCACAACAGCCTCAGGATTTTCTGTCCCGGTTTTCAGGCACATCAAATTCCGCTTTGGCAAGTAGATCTGTTATCCAGAAGAGGCATTACTGCTGCTCCAGAAACTGCAAATGTCAGTGTCAGAGCCAGATTCGTGCTTTCCAAGGCCATGATGACTTTCTAAGAAGCAGCCCCAGATGCTCAGGTCACATCCCCTTCATTTCTTGCCAGTCTCAAGGAGCTCCCTCGATCTCAGTTGTCCAAGTGCTGACCCTAACCAAATTCTGACCCCTGAACCAACTTCAGCAAGATGGGGGATATCAAAAACACAGAACATGCAGCTTTTGTAGAAACCAAGGGCTCTGCCATTTCTTTCACCCCTTACCAACTCTTGCTGGATAAGATTCAATGTGCAATAGCCATAAAAACAGAAGGGAGGTTGATTTCCCACTATACCTCTGTTTTTGTCTTCTTTCCAGCTTGCCTGAAATCCTCTGATCAGCTTCACTACGTCTTGACAGCTCCAACATCTCAGTGGCAAGAAAAGTGACCCACTGAGAAATGACTGATACCTTCCTTGCTGCAAACCCTGCCACTCAGTATGGACCTCCCAAGTCTCTGCTGCCTCCTGGTGAGCCCTGTCCTGCGGTGAAGGTGAACCTGTGTGCTTGGAAGGGGCAAGCAAGGTGTCTGAGAAAACCCAAGTGCTGGGCATTGCCTGGGCCAGGAGTGTGCACCACAAACCCATGGCCAAGCTTTGGCTCCTCAGCCTCCTCTCCTAGCAGCCACGGTGCCTGTTGCGCTCCCTTGAGATGCAGTTTCTTCTTTCCATCCAGAATACACACAGGAAGGTCATGCTGTGCTAGTGGCAGCAGGTTGAATGAAACACCAGCATTTCATAATGAGAAATGTGTAGGCACAGGAGGCAGCAGGGAAGGAATGGCTTTGAAGTTTAGCTAGTCAACGCGTCCCTCATTTTTTTTTCTCTTACACTCATTTTTCGCTTTTTAAATATATGTATATTAAATGGTTATGTAAATAAACAAGGACCTGGGAAAGGATCTGCCACAGCATAGAAAGAAAAGAAATTTCTACGCACCAGACAAAGAAATAAACCATGAGAGTATGTTGTACAGCCCCCTCTCTTGGTAGCAGTCATTAATAATACCAAGCTGGAGCAGTGGTGTTTGGATGTTCACACCTTTCTGCTGTGCACTTCACTGCACCCTGGTGTACTTACTATTTGCAGCTCCTAATTGAAATTTTTCTCATGCTCAAAAGCCCCAGGGAGGAAACGTCAAGAAAGGAAAGCTCTCCTACTTGCTACCAACCAAAGTTCAGGATGAAGCCACCCAAAACCCTTCCAGTCTTCCCAGCAAGCTTTCCAAGTAGGGTGAAACACAAAGTGCTCCTCCAGGATCTGGAGTCCCAGTAGTTAATAGATATTCTGCAATAATTTGGGCTCAAAGAAAAAGAAGCATGAAAAAAAGCAATAGGAGGAAAGAGATTCTTGCTCTATTCCAGGAATAAGATTATATTTGATTCCTAACTGAACTACAAATCAAAGGAAAATACATTCTCTTCAAATGAGAACAATGTTTTAAATTGTCTTTGCAGATTTCTTGGCATTTAAAGAAATCAAAACAATGAAAAAGAAGGTGCTAAATTACTTAAAACAAACTGAGTAATGTGTAGCTGAGATCATTCAGTGCTGCGATAGACACGGTACTTATTCTTTTACATCTTCTCCTTTCAGACTGGAGACCAGAGAAGAAAAAAATGCTCATTAAGTGATGAAGAGTAAATCAGAACTTTCCAGCACCAAAGCTTGATGTGTTCTGTGAGATTTTAAGGTCATCTTGCTACACAGGAAAGGAAATGATTGCAGGAAATATGACACTTCATGCTTCTGCAGCTGGATTAAGTGTTTTATTACTTACCACTGAGGACACTTCTGTTTGACACAAATATATTTGTTAGAGGATTTTATTAAATTACAGCAAACATCTGAATTCAGAGTGGGGCTATTGAGAAGCTAAATGTAAGAAGAATTGACATTACAGTGTCTCAGCAGCAGTAAAGCTGTGATCAGTTTTGACAGATCTTACTCATGTGCTTTAGGCTCAACAAGAAGTCATTCAGACACCACCATGGTGAAGCAGAAAGGAATGAAATATCAGGAGCTCCCTACAAATACAGCACTATGGAGAAAGGCTCTCCAGAGATGCTTCTCCCTATTCTTCACCAACAGCATTACAAAACCAAGGGCTGTAGGTAAAAAAATAGTAAATACTTTGGTATTTAGAAAGATTTGGCATATTTGTTAATAGTCCTGACCTTACATGACTGCATGGACATCTTATCTATCACTTTCATAGAATCATAGAAGGCTTTGGGTTGGAAGGGACCTTTAGAGATCACCCAGCCCAACCCCCCTGCAGTGAGCAGGGACAGCTTTAACCAGATCAGGGTGCTCAGAGCCCCGTCCAGCCTGACCTTGAATGTTGCCAGGGATGGGGCCTCCACCACCTCTCTGGGCAACCTGTTCCAGTGCATCACCACCCTCATTGTAAAAAATTTCTTCCTTATATCTACTCTAAATCCTCTTTTAGTTTAAAGCTGTTACCCGTTGTCCCATCACAACAGGCCCTGCTAAAAAGTTTGTCCCCATCTTTCTTATAAGTCCGCTTTAAGTACTGAAAGGCTGCAATAAGGTCTTCATGAAGCCTTCCCTTCTCCAGGCTGAACAACCCCGACTCTCTCAGCCTTTCTTCACAGGAGAGGTGCTCCATCCTTCTGACCAGTTCCATGGCCCTCCTCTGGACCCGCTCCAACAGGTCCATGTCTTTCCTGTGCTGAGGGCTCCAGAGCTGGATGCAGTGCTCAAACATAAAACATAAAACTTTAAAACATAAGCTTCTGGCCCCCAAAGCTGTAGACGAATTGTAGGCAGAAAATAAAATGATCCCATTGAATGTTTTTTCAAGCTATTTTTTTCAGGCTTGTTT
Source organism: Pelecanus crispus (assembly GCF_030463565.1). Lineage (NCBI taxonomy): Eukaryota > Metazoa > Chordata > Aves > Pelecaniformes > Pelecanidae > Pelecanus > Pelecanus crispus. The sequence continues at coordinate 8,581,586 of NC_134643.1, forward strand.
CACGAGTTTTATAATTCTCATTTGATTTTTTGAATGTTTTGGACCAATAACTTTAGGTCCTTGATTTTGCTGTTTCTGGCAGAAGAATTATGAAGAGCTGGTTGCTGGTGCCTGCTGTACCCCAAGACAGCCCACAACAGCCTGGCAGAACCAAATCCCAGGTATGGGCAGCTGAATGGCAGTGGCCAGTTCTTTCCTTCTCCCTTGGACATGAGATGCAGGAAGAGGTGTAAAAGATCACTGGCATCTCTCTACCAATGATGGGGGATCCCCAGTGGGGATCAGATTTAAGCAATTTTTAATCCCCGGCCAGAAGGAAATTATATTCAGCAACAATTAGACCAGTCTTCCGTAACGATGTGGGGTGCAATATGACCCCATTTATTGTTAGCTCTCACATGAGAACTACAGTGCAGGGAACATTTTTCACATCTGCAGTCTGTAGGAGGCATTTTCCAAGGGTTAAAGGATTCTTGCTCATCATAGGACAATGAATTTCCCAGAGGGACATTCTCAGGCTCATCCCTTATTCCTTTCACTCTGCTTTATAGTCCTGGGAGTCATTAGAGCACAGGTACATCTCGAGTAATTTTTGAAATACCATAGGAATTGCTCAGCTGAGATTACTTCCTCCCTCTAGCATGCAAATCATCCCTAAAAGGGTTTTCCTGGAAAACAATTCCTTACATTTTTTCCCAAGGGTATGTGCTCTTTTATTTGTTGGGGATCAAAATGCTTATGTGACGATGCATAAAGAGCTCTTTAAACCTAGAGTACTTTGAGGTGGCAGCAGATTTTTCTCTTCTTCCCTTCATTTTTTCCCATTCTTTTTCCACATTCATAAGACCTCCACTGAGCCAGAAACTCAGAAAAAATCTTTAAATGGTTGTTCAATGCCTTAGTGTGCTGAAACAAGCCAGTTTTCTCTGCAAAATTCACTTAGGCACCAGCTTATTACCTGTAACTTCTTGTTGTGGAAAAGTTTTTCCTTTATAAACTCCTTGGACTTTTATTTTCCCTACTCAAAGTTTGCATGTAGTCAAGAGTACCTCTTGCAGTGAGCTCCATCCCACCTAGGTTCAGTGGTGCAGGATTATCCTTGGATGTCTGCTAGATTTCTGTTGAAGTGTCTTGACCATAAGCACGTCCTTTAAGTCTCCATCCAGAAATGAGCAACAGGTGCCAGATGTATGAAACTAGGTACTATGTATTTGCTCCTAATGAAAAATCCTCTTAAAGTATCCAAACCCCTTATGTAGTCAATGGAAAGGGAAAGGTGTCTTGGAAGATTTCCAGGGATCAAACCCAGCTGAGGACCCTTACTTGATTGCATTTCTTTGAAGACAGACACAGGTGGTGTCTCCCAAGGTTAAATGTCCTTCTAGATGGTGACATTAGATGCATGCTCATGTTCCAGTGATTTCAATAGGAACTAAAGGCCCAGACCCAGGTCACTAACAAATTGCTATTTGGCCATTTACATCAAGACTGAGATTTACGTAACTAAGCAAAAGCTTTGGTGTCAGATGTACAGAGCGTTTCAAATTCTCTAATTGTTTCTGAATTCCGACAGACTGCCATCTCTTTGGGTTGGGTCTTCTGCCCAGCGCCAAACGCGCAGGCTGTGCTAGCGTGGAAGGAGCTGCTCCATTGACTAACTCCACAGGGAGTCCTTCCTCCAGACTTTGTTTTGTTGCTTCACAAAAATAAAACTGTTACAGTTCAGGCGGGATTTCAAGTTCCTGGAAGCCTGCCTCAAAATGAAGCTGACTGATCAAGTCGTGCATTGTTTTTCCTGGTGTTAGCCACCCCAAGTCAAACCACTGGAAATGATAGCACCACGTAGATGAGTTCATGTAGATGAGTTCAAGGGTCTAATGCAACAAAGGACCTGTGTGCTCAGCTCTTTTTCTCCCTTACAGGAGCAAAGTCTTAATATTTTCTAGTTTCCTCTCTGGAGAGAGGTTTATTTAAAATTCTGTTTGTACATCTTTTTTTTTTTTTTTCTTTAGTACCTTTGGGCCCTGAGAAATCTGGAAGCTCAAGAATTCAAACTTCAAGGAGGTTGTTTAGAAAAACTTCGGTGTGCTACAGCATTTTGTAAACCCTAGATGCAGGGTGGTGCCTTTGATTATTGATACATGCCATTCAGACTCTGCCTCTGTCAAACATTTTTATTTCCACACTATTGGGTGAAAAAATCCCCATCCAGCAGTTGCCTCATAAAGCAGAAAATGCGAATGTTTGTGTCTGTTGCAATGCACCTGTGGCAGAAAAAACAGAGGCTCTGTGCAAGGAAATCTTAGTGTTGTCAACCCCTCCTTTTCAGGTAGAGTTTGCACCTATATCACCTTTTTATATAATCACTGTAAGTTGGTCTCAGCAGAGAATAAAGAGCTTAAATTTATGGCTTGCCTGACTGTGTTTGTCCCCTGCAGCTCATATGACTATTCATCATGCTCCACACCGTCAGCCCTCCATACAGCTGAGGATGTCACCTATCAGAGGATAAACCCTGGGTCATGTTATAAATTTAACATTATGCATTAAATATCTGTATTATAATAACACTGACATAAGATATTTTATATATATTAAATCTCTAGAACTCTTTGCAAAGAGACTTTGTCATGTCCTGCTCACGTTATAGCTCCAGTAATTACACAATATTCTTGTCATAATGGACCAGAGGTTCAACTGGTTGAAAAGCCAAAATCAATGTAACACCACTACTGCAGCTCTGCCAATTTACAACATGAAGGGCTGGCAGCATCTTCATCCCCCATACAAGCGGCACTGCGAGCTCTTACTCCAGCTCTCCAGGGACGCACCCCAGCTCGGCGTTACCCGCGTGCCTCAGGCAGCACAGCCCATCAGCCAGGGGAAGGACCTCTGAGCCTTGCTGGGCACGGAGAGGCTGGGAAGCTGCAAGGCCACAGATACTTTGGCCTGGCTGCGGACGCAGAAGATGCCATGTCACTTTGACTCCACAGCTGTGCACCGGAGCGGCTGTCCGTGCTCTCCCGTAGCATGCCCTAAGCACTTGTGCAATGCCAAGACATCAGTATCCACTACCTGCAGACACTTTTGAGTTGCTTTCTCCTTTGAAGATCGTGCCACCTCCTGCTGCTGTTGCTCCTCAGGCCATGCCCCAGAGAAAGCCCTACAGTATCCCAAGCCATACCTCTGCCGGTGAGCCCGGGGTGCCCTGCCCACGGCAGCAGTGTTGCAGAAGGACAGCACTACAAGGACAGCAGCAGTGCTGAACACTGCTGGTGCTTTCCACAGGTGCAGCCCAACAGTGTGGAGGTCACCACCAGGAACATTTTCTTGGCCTGGGCTGCCATATAACCTCCAGCTATCCCCATCCCTAGCCCCCACGCAACCCTGTGAGTTGGTATTACCTGAGGTGACAGTCTCTACTGGCACTTAAAATGGGACTAGATACCAATGTTTAGGCAACACAAATCTGCCACTGTTTAGGCAACTCAAATCTGCCAATGCCCTTACCTAACCAAGCCTAAAAGGGGAATCCAGAAAAGGAAGACAGGCACCAATCTGAAGGGCGAGGAATGTGATGAAGCACTGGAGCAGGCTGCTCCGAGAGGTTGTGAAATCTCCACCCTTAGAGATACTAAAAAACTGAGCTGGATGAGGCTGTGAGTCACCTCCCCTAAGCTGGCCCTGCTTTTAGGGTGCACCAGAGACACCCAGAGGTTCCTTCCAACCCAAATTATGCTGCAAACCCATGATCAAAGATGGGATGAGTCAAGATGAGGCCCATGGGAAGGACCATGAGATTGGGGTTGCTGGTGATAGGTCTTGCTCTGGCTCCTCCAAAAGATGGAGAGGGAATGATATGCATCTCACCTAGTGTCATGCTATGGTTTGATTTTCCAGAGAGAAACCACAGCTTAAGAACAAGTGTATTTATTTGATTTTCATTAGCTAGGCACAGAAATAACCCATGTCACTTGAAGTCTCCTCCTGCTGTTCAGTGTTACAGATTTTTCTCAGAAAGCTTCTGAAATTTAGAAATATTCCCAGACAACCTTCCAAAACTCAGAAAGTAGAGAATATTGAACACCGTTTTCCTTCCTCTAGACTACCTCATCAATTTTAATCACCAGGGAAGATATTTTCAAAGTGGCACTCAGAGGCAGAGAAATTGTGTTAAAAAGTAAGGGGATTTCCATCCCTAAATCACCATGACCAGCTTTAAATCATACCTGAAGGTGGCTCATTTTTCTGTCCAGGCAAAGAGCAAGGCCGAGGGAAAAGCTCCAGGTGCAGGAACAAGTCTGAAGCTTTCTTGCTTGAGGAACCCATTTTCTTTGCACATGTCTAGGAAGGATCCTGGGAGCAGCTGGGACCTGCGTCCCGCAGGACCTCTGTGCAACCTGGGTTTTGCTGCCCGCTCCTTGAAGCACCCACTCCACACGACATCAGAGTCTCTTTGTTTTTTTAACATAGGGTGAAAGAACGGATGTTAACTCTGCAGATCTGCGCCTATATAAACCATACCTCAGCCAAAATGACATCTATCTTCCCATTGCTGCAGACAAGACGTCAGCTTAATTGGTGTTCCGAACTTGCATTCTACGTTGCATTTTTGTTTTAATTACACCTCATTAATTTTTGCCTTCTAAAATATTACAAATGGCAATGAGAAACCCAGATGCAAGTATACTCGCCTCCTTTTTCATGTACATTCATACTTTTTTCATTCAGGGTATGTGATATACACAACATATTGACACCAGAACACTTGATACTAGAAAATTAAGATCCAAACACAAAAGCATTTAGTCTGTTGGCTTCCCACTGAACTCAGTGGGCTGTTGAGAGTCTCAACAGGAGAAAAGAGCTGCAATAGTTGGCTGAATCAGAGCCTCAATGAGGAGGCCAGGACCACACAGTGAGCTAGAAAAAGCGCCAAGAATAAAACCCAGGAGCTTCTTGGCTCTTTGTTCCCCATTCAGGACTCAGGATCAGGCTTCCTCTCTCCACTGATTTAATGTAAAATCAATACGGGATGACAGTAGGAGGCTACATGCATGATTTGGAGATGGCCTGTGCATCTTTGCATTCACGGTGACTGATGCTCCAGGTAACCAACAGAGAAAATATTTGAAGAAAGGGATGTAACCAAATCTGAACACAGCTCATTGAGAAAAAATAAAACAGAGCTGCACAAAGAACTAGGTTGAAAGCTAAGATCTAAAAATAATAAAATACATAGGTCACAATATTATTTGGTATAGCAATATGCAATTTAAAAAAATGGACTTCTGGGAATGTGACATTTGTAGGTTTGCAGGAGCATTAAAAACTTTGTATGAGGCATAACACCGTGTTTCCTTAATCCTCCTTATAAAACAGAAATGTTAAAATACATAAAAAGGAACACTGAATTTTTAACAGAATAAACTGTTAAAGTGGCCGTTCATGACATAAAGCCACTCATTAAAGCATTTTTTTAGCACAAAATAACAAACTACATATATGAGATGATCCAAACAGCAGCCTCTACTTTGTTTTTCTTAATGAATTATCTCGAGGCAGTTTTCCCCTGGCGCACACACAAAACCTCACGCTGCACGAGCCGAGCTTGTACTACTCTGGACTCAAGCCATGTTTAAAGACAATGGAGAGTGCTGGAGCTACATGTGCGCAAAGCACCATCTGCAAACATCTCCAGCACTGCTCCTAGCAACTTCTGAAAAACACTGACATTCGCACTGCCTGCAATGCAAATATTTCTGAACTTAAATATCAGGTGAGATATTTCTGAACCGAATTCAGTGCTCTTTCCATGAGCTAACCCTTGCCTCACAAGAGGTGAAACACAATCATCAGTCAGTTATGGCTGGAAGAAGGATCATGCATATCTTCTAGACCCATTCTTGCTACATTTAGGATAATCATGACATTTTCAAGACAATTAGTGATTTTTGAAAGTTCTTTCGGCCTTTATGAAGACAGCTGCTTTTAAGTTTGTACGTACAAACTGCCCTCATTGAATAGCTTCGCTTAATTATGCAGGCTTTTTCTTAGATGCTTTTCGCTTATTTGGAAGCTTAAACATTCCAAGTATCTTCAATTTTAAACTAGCCTAAGTATAGGGATGCCATTGTTGCTGCACACAAACTCAGTGGTAACAAAATCCAACTACAAACAGCCCAGAATCCAGAATGAAATTCAGTAGAGTTTGCTAAAATCTTTAGGAATTAGAATAACTGCTGATAAAAAAACCCATTATCTTTTCCTGAATGCATGATTGCACAAATCCAACTCAAGATGAGAACAAGCAGGTTTGGGAGAACTTCTTTGACACATGCTAGTTAACAAGGGCCTATAAAACAGCTCTTCTGAAACATTGCTCAGGTCTGAAAGCTTGCAGCAAAAGGACAAAAAAGGCATATGAGCTGTTGAGGCTTAACCCCCTCTCACGTTCCTAGTAGCAACCCTACATATCAACATGAGTTAAAAACTGAGAATGGAAAAAATATACAGCTTCAGAAAGCCACAACTTAATGTAGCCTGGCATTATCAGAAGGGTCCCTGTTTTGTGATTTGTGGTATTAAACAGTATAAAACTCTTTTGGGTAGTCACTGGGTGGAGACAGATTCTGTCCAATTCTTTCTGAAAAAACACTGCAAATTTGGAAGTCTCTGCTAATGTCCAAATTGTAAAATACTGCACCAGTAGTATTTTCAGTTGAATCTGACTGGAGTTGGAATGAAAGCTTTAGAAGAAATCATGGATTGACAGAGGAATAAATCATGGATTGGTAGAAGAGGAAGCCCAAGATTGCCCTGATCAAGAACGGTAGCATGGGTCTACAGGGGATTGTATGGGAAAAGGTGCATGGGACCAAATGGTCCAAACACTTCATCTACACGAACAGGTGATTCTCAAATGCTTTGTTGTGAGATCAGAGGAGCGCTCCTTAGACTAGTGAGGAACAAAGAGACTCAGGCTATTGCAAAACACAGATGCTCTTAGAAATTTTGATGTCTTCCTCCAAAAGCCCTTGAAATGGCAGGTGGAAAGCCAGGATCCGTTGTACATACCTATCTGGATGGGCTCAAAGAAAGAATGATGCTTTCTCCAGAGAAAATAGGTGATGCAGGATTGCTGGTGTCAAGGTGATCTGCTGCTGGGTTTTCTTCCATTTCACTGGGTAAGTCAACTTGTGTCAAGGGCTATGTTCTGTGTAGCACACCAGTCAGTCCTTGGCCGGCTGCTCTCGCCCCTGTCTCTGGGGCATCCCGATGCTGGGGAAGGCAGGCCAGCACAACTGGAGCTGGAGATTTGACTGGGAAGCAGCAGGTTGGATGATCAACCAAAGTAAGGACAAGAACATCTAGGCCAGCTTGCTGCTGTCAGTATGGCACAGCCTGGACCTGCCATGGATTTCAGCTGAGCCTGCTTAGAGGCCCAGAGCACACCTCTGAGCCTGCAGCAAAAAAGAGCAGCTGAGGTTCTCTATGGGAGCAAACCTCTGTCTGGCAAGAGAACCCATAGCGCTTACCAGCTTCATTAAAGATATCCTCACTTCAACCTTGGAGGATGGAAAACTCAGCACAAAGGGGCAGCATCCCCTGTGGTCACAAGAAGAACATGTTTCCTTCTGATGGAAGAGTGGCAGTAGCATCTCAAATTTGTCTCAAGCCTTTTCCCAATTACCAAAACCAGGCTGTGTGAAAAGCCCATCTGTACACTAAACCAAAAGCATTTTGCACCTAAAAGTTGTTTTAAAAAAATAAAAGATCAGTAGCTTTGTAATAAGGGAGCTCTTGAAATCAGCAATCCAAGATGAATTGAAAGAACAGTTCTTTAATCCAAAACTATGTATACAAAGAAATAAATTTATATTGTGGTTGAGGCCACAAAAACACCAAAAATGTCAGTAGCTGATATGCAGTTCCAGCTGCAGGCAGAACTGCAAAAACAGTTCATTGCTACAAGGAGCAGAAGCTGCCATAAGTATTCCAGCTTGCTTTTTAATTTGCTGGTTTTGAAGTGATTTCACTTCAGTTAGTGAGGATAAGACACAAATGTCAAGGGGCTGGAGAATTTAAAAACGCACACAAGAGTACTTTTTGGGAACAAACTCTCAGTGTGTCTCTTCACATGTGCCTAGGCACCTTGCTCATCGTACAAACATAGACAGAGCTGGAGGAGAGCAGCTCCTGAGGCTCGCTAGCCCGCCAGAGGAAACTACATGTTTTAATGTTCATTTTGTGCAACCCCCAAGTTTCCACTGACCTGGAGCCTGGCATGGAAAATACTACAGGTAAAATGACAGCTGGAGCACTTTGATATCCTGAGGTGATGAGCTGGCAGAGGACATCATGTGGTTCCTGATGTCCTGCCAGCCTGGCATTAGCCAAGGAGGCTGTGCTAGGTCTTCTCCAGCGTGACAGTCAGAAGTCCTCATGACGAGCCCCGAGGGCAGCAGCCTGCCCCAGGAAAAGGCAGAAGAGCTGGAGCTCAGCAGGGAAGGGGAGCTTGGTGCCACGCTTGGCCTGCCAGAGGAGAACTCACCATTTTCCACCTGCATCTTCCAGTCTGCTGCTGTCAGCCCCCAGAAAGGCTTGGAGAAAGGACTTTTAAGTGGATCTCACGATCCAGGGTGGAAAAGCCACCACGAATACCTGCTTGCTGCTGGGTTTAGCAGGGCCCCCAGGAGCTCAAGGGTGGCAGGGCTGGTTTTTGTGTTTTCTGCAGGAACAGCAAGCCCTACATCCTGCTTGCAGTAACAGAGAGGCTTTACCCAGCGCCACCAGATATTCCATGGGCTGGACTTGAGGCTCAGACCACAGGGCAGGGACACCCAGTGACTTGGCTTTATAGGCTTTTTTTTCCTCCCTGCACTTCCATGCTAGACATGCTTTCCAGCTTTCAGACCAGGCCAGGATACAGCCCTGGATACATCTTCTTCACTGTATTTATTTCAAGCAATCCTCCCATTTCTATATATTCATAATTTAATCTGCATGGGGTTTACGGGGCAAAACAGCAGTATTTTGGCTCAAAGGGTGTGTGGGACAGTAAATGTGGTCCACATCACGGATACGGGCCTGCCTGGGGGGCTGCAGAGCATGCACAGAGGGGGAAGGAGGCACGTGGAGGGGTGCAGAGGGCCGGCAGCCCCCCAAATGGAGTATCGCCCTTGCAGGCAGATGGCGAAGACTTGAGGAGGAAGCGAGTGTGTTCGCACATAGGGAGGTGATTTGGATGCAGGCAGGGAAGTGTGGCAGGGTCTGGCGGATTTGGCCAGGCTGCTGCTCGTTGTTATAGCAACAGGAGGATTCTGCTGTCAGCAGAGAAGATGGAGCGGGAGGATGGGGAATGGGGAAATTTTTTTTGGAAAGCAAAGGGGGGATTTTGAAACGGTGAAGAGAGGGAGAAGTTGAAAGTTTGGAGACCAGGATGGAAACTGCAGAGGGATGGGCAGGATACGTACGAACGGAGGATCCTACGAACGGAGGATCCTCCACACCTGCATTCAGTGGCCCATCGCGCCCCTTTCCCGGGGCAGAGCGAGGGTCTGGCCAGGGTCGCTGTCCTGCCGGGAAGGGGGAGGTCTGCCAGGCCATGAAGAGCCCAGCAACGCTCTCCACAGTGGCAGCAGGACAAACACCACTGCTGGCGGGGCAGCCAGTGGGAAGGGGGCAGAGGGGAGGGAGCACAGAGGTATTGTGCTCGCTGCTGGAATTGCAGCAGTACGTAAATCCTCTGCAATGACCCCAGAGTACAACAGTGGTTGTAACTGTCGCTTAGGGTGAAGGACCAGCAGCTGGAGAAGGCTGTCCCAGCCACAACCCTGGCACATTTGGGCTTATCGCACCCCCAAAACATCCTGATAACGCCTTGGATGTCTGCAGTGATCTGCCAGTGCAAAACGGCCCTGGAGACTCCACAACAGCCGTAACAGACCTCTGCATGGCAAACCAGACTGGGCATTTTAACAGGAACCGAGACAGCAAAAACCCCTTTGTGAATCCAGCTCCTGAACCACTGAGATCTTGAAACACACTCAAGGCTGTTTAGCACGCCGTCTCAGCGCAGTAGAACTGCTAATGACACTCGCACAACAAAAATCACTACGTAACCTTGCATTTCCCCAAGAACGCACCAGCTGACAGCACAGCAGGTCCCAGGAGCTCAGCGCCGCCGCGTTTCGGAGGAAAGCTTTGGAGGGGGAGAGGAGAAAGCTGTTGCAGGCCCACCCCGCAGGGCCGAACCCCCAGCCCGCTCCGCAGCGCTTTGCCCAGGAGATGGCAGCAGCGGCCCCGCTCCGCGGCCCGGCCCCGCTCCGGGACCCCTCACCCGGCCCTGCTCCGGGACCCGGCCCCCTCCGGACCCCCTTACCCGGCCCCGCTCCGGGACCCCTCACCCGGCCCCCTCCGGTCCCTCCAGCCCCGCTCCGGGACCCCTCACCCGGCCCCCTCCGGCCCCTCCAGCCCCGCTCCGGGACCCCTCACCCGGCCCCCTCCGGGACCCCTCAGCCGGCCCCGCTCCGGGACCCCTCACCCGGCCCCCTCCGGGACCCGGTCCCCTCCGGACCCCCTTACCCGGCCCCGCTCCGGGACCCCTCACCCAGCCCCCTCTGGGAGCCCTCACCTGGCCCCTCCGGCCCCTCCGGCCCCGCTCCGGGACCCCTCACCCGGCCCCTCCGGCCCCCCTTACCCGGCCCCGCTCCGGGACCCCTCACCCGGCCCCCTCCAGTCCCGCTCCGGGACCCCTCACCCGGCCCCGCTCCGGGACCCGGCCCCCTCCGGCCCCGCTCACCCAGCCCTGCTCCGGGACCCGGCCGCGCTCCGGGACCCCTCACCCGGCCCCCTCCGGCCTCGCTCCGGGACCCGGTCCCTCCAGCCCCGCTCCGGGACCCCTCACCCGGCCCCTCCGGCCCCTCCAGCCCCGCTCCGGGACCCCTCACCCGGCCCCCTCCAGCCCCGCTCCGGGACCCCTCACCCGGCCCCCTCCAGCCCCGCTCCGGGACCCCTCACCCGGCCCCCTCCAGCCCCGCTCCGGGACCCCTCACCCGGCCCCCTCCAGCCCCGCTCCGGGACCCCTCACCCGGCCCCTCCGGCCCCGCCAGCCCCTGGAAGCCGCCGCGCTGCAGCCCGGTGGCGGGGAGGTAAATAACCCGCACGGGAAATAATTCAGAGCAGCTTTTTATCGCTTTAAGCGGGACAATTTCGCTTTGCCCTGGGATTGCTCCTATGTATTTTCGGCTTCTTGCTAATCACGGAACGTACTGCTTCCATCCTGCTTCTCACCCCCGTCGGGCTTTTATCATCACGGCCCTTATTTTTAAGTGAGGCTCTGAGATAAAAACTTCGACACAACTATACCAGTTGCTCATTTATGCTCTATCAGACATCCACTCTGAGCTGTTGTTCCTATCTGCTTTTTCCCCCTGCATACAGAGTATTTCTCATTTCCACTCCCCACGTGTTGAGGGTTCGGGCTGGGTTTCCCTTCACTCTGCACGGCAGTCGTCAGCCTCAAACACCCATTTTAGGATCCACCCCAAGGATTCCTCACTAATTAAATGCCTTTCATTACAAACCAGCCCTGGGAAACAGTCCAAGGGCAGGGAGGCCTGAATAGGCAGCAAGACCTTGGGGTGAAAGGAAACAATAGGAAAGGGATCAAAAGCACAATGAGACTTCGGGAGGGGGGGAAAAAAAAAAAAAAGACATACGGTACATTAGATGTGAACACAGGAACACACTATGCTGTGCACAGGCTGTGCATCATCCTCAGCCTTGCTGTTTAACCTCGGGTACGGGTGGAAATCTTCATCAGCCAGGGACTCACCTTCCCACTGTTTATTCCTCCTTTTTAGCACCTCCTTTCTCCTCCCCAGACAGCGATCCCTGCTCTTCAGCATCAGGATTGAGCGGGTCTGCCTGCAGAGGGGCGTTTTAAAGCTGTAGGTAGTTTGCAGTTCGGGTCTGGTTATCAGCACCATTTCGTAATACTTAGGGAACAGAGTTCTTGGTGCAAAACAGGAGCAACTCTTGCAATAGGAAAATGACAAAAAATGCAAGATCTGTGTTTTGAAGACAATTTACTCCTTGACATTTAATGAGTTAATTCAATTTGTATTAGAAATGAGAGGAAAATTTCCCTAACAAACCAGTAGTTGTGAAGTATAGGGCCCACTGTGCTTAGCAAATTTCCAAAAGCCACTTTTTTGCCAAGCTCAGCTCATGAAGGCTGTGTGCTGAAATTGCACGGAGGAGAATTCACCTCAACGATTAGCACAGAAATAAAGCTGGATGAAGACAAGTGCTGAAATTGTACATCAGGGAAAATTACTCCTTATGGTCCATGACTGCAGTGATGAAGGGCCTTCCAGGTTTGACAGCGTTAAGTTTAAAGGGTCTCTCTCTTTTCCTGCTGCTACTGACGAAAGCGAATTCCTGATCAGCTTTTCATCGGAGAATCTTTCAGGCTTCATTTACCAAAGGAGAGTTCAAAGACAGATACCCTGTTGGACACAACCCCTTTTCCAGGGAGACCATTTCAGATGGGCTGGGCTGCCACGCTTCGACTCCAGCGCAGGTGGGATTCAGCGCTCCGCAGGCAGCTCCCTTTGCCTTTCTATACCCAGCAATACACGCTTCCAGTGAACCCTGCTAAGGGGCTTAGGCTTGCTGGGTGCTCTTTAATTTTCAAGCACAATGAAGCAGACTTGGTATTTCAATTGCATTATGAAAGATCTCTTTCTGAACAGCTGAAGAGGGGGTAAGAAGTACGTTTCTTCTTCCCACCTAATCAGGCTGAAGTTTCCCAGTGCCAGCCTCAATCTGTGTTAAATTGCTCATGCCATCCACTGGAGAGATTAGACTTGGGTACATAATAGAAGTTAATTCAGAAAATGATTACTCAGATAATGAAGTACTACAGCTGTAGCAGGTGATTCCAGCTCTTGGAGCCCCCTCTCATGTGCTTTACGTCCTCCTCCTTCCCTTGCCACTGCTGTGGAGAGGCCACCTCCCCTCCTGCTGGCCAGCGTTTGGCCTGGGGCGGGTCCCTTCTCCCCAGCCCCCTGCAGAGCCCATGTCCCCCCAGCACCTTGGGGGCTCAGCTGAAGACTCCATGGCACCAAGCACCAGAGCTGGTGAGCACAGTGGAGACAGGCTCATCAGCAGCTTATGAACCACACAGAGATTAAGGGCCAAATTTACTAAAGGTATCCAGGTGCCTCATCTTTCCCAGGGAGCAAAACTCCATGAAAATAAGGGTGCTTTAGAGGTGGCATTTGAATGGCCCAGCTTGAGTCCTTGCAACGTAGATGACGTTCCCTTCCAGTCAGGCATTGCAGGCTCCTTCAGAGTCAAAGAAAGGAAGGGAACTGCGCTCCACAGGGCCGATTTCTCTGCACTGATATAAATGAAAAGCAGACGATTAGCTCAAATGCATCTGAGGTTCAGCAAAACGGACCGCTGGGTACCCAGAGAAGAACAGAAGCAGTCCGTGTCTAACCTCGGAAAGGCAACACATGCAGCGTGATGCACCCAATGCAGCCTCTAACTAGGTCTAAAGCAATGCCAAAAGACGGGCTGCAGAAGACAAGCACTGGAGTGGGAGTCAGGATGCCTGTGCTCTATTACCACCACTAAAGATTTCCTCTGGCCATCATTTCCACCACCTCTATCGAGAAGAGTCATCCTTAACATTGACAAGAGCACTGCAAACCTTTGCTCTGACAGATGAAAGATTTCAAGTAGAACACAAGCATTTTGAAGTGGCAGGGTGGGGGACAGATACCTTCTATTTCCAGTCCTCCAGATCTCATTGAGTGTTTGTGCTCTTCCTATTGCGATGTCTTGAGAACCCAACTTGCCCTCCTGTTCTTCACCCTAAAGACGTCAATTCTGATCCTATGGAAACGGCACCGCTGAAGCTGTTCTGTCTCCAGCCATCCCTCTCAGTTATTTTAAGTGCAACTGGTCACAAGTGCCATCAGCCATTTTGGGTTATGAATGCCATCCATGGACCCTGTAACAGCAGCCAAGGGACCTCAAGGTACTTCCTTCCACACAGCTATGGCATGACACAACCCGTCTGCATATGGCCACAGGAGCACAAGCAAAGCCCCCAGCAGACCAGCGCTTGCAAAGCCACACGACAAAACCTATTAGCGTAATGCAATCCAAAAAAGCATACAATAGGAAAATCATCTTTTCCACTGGTCATGCTACAAAAGCAGATCACATGCCCTCACTGTTTTCTTTCTGGAGCTGGAGTGAAATATCAAAGGATAATTCAAAACACATTTGGATATGCTTGAGGTAGGAGAGCACAGGGCAGTATCTCCAACAGGCCATAGAAACCCACCCCTTATTAACTCTCTGTTCTTTCTTACCTCCCCCACAACTGACAGCTCCTGGAGCGGGTCCAGCGTCCTTGCGTCAGCAGTACTGCCAGGACCCCTTCCACATGCTGAGCAGTTTCTGAAGGAAAAAGCATTTCCTGACATCTGTTCTGAATTCACTGCTCTTCTCCTCCCCCACTTTGTTTCACCCCGCGCTCCTCTCCAGCTCCCCCTCCATCACCACCTGTCCCCAGCCGGCCAGGGCTCACCAGGAAGAGCTGAGGATCTTCATGGAGAATTGATGACCCACGCCTGTTCCAGCCCTGTTCCTCCCCTGCTAGTTCTCTCTGTCTGCTGTTGACACGGGATTTTGCTCTTAGCAATGGCACTGAGCAATCTGACCCTAACCCAGCAAATCATCTGTGCGTGCACTTTCTTTCACATGTCCAAATTTTTCCTACTAGAACCACAGGCATGAGCGTTGGCTAAATTAAAAGGACCTTCGCAGGACTGAACCCAGGACCAGGCTCATTACTCTTTCCTCACTCCCTTTTAGGATGGAGCTGTTACAATGCTAGCAATTCCAAGATTAAATTTTGCCCAGTGCACTTTGATGAAGTTAGCAGGATAAGGAATGATTTCCACAATTATTTGATTCCCATCAGAAGTTTTCCCTCATGGTCTGCCTCACCTTGTGCTAGCTGTACAGCTATACAGTCCTTTGAAAAATCTTCTGCGTCAAAAATATTCAAAAGATATTAAGACTAAGAGACGCAACAAGCTTTTTCTGCCAACTAATTTGTGGGTAATTTTGCATACAAACACAGATGCAGTTTTAAGGAACCAAAAGTCATCACAATCTTGATACTTCCCCCTGCATTGCAGAATTTTAAATAACCTGGATATCTCGGCACAGTCCCCAAGGTTTTGTTTTCAGCAGGACGTGACAGACACCACCGCATACGCCAAGCATGTAGTAGATTTTATTAAGCATAACTTTGGTTCTAAGTATTCCACCCTCATTCTCGTAACACCTTTAGTTAAAAACAATTATACAAGAGCAAATACAAAAAATATTAAATTATGAAATCAAATCCATTAAGGCTCCCTTTTTATATTTATATATATTTATATATGTACACTCAAACAAGTGCAGATATTAACAGAAGGTTAAAGCCACAAAAATGCTAAAAAATTTACTACTATACTATCAAAAGCAAGAGTTTTAAAAAGGTACAAAGTGGTAAGTGAGCCATTTTCAAATCACTGAAATATTTGCTGGATTGCTTCAAAATCCATATAGCTAAAGGGCAGATCAGGAATTGCTTACGCTTACTGGCAAGCAGTTTCTCATTTGAGTAGCTGCACAGGACACTTGTGGTGTGACTAGCTGACCAC
Source organism: Pelecanus crispus (assembly GCF_030463565.1). Lineage (NCBI taxonomy): Eukaryota > Metazoa > Chordata > Aves > Pelecaniformes > Pelecanidae > Pelecanus > Pelecanus crispus. The sequence goes on from NC_134643.1 coordinate 8,597,329, forward strand.
CCATTTAAGGGTTGCCCATTCTAGCCCAATCCTGACTTTAAAGACAAGGCTTTTGCCAGTCAAAATGACATGAAGGTGGCTGGGATTCCTAGACTAAAGGGTCAGCAGAATTCAAAGATGTTCTAACACACACGGTGATGTTCTGTTCACACAGAGAATTAATTCCAACTGAAAACAAAGAACTACTTCATGCTGTATGTACAAGGGAATTTTCTGGCCTCCTGTGTTTCAGAAAGAGAAACTCTACCCGGAATCACAAGCTAACATGGAGAGAAGGCAGAATGCCTTCAGCCTTGAAGGGCCCAATCCAACACACTCACTGAAGCCAAAGAGAGGTCCTCATCCCCCACTGACCCTGGTGCCATTTGGATTACATCAACTTCATTTCCCTGTGCATGCATGGTAGGATTCCCATGTGCACTGAGGGGAGATGGCTGAGAAGAAATGGTCTGCTCAAGCCAGAGGAGGGTTTCCTCACCAACTTTTAGACATTTCCATGCTAAGCAGAAGGTTAATTGTGGAGTGGAAACCTAGAGGCATGAAGTTTGGTAGGCTGGGAGCTGCTAAGATAAAACATGAGTGTGGTGTGGAAGGCTCGTATATAGTGCTGTCTCAACATCATGAAACAAAATCAGTGCAAGTGTTTGAATAATGTGCTGCCAGAAAGGAAGATCCTCTCCTTCCAGAAGAAGGGAAGGAGGGAGGGAAGAACATGCAGCACTCAGGGTGTTCCTTTGTTGAGAAAATACATGGAAGAGTCTTATGTTTGGCCTTTGTGTTTTGTATGTCCATAATCGGAAGAGTCTGGTAGACCATCTTCACATTTAATCTTCTAGACGTGAGTCACACTGCAAGCCTAAATCAATGGCAATACACTTATCACAATTCAGTTTACTCTCAATCTGATTATGTCCTCATAAAAAATGCCTGGACCTTGACAAATTGAAGTCTGTATCTAGGAAACATTTCTAATTATGAGCATTTTGTCCCAAGTGTTACGCTGAAATTGTGTTTAAAACATCCAATACTTACAGGAAAGGCAAAAGGAACTAAAAAACAAACCCTCCTCCACTACCTTTACAATACAAACATGCCACTGTTGATATTAATAAAAAGTGTTCTCGAACAGTTATGTCTAATGTAATTACAAAGTAGACATTACTTTGTTTAGCATCCTAAGGCAAAGACTGGGATTAGATCCTCAGCTGATACGGATGAACACAGCTTCAGCGAGAGCTAGGACTGTGCCAGCCAAGGAAGATGAGGATTCCTCCCCAGATTCTGAAGATATCTGCACCCATTCACACCAGGTAAGAATCCAATTCTATAGTCCTACACGAGTAAACCGTTCCCCCCTCCTCATCCCAGGCTTTCCTGGATAACTAGTAGTCATAGCATGAAAGATCAGATTCTGCCATCCCTGTGTTATTAATGGCAAGTCACAGGGGCAACTCGTGGAAAGGCAGAAGGTGACAGAACTGGACCCTAAGACTCGGTGGTAACACACTTCCCTTCTTTCTTGAGGCTAAAGGAAGGATGGGATAAAATGAATTTAATTTTATGCCTCACTTTTGGGAAAAAAATTCCATTTCAGTAGATTCCCATGATCAGTTTGGTGTGGTTTAAACACTGCTCTGTTGCAGGAACTGCAACAAGTTCCTGCAAGCAAAGAGCAGGAACTGATGGTAGATCAGATTCCTGATTTCAGCTCCAGCAAATGAGCTTAAACCCTACCAAGTAATGTGTTAACACTGTACTCAGATCAGCATGTCCTTGGGGAAGAAAGGCCACAACAGCAAAGCAAGTAGGATTTCAAAACACAAAAAGTAGAAGACAGGTCATTTTGCATTGAGAGGTAAATTCACAGGTAGCACTGCACAGGCCTGTACACAATGGTGTAAGTCTAGAGACAGAGATAAATCAACTTCTGGATTCTCCCTGGGGAGAGGATCATCAGATGTCTGCTCTTTCATAGCCCAAATTCTACATGCCAAGCAGGGAGAAATGGGCTTTAAGGCTGCTTAACTTTTCACTGCTGGTGAATTTTAAGCATTCTTATCTTGCCCACACCTGCCTATCCTAGTGGGGATGGGCAGCACTGATCAATATACCTCATATCCTCCCAGATCTGATAAAAATACCAACAAAACACCAATTATTGTGGGATATACACAGACTGTAGGTCTAGATGGAGGAAATCTACCTGCACAGCAAAGCTTCGTAAGATATCACAGAAGGATTTTTGTTCTGTTTTAAAGCAAAATATAATCTGTGTATCTCCACTAAACTAGGATCACAAGAGATAAAGCAGTGCAACACTGAAGGAGTTTCTCTAGTATCCCTGGTTAAAATCTCTGAGTAAGCAAGTCAGACTTGTCCATGACACTGAACTGACAGACTCACTCCTTATCCACTGATCTCAGGACTGCATTTGGCAAGTCAATCTGTTTATGGTACTGTCTTTTTAATCCACACGTCCCAGGAATTAAAAATCTCATCTTCAGTAAGTGTCAGCTGGATGCGGTTATTTTCCCTCGAGGGGCAAATCTGAGACAACTTGCAAAAGCCTCTCTCTGCAGGAAAGATGGAAGTCTTAGCAGGCACTGGCTCTAGGAGTCTGGTGCTTCTGTTGCTTCCTGGACCGTCCTCCTCAAGTTGCCCTTGACTTTGACAAATTCAGGCGCATTTTCCTGCTCTTCCTGTATCTTCTGTTGTTCCAGTTCCAGCTTAAAAGGGAATCACATGTAAAAAAAAAGTATATAAAACAGATCATTGAAATACAAGACAAAAAACTAAAGGTTTCAATAACTGGCCATGCAAAACTCTTTAAATTGCCTCCTTCCTTTCTCTCATGGAAAGGATAAAACTTTATTTCTTTGGGAGTATCTGTTCTCATAAACAATTCATCTTTTTAAATCCTTGGCTCTAGCTCATTCCAGATGTCCACCTTTGCCAGATGGACAAAAACTCTGCAAGCCCAGTACGAGAACAAGATGAAGCATTTTTGAAGAAATCGTTGGACATCTTCGTTAAAGAAACAACAGTAATTCCCTTCTCTGGCCTTTACAACAGAACAAGGATGAATGTGCCTTGTGGGAGAACACATGCGAACAGCTACTACTGAGCACATTTGCAGAGTTTATTTCTGAGTGGCTAGGTATGAATTTCTGTATCTAACTTAAGCATCTTTTGGTGTATCTGTTTTGTCTATCACAAAAAGCAATAAAAAACTAAAAATCCTCCTTGGCCTTTAGTTGTTTATTTTTGAGACCCCATTCACTGACATTTTTAACCCAGTTGGAACTCCTGCCCATGCAGACACTTGAAATAACCACATGAGGTTAGACACTCTGCTCTACGGGGCAAGGCTATACGGTGCCCATACAGAGCACGGCTTACACATTGCACAGAGTACGGATTGCTTAGCAATCCTCAGTGAAGGCAAGTAAGGTAGCAGAAAGAAAGAAACAACCCTTTAGAAAACTAACAGAAGCTCCCAAAGGGACCTTTAGTTTTTTTTAGCAGACCAACGTCTCCCTGATTAATGGGGACCATATACAGCTCACCTAAATAACCTCTCCTTTGTCTCTGGTTCACTGGCAAGTGACATGCTTTGTTACAATAAATCATGACAATGTTCCTCCATGAGTCGTGTTGTCAATTAATGCCATTCCTATGATGTTTACAAAGTCACAACATTGTTTGCAATGGGCAGGCTTTTCCTCTTCTAACAGAATTTTCTATTCTACGTATGTCCTTGGATGGCTCAGTTTCAAATCAAATCTTCCCACAAGCTGAACCATTTGAAACTGGGCCCTTAAGAGCAGAAAGGAAAAGTGACAAGATGATACACTTAAAAATACAATAGTTTTCTCCCTCCAAAATTATTTCTAAACCTAAAAGAAAAGCTATAATAAACGCCCCAAAACCTAAATAATGATTGGATTACACCTCATTTTCAATAGGGTAATTATTTGGCTTAATTGATTTTCATTGAGAAAAACACGAGATACTGTTTTAAAGCATTTATTTATTTAAAAATAAATGCAATGCTCAATGCACAGTGACTTCTTTGATGAGGTGTTTCACTGTACAAATATTTCCTTGCAGGTACTCCAAGTGTCTTAAGAGGCACTTGTTTTAGATTGGGTATTAGGAAAAATTTCTTCATGGAAAGGGTAGTCAAGCATTGGAACAGGCTGCCCAGAGAGGTGGTGGAGTCACCATCCCTGGAAGCGTTCAAAAAATGGGTAGACATGGCACTTTGGGACATGGTTTAGTCTAGTCTACCCTTAATTGGTTTAGTGTGGGCTTGGTAGTGTAGGTTAATGGTTGGACTGGATGATCTGAAAGGTCTTTTCCAACCTAAACGATTCTATGATTCTATGTTTGGCAGGCAGTAAGCTCCACGACAGTGAACTCCAACTCCACATCATCTCCATACTCAGGGTCTGAGGATCTTTTCCTTCATTGGAAAACACCAATGGGCTCATATGTTTTAAGACTACAAACGATAATTTTAAAGTCACCTAGTTTCTTACGTAACCCAGGAGAAAGAATCAATTGATTTTTTTATTTATTAAGCATCCAGTTTTGATGCACTACAGCCTAACAGCCATTCTTAGTGGATCATCTCTTAATAGTTAGACTACAAAAGTTGACTAATTCACCACAGTTTCAATGGTTAAATAAGGTCAGTGCTCCACACACATTCCTGTTGTCTGGTGCAGGATTCATTTGACCAAAGGCAGACACCATATGGAGTTCCTATGTGGTAAGTGACAACAAATAGGTAATTGTAGAGTGTGATTTGACTCATCCTAAAAAAAGGTATCTGCGTTTCATCAGCGGAAATGCGCCAAAAAACGGCTGCTGCTTCTTTCCTGCCTACAAAGGGAGCCTCAGGTGAGTAGCTCAGATGTAGATCTGTAAAGGTAGTGTTACTCCCCGTCTTACCTGCTCCAGTTTCTGCTGCCGTTTCAGTAGCTCTATTTCCAGGTCTGATTTCTTCTTTTGTGCTTCCTCTTCTTTTTGTTGTTTAATAACTTGATCTCGTTTCCTTTTCTCCATCACCTTCTGTAGCTCTGGTTTGTTCTGAGGTGCAAGACCCCTTCAAATTAAATGGGATTAAGTGGTGTGGTGGGAAAACAAGGAAGAAGGAGATCAGTTTCAATTAGCAGAAATTCACACAGAATTGTAGGCACGTTTTCTAAAGTCAAGTAGTTGCCTATTTAGATACATTGGAATATAAATAATTAACTACAAGGAAAAAACACACAGACGTTCGTCTAGTTTCCAACGAAAACCCTAAACTAGAATTTAAGCCATATTATTACTGAGGATATTTCCCTTTAACATGCATGCTAGTATTTCTCCTGGATAATTCAGTATTTTCACTTTCATCTTTAGTTTCCCTTCTATTCTCTCAATTCCAGAAGAACGGATTAAAAAACAAAGATCACAAATCAAGACTGTAGCAGAGCTAGAAACAAATTTTGGACAAAGAGACTTCCCTTGCTAGCTGATAACTCGGAGAGATTGTGCTCAGACAGTCCTATGCAGTGTATTACACCCACAGAAGTCTGCATGGACAGAACTAAAAAGTGGTCGCCCTCTGGATTTTGTCACATTGTTCCTAGAAATCGTGGATTCTGTCCTTTCTTGAAAATTGTGAGACCTTTACCCATGCCTGGCTGCAAAGCTATTTCCAGTGAGAGCTCCCAGGCTACACTCAAAATCACAAAGAGGCTATGACAACAAAAATCCAGAATAAAAAAAGTTGCAGTCACCCTGGAGACCAGACAAAGGCTGGAGGCTTCTCCCTTTCGCAAGATTTTAGCTACTACATCAACTGAATGTTTCAAGTCTGTTTGGCACAAATTGCTTTCCAAGCCAACTACTCTGAAATGAGAAAGCTTACTCTTTGGGAAGATGCATGACTTTATTTATACAGGCACACACAGAGATACACACTCACTCCTACTTATTTTTGTGACTTCAGCTATTTCTTTTATCTCTGTTACGCTATGATGTTTTTGAAATTTGTTATGACAAGATTTGAAGCTATCCCTGTTATTCAGCTATTAGTGTCATGTAAGTCAGAGCAGAAAAATCCAAAATTTGCCTTTGTTATTGTTGTCTTCCCTGCGAAGACTATTATGTGAAAACATCCAGCATTAAGTTTAACATCAACCACTTTTTATTTCAACTTAAGAAATTCAGTAATATGAATAAGCTTTCTTACTTACTGTATGTTTGCAGTTGCCTAATTCTTCCATAATATACATATCTGACAGCATGTCCAATAATACATTAAAATGCCACTTCATGGTGGCATCTATAAATGACTCCATATATTATGCAACACTCTATCCCTGTACATACCATGACAGCAAAATCAAATATTTAGCAACACCAAACGCTGTTCCATATTTCTTGTAATAGATCTCATGGCCTGCATGCAACAGAAGCTACACGATTGTGTTAATATTTTATGTTTCATGCTATTTTAATTACATTTTAACACAGAAAACGTAAGTTGGGCAGAGAAAAGCTGGAGTGATTTTTTATTACTACTACTACTACTGGGTCAGTGAGAGCTGAATCAATGGAAACTTCCATGTAGGCAATCAGCAATCAAGACAGCCACGAACCAGAGGCAAGCTGTGAAATAACATTACGCGTTCCTGCTTTTTTTCAGTAAGGTTGCACCCTAAGAAGGCAGAGGCACAAGACTGATTTAGATGTGCTGTAGCTATAATAAAGGGAACCTGCAGAAGACAGAAATAAATACAGCCTCTCAGTCTAATCAAATGGGGGTGGCAGTCAGATCTGTAACAGAACAACTGTAACATCAACCCTATTTTCACTCTCCTATGTGAGAAGGAAAAGCAACAAACAGGCAGCTACTGGATTAACTGGGAGTCCTGTATCACCTCCTGGTGATTGTTCTGGTTGAATAAAAAATCCTAAAGCTTTGATATAGAGTAAGCAAAGTGTGCTATAACACAGGTTAGAGCTAACAGGGTTAAAACCTAGGGAAGGGACACGACCCATATTCTGCAGAGCTGAGGTTGAGTCCTAGCAAGTAAAAATAGTTCAAGGTAAGTGACCAGTGCCTTGAGATACCACTACCTGGCTCTTTGTTTGCCCAAAACAACTACCATTTCTGCAAGTAAATAACTACATCAGTTCAAGATCCAACAGATCGCCAGATCACAGTAGGCATGGTGAATGATCAGACCAGCACTGGCTAATATCTTCTAAGATCAGGAAATGGCTGCTCAGAGCTGACTGGTCAAACCTACACCGAGTCTTCACAATAAAATAAGGTGCATGTTAAGCAGACTTCTTTAAGAGCACTAGAAGCCCTCCATACATGTGGCAGTTTGCCGTAACAAAGCAGAACACAAGCATATCATCTACATTACTGAAAAGCCTCATATCAGAGCTAATACAGTGGCACGAAGCACAGAAGACTAACCCTTTTCTCAAAAATACCAGTTTTTCTGCTGGTGAAAACCCTCAAAGTATTTCATTTCTGCACCAAGACTCTAAAATTAACAGCTGCAGCTAATCAAAATCACAGTAAGAGTGGGTACTGAGGGCTGCATAACTCCTCTGTGTAATAGGATATTCTCCTAGAAGAAAAGAACTCCATACTATTTAATAGTGCTTTATGCTTTCATAAACTTAAAAGAAAAAAAATAGCCTTAATTTATTGCAGCCTCCACATCCTTTAGAATAAGATCGTAAGTCGGGAAACTTCAACTATCTTTCTTTCCATGCCTATAAACTTCTTGGTGCTAGGAACTGACTTTGATGTTTAATCCCATTAATGAAAAATAGGACAAACACCTATTTAGGCCAGTTTCTTCCAATTCAGTTGGCATTCTGTAAAACATTTCTACTTCTTCATCACTAAAGAAATGCTGTATTGTGTATGCAATTCATTTAGAATTAAGTATCTAAGCCTAGCATTTGTGAGGATTTTACTATTACACATAGAAAAGACCCCTTCTCCCCTCAAAATACTACCCTGCCAGAGGGGAAAAAAAAAAAAAAAAAAAAAAAAAAAGAAAGAGAGAAACTTTCATAATGTGATTCTTCCTGCCGAATAGGCAAACCCAGTTGTGCCAGAGTAGCCAAAGCAATAGCTTCCTCCTCTCCTTTATCAAGTTCCTAGATCTCAAAAAGCCTGAATGGCTGCTACCAGCAACTTCATTCTCAAATGCACTCTGAAATAATGTTTTTCCACTTCTGTTTTGTGGATCCCCACACCGTTGCCTTTGGAAGGTCCATTTTGGGTGGCTTCAGCGCACTAAATCACAAATTTGTATCACAGTTAGTTTCTGTTTGTTTAAATGGAGGAGCCTCAACAGGCTTGGTGGCTTTTCCTCCACTGTGTGGTCTGGTGGCCATTTTCTTAATATGTTTTCTAAATGAGTCCTCTGTTGCTGAAGAGATTTAATAACTGAACTTCAGCTATCTCTGGGCCAAGTGCCTGTGTCTCTGAAGTTGACAGAATCAAGTTCCAGTTATTTACATCTTTAAAAGCAATATATACAGCAACAGCTGTGCATCCCATCCCAGAATGGAGGAAGCAGCACTTGCACAACACTTGTGCAGCAGCAGAGCAGGCACCAGACTATCACACACAATTGCAAGAAACATTGAGTAAGTAGAGAACAGTTTCATGTGAAATAAAACCTTTCTTTGATTTAAAAGTGGTCCCATAAACTCAATGCACTGGGAATGGTGAAAACCCAAAGATTTTATCATCCTGCCGGTAATAGCAAAATTTTGTCAAATACTTAATGAAGTTAAGACCTCAAGACAAATTACAGTGCCCAGGTAACCAATATGAAAATGTGATGGGGAGAACTGAACTGCTTCCTCCAGAAGCTGACCCTTTGTGAGTATTCACGAAAATGAAGTGAGAAGTCTTTTACAGCAAGCTTTTGCAGAGCAACTGAAATTCAAACAGAAATAAGTGCCACGGTTAAGAATCAGAGACTTTTCATCTACAAGATCTGAATCAAGAAAGAGTGTCTGCTGGGTTTCGGGTAAAACATAATTTTGATGAAACTAAAACTCAAGCTGTGTGTTTGGGGTGGGAGGGTGGCACAAGTGATTTTTAGACTCTTACCTTTTCTGATTCATAAGCAGCTCTCTATGGAGATCTTGATGATTCCGGGATGACTTCACAGGATTAATTAACTTCTGAGGTCTAATTAATTCAGGATTGTCATCATCTATGTAGTCTGGTTCAGCCATAATCTTTCTTGGAATGGGATATGGATCTTTGGGTTCAGTGTCCTTATTCACAGTATCTGTAAAAATGGCAAAAAACTGCAGTAAAGCTACACTGAAAGGCCTTTTAAAGATGTATTAAAACATAAAGGCAGCATATTACATTGGTAACAGTTATGCTTCTCCTAGATTAATTTTGTTTGTAGTAAGTAAAGGCTCTCAGAGCAAACATCAGTAGCATCTTTTTAAATAGCTGGCAATTTTACAACGTCATCTCCCACAGCCTTCCTCCATTGACTTGGAGATGCAGATTCCCCCCATTTTAAGAAGAACTAGACAAATAATTTAGGTTAAGTGCATGAAGGCCCCTATTGATTTTAGTAAGCCTACTCAGATGAAGCATTTTTAGATCAGCAATACTGAGACCCTAAAGACATTTTAAATACTGACTATATTAAATACTACAACTGTGTAGCAAAACCATACAGAGTGTCATTTTCTGCCATCAGTATAATGCCAGCTATGGGGAAAATACCTTCTCTGGATAAGCCCTGAACTGTACTGTATCGAGCAAAAGCTTCCACGTGGAAATTGCCAGATCTGCAATTGTTGGGATGGGGGACAGATTTTTGAGTGGAAATGCAGATGAGAAAAAGAAGGGTGACGTGGTTTCTTAAAAGGCCATATTTCACCCAGTGAAAATCCACAGAAATCCACTGCTCTGGAGGCAATGAAGTCTTGCTGTTTTATATCATCTGGAAATGTGGTGTTTTCCTATCCTGCTATAGAAAACATATCTATACACCAAATCACAAGATTTTTAATCAATAGCTGACAAGTAAGCTATAGGTTTCAAATGATTTGTATGTGACCATTCATAGCCCCTTCCATTAAAAAGCCTCAGTCACAAAAAGTTCAGGATCCAAAACGAAGCACATTCAAAGCAATTTTGCCTCCATTCGCTGTCGTGGAAACCTGCATGCAGAATCTGGCACACTGCAATTATCAGTTTGATTAAACATTGGCCCCTCAAACAGACCCAAAAAAATAATCTCACGGCATGTGGGTTTATGGAGATGAATCAAAGGGACATGAAAGAAAAGGCAAGAAACCTCCATCAGCCTGACTGGCAGAACAGCTGAATGCCACACACGGTACGATACGGGGCTATGAGACAAATCAGAGAATCATGGGGATTTGCTGCGTATTTTCCAGTAAAACTTGAATATGCGCTTTAATTTAGATCCCACTGTTACCAGCCCTTCCCTCCCTCTCTCACTCCATGGGCTGTCAAACCTGTCTAAGTTCAGTCTCAGTTCAATCCCTAAATTACTTTGTTCCATTAGGAGTCTCATATTGTTGCTCAGAGGGTCCGATTCAAAATCCACTTGATACAGTGGAGAGATTTCCGCTAATACTTCAGTACATTATCACTTGAACAGTACCACCACCACCCTGCTTGGGCGGCATGTGCACTTGCAGATGAAGCAGCAAAACGACAGGACTAAGATTTCAGTGGATGCGGGGAAGCCACTCTGGCTTTGAACGTGTCCAATGGATCCAGCATAGCCCTTTCAGCTTCTGTGCTTGAAGGGATGATGTGAATTGTGTTTCATTAGCGCTACATCTCACACACCAGGTTTCTACGGAGCAATCCGATGAGAAACAGCTTACTAGTATGAGCCACTCTCAGGGTGGCCCCCGCATTAGTTTTTCAAGGCAAGTTTATATGTAGCGTTTTTGAACCCTGTGGGGGTGCTAGTTCTCACAGGGACCTCTGAAACTAATACAAAAGTTGCCCACAGTTCAAAATCATGTAAGTATATTGCTGTACATGACATAAACCTCTTACTGACATTGATCATGCAATAAAAACACTTCTTCCATCACCCCTTCAGAGTCCTCCTCGCTTCAACCAGCTATCACCATACGTGCCAAATATACAGGATCATTGGAAAACTGGGGTCAGCAGAAACTTGGAAGATTTCTAATCCAACCTCCTGCTGAGGGCGGGAACAGCTATGCGATCAGACCAAGTTGCTCAGGGCTTTACTCAGCAAGGTCCTGAAGTTCTCCAAGGCTGCACAGCCTCTGTGGGCAAGTCTGCTCACCTATCTTCATGGTGAAGCTTTTCCTTACACCTGTATGAACCTCTTGGTTCAACTCATGGCCGCTGCCTCTCACCCTCTGGCCGTGCACCACGGTGAGGAGCCTGGCTCCGTCGTCTCGGTACGTTGCTCCCAGGCATGGGGGGTTGCTGTTAGGTCCCCCAGCCCTGCCTCTGCTCCAGGCTGAGCCAACCCAGGTCCCTCAGCCTCCGCCACAGCACCTGCGCCCCGGCCCCCAGCCCATCTCGGCAGCCCTTTGCTGAACTCGTATCTCAAATCCCCTGCTGTTTAATGACATATAAAAAAACCCCCAAACTCCCCCAAACCCAAACCACAGCATACTTCTCAATGTATACCATGTAGCACCATGCCACTAATAAAAGTGTGTGGAAATCTGTTCTCTTTACCATATAACTACAGGTTTTTTCTGTTTGTTTTTTTTTTTTTTTTTAAATAAGGACACAATTCATACTTCCTCAGTGTTCACGTCAGGCTTATCACAATTAAAACAACACAAATATTACCTACCCAACCTCCACCCAAAATAAACCTGCTCCATAAATATTTGTTTTTCTGTACTCCTCTATCAGTTCTGTGGCACTGACGGAGCTGCAAGTCTTCTAGAAGGCATTTATCATCAACAGCTCTCCGTTAAATCAAAAAATAACCTGCTGCTGCTTCAAGACAAGTCCTCTGTTTGCTTAGGCGAAGATGAAAAATGCAGAATTACCCTACAACTGTCTGTCATAAACAATGTACTATTTTTCTAACTCAAGCCCCTGAAAAACAATTTGATTCAGTCATTTCTCAGGAAGCTTGATGTAATATTTTGCAGCATGTAGATCTGCTTTTGGCAAGCCCTTAAAATGAAGTCTATTTATTCTTCTTTCTTCTGTCCCATCTCTGTTTTTAAAAACATGTATTCAACTCAGAGGTCAGGAATCGTGGTTTCCTAATGTAACATGAACTCTACTAGCAGCAAACTTGAATGAAAAAAGCTCCCTTGGGAACTGAAGACGCTTTCCGTGTGCGATTAAGCTGTAAATGATTTCAGTTAGGACTTCCAAACAGAGCCAGGAAAACAGGGCACCCAGTTCCCACTCAGTGAATCCTCTCACACCCTTTGCAAACCTCAGTCTGGCTGGAGGCCACCAACCCGGTCCTGCAGAGTCACTGTGTAATTCTATACACAAACAATACAATTAAGATAGCGTGAGTCCTACCCACACCCTTTCAAAGCAAACATTTACAAAAGCACAGGCAAGTTTCGCATAAAAAGGAAACTAAGGCACAAAGGATTCACCAAGCAACTGCAGACAGGAACAGAGCTGGAAGTGTTTCGTTCTGAGATTCAGGTTTACACCAATAAACCAGCCAGCTCAATGACAGAATCCCTTAGAAGTCCTTAAACAAAGTTTAATCAATGTTCAAGCAATAACAATCAAAAAAATATTAATTCCACAATTCTCTAGTGCTCATCACCACAAAAGTCACAACCCACAAAGCAGCTTTCAGATCATCACTAGGTGCAACAGTGGGACATGAATAATAATCCAAATAATCACTCAGCAGGAATATGCTGCCTTAAGAGCATCTGAGAGGCTCCTTTTAACCATCTACTGTTATATGATCAGTTGAGAATGCACAATCCATTTCTGTATTTCCGTGTTACCTTGCTCCAAAACAAAGGAAAGAAATTGGGATTCAGGGAATGTTTTAGCTGAGCTTGGCTCAAGTTTAATACGCCCACTAATTTGGCAGGTGCTTCCCCAGTGCATTTGCTGAATTAGCTGTTGCTGCACAAGCAGCACAAAAGCATTTATCTACCCTATCTTGTTCTGCCTGAGTAAGTCTCACAGACTTTGTCCATGACTTCTTATGTACATGTGGATTTTCATCCAGAATAAAGGAATAAATTGGGGATCCTCCATGGAAGAGGAATTTTAACTCCTCAAACAGAACTGCAAAGCAATTTCAATATCCCACTAGACAAAGAAAATGTTTCTGTATAAAAATAACTTCTAGTACCCTCCCAGACAGAAGTTTAATGTTTTCAGATACAAAGATGCTCTTAGAGCAATCAAGAAGTACAATACTGGTACCTCAGTCTTGGAGGGCCAAGACCAAGTGGTCACATACCTGCAATTCTCTCATTTAGTTTCCTCGGAGCGCAAGTAGAATCAGGGAGGACAGAAGAGACTCTTCAAATTGATCATGCTGAATAGATACAACTGAACTGGGGTGTGCCAGAGGCACGCAAGTTACATTTGGGGGTACATGTCCAATAGACACATTTGCTTCCAATGTTATTTAGTTTTTATTCTATCTATAGAGGGTTTTTTCCCAGCAAAAGTCCCTTAATGGTGGTAACACTGAAAACATGCGTGCAAAGAGAACTACAGACAGCTGCTAGTGTTTTTAACAAATTCAAAGTAGATCTTAAGATCAGGTCAAGGATTCAGCAGTTGCCAGAGCTTTTGCTGCAACAGGGCTCCCATGGCTTTTGCAAGAGAGGGAAGTTTGTGCCAAAAACCCCCTTGTGTATGCCCATATAAATGGCATTCAGGGAATTCCATGTATTTTCTATCTGGTATTCCTCATACCAGAAATCACCCTCTACATATGGAATCTGAATACAAAAATTCCTGTGAGGCACCACATATTTATATTATTTTTTATATATATATATGGCATTTTCACCCTTCACATGATTCCCATGATTATTTCCAGCTGTGAAAGCAGAGGCAGAGTTGAGGCCCCTTAAAAAGCTGATAAATAAATGCCTAAAAATACCAACGAACATCAAAATAATAGACCAGTTCAGGATCCAAAAGTTACATTAAGGCTAAATTCACATGATTTCCTTTTTGCCTGAATAAATTCTTGAATTAATACCTTCCACAGAAGCACTAGCTCAAACACTGAATACCTCCCAAAGTAAGATTTTATTCTCGAAAAAGCTTCAACATCTGCTCTGAGCTGTACTGTAAACCATCAAATGCTATTTTTTTTTTTTGTTTTTTTTTAAGACTTACATTTTTAGCTCTTTAAACTACCGCGTAGACTTGCGGTTTGTTACAAGTAACCCAAAGGCATTCTTTGAGAAGAAACATGGTTTTATTCTCCCCCTTCCGATTTTGAGAGGAATCGAAATAAAAATTCTTCAGCATGTCTCTGCTCAGATGTTACATGACCAAGCACCGCCTCGCATCGGCCAGCCCGGGTGGAAAGCAAGAGAGCTACTTAAACGCAGAGTGTGCTTCCCAGGCACCATCTCGGCACTGTTTGCACATGAAAGCTCACCACTATCGTTTTCATCTATATGCTCTCAGTGCAGTAAGAGGCACTCGACTAGACAGATTTACTTGATTAATCTTTGGTTATAGATATCATTAATAACTTTCCACAGGTCAGCCTTTAATTCTGTTCCTGAAAACAGAATACAAAACACCCTTGCCAGACAAGATGCTCAAGCCAGCCACCGTCCAAGGAGTTTGGCTCTTATTCACACCATCTTTCACAGCTGAAAGGGATGATGGGTTTTGGATCATGGCAAAACACAGCCAGACAGCCTGCGGAGGGAGAGGGAAGGACTGGAGAGGTCCTGGCAGCTGCAACTCCTCCCAGCCCCTCACGCAAAAGGCTGCCACTTCCCAGCTACAAGAGTTTTGCCTCTAGATCAGAAGAGGAGTGTCTTCACCTGCCTCAAAATCAACCACATTTAGGGCAGTGTGTACCTCCTGTGCCACAGGGATCACTCATCGAGTATCATCCTGTTACCAGATTACTTACTGCATTACTATTCTTCAAAGAAAATGAAGACCATCGGACTTTTAAACCCTTTGGCGGGCACCTGGCTTTTGTTTATGGCTCCAGCCTTGCCTTACTGATCTTAGGCAGGTTATTTCTTCCCTGTGTTCCCCAGCTCACACACATACAAGAGAAGAGCATCTTAGAAACCACCACAAGCTTCTGCAAGGCCAATCTCGCTGCTTCTTGTCATGCACTTTGAAATCTTCAGATCCCAGCAGACAAAATGAAGTAGCAAGACTGAAAAACTTCTGTCCATACTATGCCAGAACAGTTTAACTCACAGCACCTTCCTTACACTGGGTATCATCAGTTAATGGCTTCATTAGATGCATGGCTGCCAAAAGACTGACAGACCACGTAGACTTCTTTCAGGAACAAGGGTGTGCTCACTTGACCAGGGCAGCCCAAAGCAATCTCAGGGATGTCAAGAATATGGAAAGAAGCAGGGCTTGCTGGCTACTGCAGCTGTTCCTGTTGTCACTTTGGATATTAAAATGAACTAAACCACACAAAATCTCAAAGAAATCCAGTTAACGCTCATTTTCTTCCCTTAAGTACTGCTGAGAGTGTAATGTCAACAAAGCACAGATGACTACATCCACTACATGAGAAACCAGAAGAAAGAGGGTCATTTTAAAGATGTTTGCATTGGCACTGACACCTAAAGGGAGACAGAGTGCAAGATTTGGGGCAATGCTCCGCACTGTTACAATTCTCCCAAATGCAAAGAGCTGCTTATGGTGCTCATTCAATTTAAACACCATGCCCCTGTGCTTTTGTCCTGGTTTTGGCTGGGATAGAGTTAATTTTCTTCCTACTTGCTGGCATAGTGCTGTGCTTTGGATTTAGTATGAGAATAATGCTGATAACATGCTGATGTTTCAGTCATAGTGCTTACACCAGTCAAGGACCTTTCAGCTTCCCATGCTCTGCCAGGTGCACAAGAAGCTGGGAGGGGGCACAGCCAGGACAGCTGACCCAAACTGGCCAAAGGGCTATTCCATACCATATGGTGTCATGCTCAGGATATAACTGGGAGGGCCGGGGGGGGAGAACCATTGCTCGGGAACTGGCTGGGTATCGGTTGGCGGGTGGTCAGCAATTGCATTGTGCATCACTTGCTTTGTATATTATTATTATTATTAATTTTCCCTTCCTTTTCTGTCCTATTAAACTGCCTTTACCTCAACTCACAAATTTTACTTTTTTTCCCCTGATTCTCTCCCCCATCCCACTGGGGAGGGGGGAAGTGAGCGAACGGCTGTGTGGCGTTTAGCTGCCTACAGGGTTAAACCACAACAGCTTTGAAGTTCAGTCAAGTCCTGGGTGCTAAATGAAGAGCCTAGATCCCCCCAGAGGCTGAGGGCTAAAGAGCAATGCTGGTTACG
The DNA here is from genome assembly GCF_030463565.1 of Pelecanus crispus. Classification (NCBI taxonomy): domain Eukaryota; kingdom Metazoa; phylum Chordata; class Aves; order Pelecaniformes; family Pelecanidae; genus Pelecanus; species Pelecanus crispus. The sequence continues at coordinate 8,613,890 of NC_134643.1, forward strand.
ACAGAAGAGGTGGTCCCTCTTGGTCTCTAGTCTACTTGGAAAAGAGATGCAGAAAGACACAAACGGTGCTTTAAGAGTAGTCTCACCTTACACTAAAATCACCAGGGCCAATGAACAGGAATTTGTATTAATCCAAGAGAATTTTCCCTTGGGCTGCAGGATCTATGATGAAACTCTCTGACACCGACTTCGAAACCAGCTGAAAGTACCGGCTCTACATAGTTGCATTTCTTCTCTTGCTCAGTTAAAATGCTGAAGAGGCATCAATGCAGCTGTGTAATTAAAGGTGGAAGAAGAGAGAAAGAAAGTGCCTCTCCCCTCCTACTGCAACAGGAGGTCTCCATGAAAGGGGAGCTGTTAAGAGCATTGGGAGGGAAGAAGGAGAGGGAGACCTTCATTCATCACCGCAGGCAGAGACTAGGTCCCCTTTTTGGCAAAACTCGGATATAGACTTTTCCTGCAACAAACTACTTAGCATCTAATTTTTAATACAGGCAGTGGAAAAGACAGAAAGACATGATGAAAACTAGCAGACTGTGAACAGCACCCATCTTCCCTAAATCCTGGTCTATGCTCAACCCACTGAAATAGCATGGTTCCAATCTGAGACTAACAGCAAATAAAGCAGACTATGCGTCTTACATCACCCCTCTTTCCCGAAAGTCCTGCATGTTTATTAAGGACTTTATATTCTCCATACTCATTTTGCTCAGGTCCTTGTGATTTCTGAAATCCCTAGGAAGGGTTGAAAGCCATTCTGATGTCAAGGAGAAGACCCAGTGTTTTGGACACCTCTCATCAATAAGGCCCTTAGTAATTATATTGCTTTCTTCCTGCAGAACAGCAGCATGTTGTGCACACACCCCCTCCCCTCCATCTCATCTAATACCATTCATTTGAAAAGAATAAATCATGACTAGCAAAGGCATGCAACTGAATATATATCTGGCTTTCACCAATACGCTACACAGGTAATTACTACACCGTAGTAAACATGACTTCCAGGAGAAGATCATTGAAATGATGCCTCTTACGGAATGTGCTCCACAGCACAGTTCGCAACCAGATTAACCCCAAAAGGTAACTAGAAATTTATTTATACATGGGTCAACAGTGATCCATATGCAATTCCGAAATGACACATTTTTGTAAAGAGCTGTTAAGATTAGAAAAGCAAATAAAATCCGTTTATACTCCCTGCAGCTACAGTGCACCATCAGTGTTCTAGACCAGCTAGTTTGGACCACTAAATCAAAAATCAGGGCAGCTTTGGTTGAATCAAATTTAACTACATTAAAATATGGGATTTCGTATGAAAACTGAGCCTTGATTCAAAATCAGAAGAAGAGTCAGAGGACAGTTTCTTCAGGGCTTCACTGTTGCAAATGTTAAGAACTATCAAACAGTGTCACCCAGTGGTAAAGGACTTCCTGCAGACAGGAACAGAGTAGAAAAAGTCGGGGGGGAGAAGGGGGAAGACTGACCCAAATCCATGTTTATATACAAAAACACTAAACTTAAGAGCAAACAAACTAAATCCCACACCATTCCAGAAGGAAGTCTTATGTCTAAGTCATTCTGTTTCTGAAAACATCAGCATTAGATTTATATTCTTCAAATATAAAAGCTTTAACGTTAAAGAGGTATATTTCTGAGGAGCAGGGGGCAATCCAGAGCAGCCAGCAGCCTCTTATTAATTGGGAGAGTGGAAACATTTCAAGCATCTGACCTGACATGCCTAAAAGGAGACTGGTGAATCTTGAATGCTTTTAAACTCTAGTTCAGAAGACTTCATCAAGATTCTTCCTGGGAAGAGAGAAACACGTCGATGGTGGTTGTTTCTGCACTTGTTCTGTATTTTGGTCACTTAAGATCTGGCAAGAAAGGTGAGAAATTAACTTGTGTCCCAGTGAGGCCAAGCAAGATCCAGGAACAAAAGAGTGTAGGTCATGCTCCCTGAACAGAAATACTCTTCTGGATGCTATGGTGCTGACGATGATGATGGAGGGATCTTGGTAAATATTCAGCCGGGCAGAAGTCTGTGCCAGATATAAGCCACAAAGGGTAAAATGACCTCTGATATACGTGACAAAAATTTGGAGCAAGGGAAGAGGCAGATTACTTGGCACCCATGTAAACATAATTGGCACAGCAAACACAGTTTTCCTGTTTATAAAGAAAACAGGATGTTAAGAAGCAAATGGAAGAGCAACATCTATGAACTGGAGAACATGTGCTATATTGAGGCAGTTCTAAGAGCTCTGCTTATTTGATTTTTAAAAAGTGAAGATTAAGACCAGCCTTATTGTCCTATAAGCGACAAGCCCGACAGTGGTTTGAGAAATTTCAACGACTGGAGATCGGGGCTAGAAAACAAATTCCTAAAATAAGGCACACGCTTTTAAAGCAAGGGGAATAAAATGCTAGATTTACTAGAAGATTTGTGGTAGGAAATCAGAAACGGTTCAACTGCTTTGAGAGACCAAATTATAGAATCATAATTATTCCCTCTAATTTTACAGATTTATAACTCTATAAATGCAATTAATAAGTGTTTGCAAGGGAGTCTGAAGATGAAAATCTCTACATTAATCAGGTAATTATGCATTCAGTAGCTGCAGCAGCAAAAATGAGACCAAGCGAGCTAAGTATTTCACATGCTGCCTAAGTTACACCAGCGCTGTGAATCCCCGAGTCTTGCCAGTCAGAGCGTAGCGGGGCTGGTGAACCTCCAGATCTTGCTTGGTGCCACATCTGTCCCTTAGGGCACACCAGCATCCTGCCTGGAGTTACCACACAGTAGGATCTGCTGTGCTGTCATGCCTCCCCTCCCCTCTGGGTGTTTCTGAATGACAACTTAAAAAGGATTCTACCACCCATAAAAGAAGCCCGTTTTCAACAAATTTAAAAACACTGACATAATGAAAAACACACAGTCCACTGCAGCTTGCCAGCTTCCTAAATATATTCATAGGTAGTTATGTAAAAGTTAAGTACTTCTTCAGACCGGGCAGATATATATCAATTACCTGCCAACTAAACAACTCAAATTCCCTTCATTTTCTATGATTGGGGGGGGGGGGGGGGGGGGAAGATGACCAAAAAATCTGCACTAGTAAAGATTGTTTTTTACTTCTCTCTTTGGTGGCAAACAGCTCAGAGCAAGCGTCCACCCACTATTTGGATTTCTTAACATAAGGAGTATCTTTTCTTAGAAACAAAGAAAAGGAAACAAAAAGAAGTAATTTTCTTAAACATATCGCTACTCCAAGCTAACATACTCCCAGCTTACTCACAGGAAAGAAATAAAACCTTCGTCTCAAGAGTTAGTCTTGGCTCAGGCAACTACATCCACATTCCAGCCTGCACTGTGCCCACAAAGAGACACCCTTCCTTGCCCAGACCTGTTTTACCCACTCTCAGCTGGCAGATGTATTTTAGGTATGTGGCTCCTCACTGCAACTCACTTGCAAAGGACACCACTACAAAGGCAGGGAAGAAAGACCTGAAGGAAAAGGCAAAAATAAGGAGGCCAGTAAAACTGATGACCTGATCTTCCAAAAGCGAGGTGGAGCAAGAAATTAAAGAGAAGGCTGTTTCACACCCTACTCATGACCTTAACCAAAAGCATGATGCCCTAATGGATTTAAAAGGAACGAGTGGGTGTAAGAACGTAGGTCAGCCAGAACAAGCCTCCTGGAGATGTAAGCTACAGGAGGCAGGGCATAGACCATATGGGTTTAGGACAGCCAAGCCTGATAGACATGAAGCTATTAAGCTGCAACAGTCATCAACAGGAGCCCTGCAAAGAATGCGACATACCAGTTTGATGGGAGAAAGGGGAGTTCTGAAAAACAAGAACTTGTAGAAAACAAAAATTGAAAAAAGCATATTGACCACCAGGTCACATCTGTCAAAGCTGGTGACTTTTTACATGCTCTTTATGAGCAGCTACGATCAGCAGCTTCTACTGCAACCTCATAAATGGGGAAGCTCTGACACCAGGGCAGGGCTGAGCATCAGTCAGGGTGCTGCACGTTAAAGGGTAACACAGCCTGCCCCACTTCTCATGTTTTCTTCTAAAGAAACATGCCTCCATCTGAACAGTATACTGAAGTGCTGCTCACGCAACTGAGTTGCTTTGGCCTTTTAGCCTCCCTGGAATGAAGAACCCAGAATGTCAACACCGAAAACAAAAGCAGTCACACAAGCTTAGCATGTACACAGGGAAGATTTTAGCTAATACTCTGGCAGAACAAATTAAGTCGTGTATGGTAACACGGACTGTTTCTAGGATGTTCTCTACGTCATCTTCTTTTTTGGTTTTCTTAGAAAGGCTTGAAGAGGTTCAGGAAGGGAGAAACAGACCACCACTCCCTAATCCCTCCAGAAAGGAACTGCTCTACAAATTCCAAGTACTTAAAGAAGAAAAATAAGAAACTAGAGGGATGACCCCAGTCTCTCCACAAAGGGATTGTTTGTTGAGCTTGTGAGCTGGTGGCAGGAAAGGAATTTCCTGCAATTGTTACCTTTCTGCTTGACAGACCACCTGGAGGAAAGTCTCAGACTGTCCTTCCTCAGCAGCACTCATGAAGGGGGCCAGCCATGCCACTGGAGTTAGTAGGACCGCTCAGCTCTACTCCTCGCATCCTTCTCCAGGGCTTTTGAGAGGACAGCTCAAAAAGTCACATGCTAGTTCACAATGGTCTCACGAAGGAAAATAAAATGTGCATATTCTTGTTTCTTCATGCTCAAAAAATAAAGAAAAACCTTAAAGAAGCCAAAAACCAAAGGGCTGCAAAACAAGACTCATGTAGAGCCAAGAAAGGGGCTTAAAGTCTTTGTCGTTAGATGCCTGCAGCTGAGGAACAAAAGTATTAGGTCACAGCTTGGCTCTTGCTAGTCAAGGTTCAAGAAAGCAGCATACAGAGCTTCCAGAGAAGAGAATGCCATTTGTCATTTGCATATAGACAACCAGACAGCCACGTCTCTGAAAGAGGGTGCTGTCAGCCTGAAGAGAAAAGGCTTTGAAAGAAGCCTTCTCACAAGCCTTGGAGCCCTCTCATTAACACCATTTCATAGGTGACTCAGCTTACTTTACAACAGGCAGGCTGAAAAGCTGTTCCCTAGCTCCAGTTTTAACAACAGCAGCTTAATTAATACAATGGATACCTATTGATCTGCAATCGTAACCGCCAACTGCCAGCTGCACCGCTTCACGCCCGAAACCAGCCCTGTTCCTTGCTCCTCTGCAAAACAGACAGCTCGGGGGGCTCTTAGCACCTGCTGGGCCTGCAACCAGAGGGAAACTTTCAGGCCAACAAACTTTATACGCTGGCAATAAACTGCATGTTAAGAACTCCTTAAAAATGTCACCATGTGGTGTCCCCAGCAGGACGTCATCTTACTGTCTCAGACGTTTGTAGCAGGAAGGAAGAAATGGCAAGAGGTGTTTCAGCGGTCCTCTTCCTGCTCTCCATCAATAGCTAAATGGGCTATTTTAAAAAAACAAACACCGAAAAACTGTAATTCCAACGAGCCTGTATGACCCCCATTTTTTTTTTAAAAGCACACCACTGTTTTGTAATCGAAGACACTCCAACAAACCGTCATGAGTGAACACTCGGCACTCCAGTGAACACATTGCGCCATGTCACGTCCCAGCGAGCGCTGCCCTCTGTGTTTCCTATCACTAAATTAATTACTAGTTTTCTCCATGACTGCATAACCTACAAAGACGTTATGGACTATTAGAAGGAGAGGAACTGTCTTTGTGAGCAAGGGTGAAAGGGGAATTGGTGTTTGTGTATTTCATGCGTTCTTGATTTCTCAGGTTATACCTCACTACAGGAAAGGTGGTCTGCAAAACCACGAATTTTTTTTTTATTTCTAAAAAATAAAAGGAGGTGGAAGCCCCTTTCCTTCACTGTAAATTCGTGACCTGCTACTGGTCCCATAAATCTGAATAAAACAAACCAACCTTCCACAACACTTTCAAACATTTTAGCCCAAGTTGCTCAAGTTCCTACATCCATCGCAGCTTGTCCATCGTGTTACAACACAATCACTTTCTCAACCTGCTTGCTTAACAAGCAGTGGAGAACTCCAGATTGCCAAAGCAGAAAATTAACATCTGCTTCTGCTTTTTTTTTTTTAATTAGATAATCATGTTTTGCCACGATTCACTGAGGAATTATGTTTTAAAACTGCAAAAAAATTACTGAGCAAGGGGAATTCATCAAAATATAAAGTGGGACCTGTCCATTATAATGGGCTTGGTCACAACACAGCCTCGCTCACTCAGCAGGAAAGCTGCCCCGTAATTACAGTGAGGAACAGAGTCGCGACAGAAGAGAGAGGCTCTATTCTCAGCTCTACCAAAAATTGGATTTGTGATGCTGAGCAAGTCACTGAGGCCTAAATTAATCTGGAACAGGCTGTGGTTGTCAGCACAAGACAACATGTCGGATACCAAATGCTGATAGAGCAAAACACGCTTTTTTGGATGAGCGGATCAGTAAGAAACATCATAAATTATGACAATGCTATGCTTTGTTCTATTATAGGCAGCATTTTGTCGAAAGTTTTGGAGCCATTTCATGTTAAGCCCTCTTTTTTATGATGGAACAAATGCTTGTTTTAGAATGAAGAGGCAAAATCCAAATAGGTAATTTGCTGAATGAAGTTTAGAAAATGAAATTGATGATGTTTAAAATAAGCTAACAAGTTATGGATTAACAGATACACAGAAGAAAATTTAGAAAAGATGTCAGAGTTAATAACACACAGGCTGTGAACTTCTTGGTGCTGCAAAAGAAACACCAGGGATTTACAATTCTTATGCCTGAAGGACCGATGCCATTTTCATCCCAAGCCTATTTTTATGAATTTCTTCCTTCCCAAGTTATTAGCAAAGTCCCTAGTGTTTTGGTTTTTGTTATTTGTCTATGGATTTATCATCTCAACAACAATAAAAGACACATTAAACACATGCTTTTGTAAGCTGCACTAGTAAATATGTTCTCAGAAACGACTCCAAGACGAAGATCCACATTGAAAAGCCGGAATGAGAGCTGGGAGCCTGCGGGCTTTCCTATCCCACTGGTGAATACAGCACGTTCTTCTCAAGCATGTTAGTAATAAGAGAGAGACCCATTTATCAAAATCTGTCCTCTTTAAAACAGCGTGTACTCCTCAACAGTCTCAGTGCTCAGCAGGGTGTAAATACGGCATCTTCAGCCACTACATCAATGTGAGTTTACCGTATACATTAGCATTTAAGATTACAGCAAATGTTTGCCACAGTTAAGTCCTGTTTCATTAAGAGAATGTTAATAGTCATCCTTTAATGCGAATGTTAACAAGTCAGCCTTAGCTTTTTTCATACCATTGAGATATAAGATGTTATAAACACAGGATCCTTACCCACCATGCTGGACCCAGCAGCCTCCTGCACAGAGGATGTTGTCCCACCTGCTTTAACATTGATCCCAATAAAGCGATCGGAAAAGCTGCACAGAAACACAACAAAGGCAGCATTTTTACTGCCAGGCAGCCACAGGATCCATTTCCAGTTTAGAAATGCATTTGGTTATGAAAGCGAACAGGCTATCAGAAGTCATCCAGGAGCCTTCCGCTGCACAGATTTGTCATTAATACTTCTTGTTCTCTCACCTGCACCTGTCCAGCACTGCTGAGATCAGCAACATCACAGGTACCAATGGCCCCAAACTACAACTGGTAAATGAACATGGCGAACACGGTTTGAACACGTTGTGAGCTCAACCAGATATGCGTCTTGAGGATCTTTCCAGCAGACGACAGCTTGCTCCAGCCAGTCCCAAATCAGCCGTATTTGAGAAAGTCTATGGCAGTGATCAGCTTGTGCTGCACTTGCATGAGCAAACAGGGCCTTCAAGGAAGCAAAACCCCCAGAAGAGCCAGACACTGTCAGCTGGGATTGCGTAACTTCTGCCAGCGCGTCGTACCAGTGAAAATCAGCACAGGGGTCTATCTCTGTCAGTACGAAGCAGAGTTATTCCAGACTGGTACAGCTGTACCAGCATAAACACTAGTGCAGAGAATCATACTACTTCAACCCTACAGACAAAGCAGTACAATTTGTAGGAGAAGGTTAGAATCCCAGTAACAATTAAGATCAGACCAGAAAGTGCAAGTGGAGAAGTGAAATCTCTCTATGAGGGACATTATCAGAAAAGAAACCCCAGCTCCTTCATCTTTCATGATATACACAGGCAATGAGGAAGGAGTTAAAAAAGGCTGAAATGACAAGATTTCAGTCATTATTATTCGAGTTCATTATAGAACTCATGTTATACATATATTTTGCAAATAGCAAGTAGAACCAAAATTAGAGCAACTTCACTGTCCACACACATGAGAGAGAGTCATTATGCTCCACAAGCTTACAGTCTGGACAGACACTGCTATTCTAAATCTTCCTGGAAGCCAATGGATTTCGGGGCTTACAAAATAGGAGATCTTCTGGAAATTTTACCTTTGACTGCCCTCGGTCAATGCTGCGTCCCTCCAGAGAGACATGGCCCTCAGGTCATCCTTCACAGAGGTTAACATCCTGCTCACGTTTTAGTTAACTCTCTGGTTTAGATTTTCCAGCGAAAAAAGGTGTTGGTTGCTACCTCCATCCCCAAACCTCACCTTGCCAGCACTAACTAACCTGTTCGCTGCAAAGTCAGGCTGCTTGAGATGCAGTATTATGTGTCTTTGAACAGGGTGACAGTCACCTCCATGAGAGTTCACCAAGACGACATCATCTTGCACATAAACTAAGCTAACAACTCCACGGTTTCAGCTTGAACACCCTCTTTCAAGAGCCATTTCCCTCTCACAAACACACCTAATTAAATATACACCTCCAGGCCTGGTGGAACAAACAATAAGTCTTTGTGGCTGTACAGGAGTGCAGATTTTGATTCAGGAAGTATATGTCTGCAAATTAATTTTCATCCACATCCTACTGTGCTCAGTGTTTTCCTATGGCTTCTATTCAACATAAACATTTACTACCATTGAAAACCCCTGCTTCCAGGAAAACAATGTTTAGTTAAATTCACACAGTGATTAAAAAAATAACAATAAGACTACTAAAAGTTTGAAGTCAATGGATGAACTTTGGAAGACAGCGGTAGTGGATTTACTGAATTGCGTGCCAGCAAATGTGCCTGTCCACCATCGGAAGTACCAGCCTCACTAGTAAGCAGATTAACAGATCTTTTAGTTGTTCCCGGTAGAGACAAAACAGAAAAGTTTGTAGAGGCTACAGCACAGGCTGTTATCGGGGGAAAAGAGATTTATGCACAATTTCAGAGTTTCATCTCCCCCAGGGGGTATTTCCATTGCTAGACAGTGCTGACATCCGTTTTAGAGAAAACCTCTGAAGGTGTCTTTCAAATATCCCTTCCCAAAAAACTCCCATGGGACAGCTGGATTATTTCAACAAGTGACTTGAGAGGCAGGAGGAGACAGTATGTTAAATGAGTAAGGCAGACACATGGAAGGCCAAGGCAACAAGAATTTCATTCAAATTCTCACGTCTCGTTCTCCCCTTCTTCACATCCGATCAATCAAGGTAGTTTAGCTGTAGACACCTTCTACTAATCTTACCCAAGACCTCCGCTAAAAACTGAAGACATCAACCACTTGTCTCTGCCTCGCTTAAGACTTTTTATATATCCCACTCTAACCCTTGTTTATACCATTATGATTATTATCTAATTATAAACAATGGCTTGATTAAAACATACATATTTATGGAAGCATTCATGTCACCTACCTTTAGGCCTTTAACTGCTGTAGCTAAAATAGGAAAGCAAGCTTCTTATTGCATTAGCATGGTTATCCAGAGGGCAAATCACAGGAGCTATGCTGAACACTTAATGTCAAATATCATCGCTCTGAAGCAGCTCCAGAGACACTTGCCTTCTTCCGCTGGGGTTATGTGAAGTTCAGGGGGCCTAAACCCCTAACCTGCTTTTTAATAGCAGTGGGAAAGGTCCCTTCAAAGATCAAAATAGTTAGAAATTCCATCCCAAATTTCATAAACTACAGTAATACTGAACAAATCAAACCTGCCACTGCTTTCTACAATATCACCAGTATACCAGTTACTTCCAGCTTCACATACTGTATAATGTACAACCATGGAAAATACTCAGTTTAATAATTTCCTGTATTATTCACCACATTGTGTGCAATACCTTGTGGATTAATTATCTAGATAACAAAATGACTGCAAGTGCCGTTAATGTTGTCGGTCCGAAGTAGTCATCTAAAGAACCAGAGCAATGTGCTCCTGCGATCTACAGTGTGAGGGAAGCTGAACAAGAACCTGTCCTACCTGCTACATACGGGTGAAAAAAACCCCCTTCCTCCCCATGCAGGAAGGTGACTAAACCACTATGCAACTGTGGGAAGTCCCAATGGTTGGGAAAAAAAAAAAGGCTTTCATGCCTGGAAGCCAAACTGTTCAAAAGAATGGAGAGAAGGGTCACCAAGTCTAACACACCCGAGTCTTCTTCATCTGAAATCTAATGAGGAGCCAGAACTCCTTATTAATCACTACATTAACTTACTATGTAATAAATACTATACGGTGAAAATTATTTTTCAGTCCTGTATGTAGAATCCCAAAGAGTAGTGCAACACCATCAATGGCTGTGATCAATGGGAGCCCAGTGGATCCCCAGTACTGACTGCTCAGAGGGTGCAGACACCCCTCCTTCTTCCCAAGCACCCAAACCTGGCCAGAAATGCTCAGGTCCTGGCATGGAAGCAGCTAGCTAAATGCTGGGAACAACCCATGGGTGGAACAAAAACAGTCACTAAGTGGGACAATCTACTTCATCTAACAGTGACATAAAAAGGCACGTACCCAGGTCCTTTGGGCTGGTCTAAGCCAATCTAGACTTTTTCTGTACAGGAAAAAAAAGAGAACAGCACCTCCGGGAAATGACCTGTTAGAGCAGGTCCAGAGGAAGGCCATGAAAATGGTCAGAGGCTGGAACACCTCTCCTATAAAGAAAGGCTGAGAGAGTTGGGGTTGTTCAGCCTGGAGAAGAGAAGGCTGTGGGGAGACCTTACTGTGGCCTTTCAGTACTTAAAGGGGGCTTACGAGAAAAATGGGGACAAACTTTTTAGCAGGGCCTGTAGTAACAGCACAAGGGGCAATGGTTTTAAACTGAGAGGGTAGGTTTAGATTGGACATAAGGAAGACATTTTTTACGATGAGGGTGTTGAAACACTGGGAAAAGTTGCCTAGAGAAGTTGTGGATACCCCATCACTGGAAGTGTTCAAGGTCAGGCTGGATGGGGCTTTGAGCAACCTGATCTAGTGAAGGACGTCCCTGCCCACTGGGGGGGGTTGGACTAGATGATCTTCAAAGGTCCCTTCCAACCCAAACCCCTCTGTGATCTATGACTGATCACAGTTATATTAGGATGGGATAAACAAATTTTTGAGTGTGCTTGTACTGATTGACAAAAGCAGTCCAACAATGAGAGATACCTCCCCCAAGGTGACAGAGCCCTCCCGGACCCAGGACACCCACATGAGTGAAGGAAGCCCTTGAGCAAAATGACCGCTCTCCCCAACCACAGGTGCGGCCATGTACCACCACCACCAGCCGCAGCTTGCACAGCTGGAAAGGTCTCATTTCTGTGCGTCCTGGTTAAGCAAGAGGCACAGATTTCTGTTTGAAGGCAATATAAATTGCACCACTGGAAACAGCAATGGAAATATTTCTGTTATTTCCAGGCCACTGAGCACAAGTAGCACTTCCTAGTTTACTACTCTGGTTTCCAATTTGAGAAATGCCTTTAATGGAAGTGCTTTCTTGAACACATACCAAATGCCACTGAACATAAATGTGCCTAAACTGTGTCTCCAAGAGAGATCAGTTTTTAAATTAACTCTGAGCATGTTCTAACCTGAAAAGGGAGGGGGGGGGAAGGGAAGGGGGAGGAGGAAAAAAAAAAAAAAAAGGTAGAAGGTCTCTTCTTGTGGCATTTTTCTTTCTGCGAACACAGGAGGAAATGTGTGTTGGTACAAGCAGAAAGGAAGACAGATTTACATCTCCCAGTTTCAAAACAAAGTGCTATAAGCAAAAATCTTAGATTATTGATGCAGAGAGAGAGGAAGTTGCAAAGCTGCTTAACATTTCAAGAAGCTGTGAGGCTTTTCACTCACTGCTGTAGCTGGGGAAAATAAAAATATTCTTTGAGTAGGATTTAGTAACTCAATAACAAAAATCAAATAGATTAAATGCTGCATCTGTTGTTATAATTAAATTAACAAAGTACTGGTAGAATCATGCATGTTTTCCCCTTGTGTACCATACCCTGGGCGAAGATGTGATGTAGCTGTACATATTTCCTGTGTAATAAATTAAAACACAAGCCAAATTCACCCTTCCTGCAATGCTATTAAAAATCAAGGAAAATTACTCCAGGGATAAATCTGGCCCAGAGATGTTTTCAACAAAGATGAGTTTCTGAATAAATTCTACGAAAATAGGTCTGCGAGGAAATACTTGAAACATTTTCACTGGTGTTCCCAGAGCATTTCTTTAAAAATATATTGGAACAGATAGTTCCCAGTATTAAATAGGTGGAAAATTTGAAGGCACTGTGTTAGAATACTCTGTTTCCAGGTGATCAACCTGATATTCTTACAGTCTGGATTCAGGGGGGAAGGGTGGTGGTGTTGCTGTTCCATTTTTTGTTTTCAGGGTTTTTTTGGGGGTGGGGAGGGACTGTGGGTTTTTGTGGGTTTTTTTTTTTTTTAAAATACCTAAGTATCTGCAGTCTTAAATAAAGGCCACCTTATATGCAGCTCAACTTGGGTACCAAGAACTGTGGAGCTCAGAAATTACAGGTGTACTTGGAGAATCAAACCCATGCATTCAAGAGAGAACAAATTTTTACATCGAGATTACACAATCAGATGAAACACTACTATAAATAGCATCAGGTTAGACTCTCAGCTGGCATGAGCTGGAGCCAGTCTACTAAAATCAATTAATCTTCCTCAGCTTATCTGACTCACACAGGGACTGCGTACAATTATTAATATTCCAGTTCTCCATGGAGTCGCACATGCAGAAGTGCTGGCAAGGCCAATGGCCTCGGTTAACCTTCATACGCAGTAGCATGAGGCTGGAGACCTGCAGGAATGCACCCATAACACTTCTTCTGCAAGACTGCATCAACTAAAATGATGAAAACAGCCATAAAACACACACAAGTTGCTGAAAGCAATTTATCTCCAGCAATTTGCACATCTAACAACCACTGTAATCACATTTTTGCAGAATCATAGAAAACTGGGATGGAAGGAACTTCAAGAGGGCATTCACCCCTTCCCTGCCCCAGGGCGAGCTGTAGCACACCTACGCACTCCTGACACCTCCTGCTTCCTTGGAGGGTTTTGAGCCAAAATGTTTCATTCTTGATCTCAGTCCAAAACAAGATGCGATTTAAAGCCGGTTGTTCATCTCATTTTAAGCTCCAGGTGTTGGCCTTTAATGCTAATAAATACACAGAACATCAAACTGGCTGGCTAGCTCCTATGTGAATACAGAGCTGAGCCCTTGCTAACACGGGGACAGCAGAAGACATAAACAGGTAGGATTAATGATTTTTTTAGAGCTCGAGTCAAACACAGCAGAAATAAAAAATCTGTTCAACAGACCTCCATTGCAGGAGATATTTTTAGCACATCTGGAGGAGACCACAAAGGTCATGAGAAAATCTGCAATGCTGTCATCGAGGCCGTCCTCCCCATGACAGGCACTGAGAGGCAGCGGGTCTACCCTCCTGCTGCCATACAGAAGAGGCCACTCCGTTCCCAGGGAGTGCTACTCTCTCCAGCATTGCTCTCACCAAGCCTGTTTTCCATCCCCCAGCTTTTACAAGCTTGTGACAAAGTCCCCTTGCAATGGCACAGGAGCACGTACTTCTCCTTCCCCTCTGTTTTCCCACCAGAAAGTCACAGGCTCAGAAGAGAGGAGTGTCCCACAGAGCAGATGGCTCCCAGCTCCCCTGCCTCCAAAACCTCCCGGGGCACAAATCCAGAGATGGAGTCTGTGGAGGGAGGAAAGGGGAGGCTGCCAGGGAAAGCCATTAAGTGTGCCATTTTGCAAAAACAGTACTTGGATGGGTCTCACCAGCACAGAAGGATTCAGGACTAACAGTGCTACTTACGGTGCTTCTGCAGTAGGGTAAAGGGAGCAGGGTCAGGACATCAGATCCTAGTCTTAGAAAAATTTTAAATTATTAAAGCAAGGCATCAATTCTTGTAACAAGGCGCTGCAGCTTATTTAAAGAAAATACGCACTAATAAGAACATTTTTTTCCTTCCACATCTTCCAGGCATGGCAATCACTAGGATCTGTTTGGAAATGTTTCCATTGCTTCTGCCACAGTCCTGAAAACAATCTTGTGCTTGTCAAGAGATGCAGCCCAGTCTCCTCATTGTGATTCTAAACCAGAATACGTATTTCTTCTATTTTTTCCCCATATATTTCTTTGCATGCAATTATTCAGACAAATCATACTCCTCAATCTCCTGGGACTCAGTTTATTCCAATAATTGAGAGGGCTTTTTTCTTCTCTGATGTTCTGTTTTTCAGGGCAAGGTTATTTTTTGTGTATATGATCCTTTTTCAATTATGCAAAACCCAAGGCAAAAGTGTAATAAAAAATGCAACAACTCTATTGCTTATTTTTGTGGTCTGACATTTTCATTTCATGTCATAATGAGTCTAATCTATCTATCCTGCATTACACACATATCACATTCCTAACCAGTAGCAATTAGAAATAGATATCCCATTTCTTTCTTCCAGAATTGTATGAAAATTAATGTCAATTGTCACAAAAAGAGTTCAGACTACAAAGAGTAACACACAAAACACTAAGCATTTTAATTTGACACCATTCTTCATGCAGTTCTCGAATCAAAAGCAACAATGTTAAATTCTATTATTAATCCTCCTGCTTGGATCATCACTCTGAATACAGGCTTTAATGAGATGGAGACCTGCAAAGTGTGGTCTTAGAAGCCATAAAACATAAAATTAAAACTAAAATTGAACAATTTGGTCCTCAGGATTAAAAATCCTCAGTAAATCACATCATCACCAAGAAAAGGCTAAAGTACTGAACAAGGGGTGTCCGTAGTGGCTCTGTCCCTTTCCGTACAAGTGACAGGCAGGATATCTGTCGAGTGACAAACGCATGAGCCTCCCCGTGACCTGTGCTAGAGATGATGTGCCGTCGTGGTCAGGGAGCCACGCTGGCAGCTTTCCATCCCAGGGCTCGAATTCTCACAGCTGCCCACTCACGGGACCTTCCTGCTCTCCTCCGACACACTTGCCTTTATTTTCCAAGAGGCAAGGAGCACAGTTGTCCCAGTTAAGCAGGAGGTGTCCTGCACCAGTTCCTGCCCTCCCGAAGACCCACCCGGTCTCACGTTGGCAGCTGCAATGAAAACAACTGCTCCCCTTCGGCAAGGAGCGGCCAGTTGCTGCAACAGCCAGCTCTGCCCCAGCTGATGGAAGTGGGAAATGGCGATGCTTCTTCGTATTGGTGACAGAAGTCTTGCCTTTAATTTCACTTGGAAGCCTGTCCCTGCCTGTCAGGTTTGTTCAGTTGCTGTGTCAGCCACTTGTTCCTTAAAAAGTTCAAACGGGGAAAAAAGGAGGTAGAAGCTGGAGTAACACTGAGCTCTTTTGTAACTACGGCTTCTGTATCTCTCTCTCTAGAAGCAGCTGTACCACAACTGAAGTATGCTGGCTTACCACCTCAGAAGTCAGAGGGCTGCCCCAGTTTCGATTTCCAGTGCTGCCCGCCACTCAGTCGCATGCTAACTGTGAAATATAGACTGCGATAGAGCGAAGATGGACATGGACTACCAAAATTTGGTGATTCAGGCTCAGCTCTCAACCATCTACGCAGATCACATCCGCTTCATAAAAACATCTGCCTGTTCTGCATCTGTGTTAATGGGGAGAAAAAAAAGCCGAGTCTTGCAGATGTGCAAACCTCAGACAACAATAAAACAGGTCACTGATCAGATAAACTCTCAGGGTGTATTCACTGTGAAAGATGCCATGAATTTTGTTTCCTTGCAAGATAACAAGACAGATGGGCAGTAATGCCTGTTGCAGAATTGTCTCACAAAAAGCAAGTGACACAACGAGGGATCCAAGACATCTGTATACAAACCCATTTAAGCTGAATCCCATACAGCGTATGCGGGAGTGTACAAACTGCACAACCGCTTGCTTGCACATTAGCTGAATCTTGGACAAAACGCCCGTGGCCAACCATCCTGGGGATTTCCAGGGCAGACTTAGGAAAGTCTAAC
This sequence comes from Pelecanus crispus, assembly GCF_030463565.1. Lineage (NCBI taxonomy): Eukaryota > Metazoa > Chordata > Aves > Pelecaniformes > Pelecanidae > Pelecanus > Pelecanus crispus. The sequence continues at coordinate 8,630,298 of NC_134643.1, forward strand.
AGCTCACCAGCTGCTACTGAAACCTGTGTTCAACATCAGGCTAAAAAAATACCAGGTGATCTCTTATTAGGTCTCGACTTGCCATTGAACAAAGTAACAAGATAGGCAGGATCCAAGGAGTCTGCTTTATTCCAGCCATCCCTTGAGGCCCAGTCCCTCCAAGAGGGACAGCAATTATAAAGCTTTCAGTAGTGAACCATTAACATCACAGCTGCTAAAAACCTAAAGTTTCATTTAGCACATGAAAGTTTTTCATACCCTTCTAAATCCTTTATACAGTCTGCATACCAGCAAGTGCAGATTACCATTTTTATTTTCAGGTAGCAAACTAAATATAACCCTGATAGTTAAGAGTGAAATAAAGAAACAATTGCTGATTTTGAATACTGATAGTTATTCCCCCCCTAATATTTGTATCTTCCAAATGCTGAGTAAATCAAAACCCAGAGAGAAATACACACTGTGGGCCAGATCTTTCAGCAGGTATAAGTCAGCATGGTCTGAACAACTCTTCATACATAATTATGCTGCTAAATACTTGATGAAAAGAACTGAGTGGATGTCAGCATATGCTTTGTGTAAAACAGACAAGAGGACCTTTGTCAGACAAGAATTAAATTATTACTCACTATAGGAACTGTATCACACGGTTTAAAACAAAACCACACTACAAACACATGTGCATGCCTGAAAACGGGTAAAAAGCACGAGAAATGTCAGCTGAGGTCTGTTCCTTACAAGGAAGGAGATTCAATGCAAGGGATACTATTATCCATTGCATGCAGAGAACCGGGTTTATAAAAACTGGCAGGCTTACTGCTCCAAAGCAGCTGCTTGAACATTTAGCTTGACAGACTATTCCTCACATTTTCTTTGGTGTGTCTTTTAGCTGTACTGCTCAAGTGCTCTGCTGACACAGCAGTGCCAAACAGCAACATGTTTCATACAGGACTGGAGTGCCTTTAGGCTGAACGAGTGCCTGGTAAGAACTGCACGTGGTTTATATGGCACACTGAAGCGGAGACCACAGCACCGTACCGATGCCAGAGGCGCCTGGAAGCTGTCGCGGAATTTTTGAGGACGCAGCTCCAGTATGTTTGCGTCAGCAAGGTGGTTGTACATGAGCCATTTTCAGCGCTGGCTATTTTGTCATACAGAAAGGCAAAGAAGGAAGCAGTCAGTAAGACACAGAAACCTGTGCATTCAGGAGAGCAGCAAATGACTCATATACCATAGAGAGGCACCCAAGACTAGTCCATGCTAGTCGGAGCTGGGTATTATGGATAATAACTCCAACAGCCTACATTATATAGATACCAGGTTTGCAGCCTACACATCTGGCAGTTTTCTTGCTAGATACTGAAAATCAGCATATATCTAATCACTCACCAGCAATAATTCCCTTTCCTGCTTCAATCTTCTGTTACACAGTTTCATCTAGTCCAAGAGACTTAAAATATATAAATTAACAATATCTGATTTTTTTCTGGAACAGTGGAACAAAATAACTGATAAATTGAAACTTTAAAAAAAAAAAAAAAAGGAATGCAAAAAATTGAAGTTCACCAACTGAAAATATTTCCCAAAGCAGTAATTCAGCGTAGTGTGTGATTTTACACACACAGAGACACAGGTTTTCATGTATGAAAGTAATGCTACCAAGAACAAAAGGTGTGCTCAGCTTTCCTTTGAAAAGCCCATCATGCAAGTAGGTAGCTAATAAATAAAGAGACAACTGTAGTCTGATACAATGTGGCAATTTCAATCTAACACAAAATCTTGCTGGCACTGAGGCTGAAGCCACACATTTTAAAGGAAAGCTACCAGACCTTTTCTGGTGTGAATATTTAGTGTTTTGAGAGAGAGAGAAAATTTTGTGTTTACAAGTTACTCCGTCAGAAGCACACACTGCTCTCTTAAACGCTTTGTTTTAAATTAGGGTTAACCACCTTGTAAGATTGCTCACAAAATCTCCAACCCCTCAAGCAAAGCAAGAACACCGCAATCAGTAAAGCTGTGGACAAACGGGATTACCAGTCTGGCCTGCAAGTGAGAACAGACTGTTAAAAAAGGCAGAATCTCATTTCCATGTGGAAAAATTTAAAATTATTACTAAACATAACATCTCAGATTTTTTCCCCCCAATTTCATTTACAATAATACACACACGCTCATCTCTGCTTGTTCCATTAGGTAACAACAGACAGCAGAGCCAAAGTCACATTCTTGTTCAAAATCACTTGGGATTTGAGTGCTCCCTGCCAGATTGCCCTGGAGGGGAGCAGCCGCGCTGAGAGCACGGGGAAGCAGGCAGGCATGTGTGGGGGGAGCAGAATAGGAAATACCTGCACGTGGCTGCCAGACCCATCTTCTTCATAGGGCTTGTCAAAATATCTGCAAGGTAGCCAAAATTCCCATACAAATCCAAATTGGGGAGGGGGGAGGGAAAGACTCCAGTATTGGGATGTTCCAATTTGAAAGTGTCATTAAGAATTATCATTATGAGCTAACTGCATTGGGGAGGGGGATAAAAAAAATCAAGCAAAGAGGATCCGTTTGATATGGCACCTAGATGGCAAGGGAGAGAAGCATTTATTCTACCACACTGAAATATTTTATATTCACAGTCATTGCCGCAGTGTTGAATAAAGTGAAGGAAAGTGTTGCTGCTTCTTCCTTGTATCATTCTCTGCTATGGCACCCTCTGCCATCCAAATTCCCACTCCCTCTCACACCTTTATAAAATGTCAGTGCAGTGACTTTCTAGGAATTTGGGCCAAGTTCAAGAATACCCATCTGCTCCCATTGGAAAGGAATGAGATCAGACTGTAAATGCATGGCAGACTCCTAGCAAGGAGACATGCGAGCACAATTTGGACACGTATGAAAGTCAGCACCAGCTTTCTTCATTTAAATTAAAAACTTTAGACTCGCCTCTGTCTCTCTGTAATGAAGCATTCATATATTCAGTTCATCATCCATTTAGGTTAAGTGCATGTAGAGGCAAGCACTCTCAAGACACTTCATTAATCTACATTTATCTTAAAGATGTTTAGAATCGTAGACGTGCATGCACAAGATGAGTTTTTCAAGACTTAAAAGCAATTAGGTCTTGAGAAAAGTGGCTTTGGTAGCACATGTTCTCACAGTTATTTGAATTAATTAAAATCAAATATATGTTTAAATCAGCACAACACTTCTCATTAGACATCGGCTTTAAGAGCTTTTTTGAATTGCTTTGCACTGCGCGCTTAGAAGCGTGCACTTACGCAGGTAGTCAGCTTGCAGGATGGTGCCCCTTGACAAAGCTACACACCCCCCCTCAGGTTCAAAAATGGAATTTATAATACTTTGTCATTATAGTTAGTAGTACTACAGGACTATAATAAAAAAGATGCGCTTTGTATCAAAACATCAGTCTTTCAAGTGACTCGCAGGAACAAACAGCAAAAATAGAGCCAAGAACTGAAAAGCAGAGCAGCGTACCTGCGGGGCTCAAGTGCTGGAGCAAACCTGGCCGGTGACTCCCTGACTGCTTGGAAGGAAGCACCCAGAAGAGAGAAAGGCTGTAACCGTAGAAAAGAAAGAGGGAGTACACCACAGCTCTTGAGCAACTCACATTCACTTGCTCATTCGTGCTCTGAAGTGCATAAATCCGAAGTCACTTTCTGGAGACGCTTCTCCCCACCTGAGTGGTTATCATGGTACGCCAGGGCTAAAGGTAGGAGCAGAAGCCTGTGTTCATCCACTGAACACCTCCCAGTTTACCTTCATGGCACTCTGTAGAGCTGAGATCAAACTTCCTTATTTGATAAGATGAGGAACATTAAAAAAAACCCCAAACAAACCCCAAAACCAAACAGAAATCAAGGTACTTGACCAAAGCTGTATGAGAAATTAGGTAGAACTGGAAACTGAAGGCGGATCATGCAAGTCCCAGTTGAGCCCTGTAAGATTAGCCCTTCCGCATTTGACCATCCACTAGACTTCTAGATGTGCAGTAATTTCAAATCCTGCCTACTTAAACTCTAACAGAAGACTCTTGAATTTTCCACCATTGGAAAAAGATGACCCTAACTCTGGTGGAGAATATTAGACGTCCTTATAATCCCAAGTGTCTCTCTTGCTTCCATCTATTTATTTTCCCTTTAAGTCCATTTGTGGACTTAAAAGGAGAATAAATAGTCCATTTCTTGGCCAAGTCCCTTTCTTGGCCACAAATGTGACCAAGAAAAAACAATGTGACTACATCCTGCATGTGATTAAAGCCCAAAGCCTGCTGTTTTAAAATACACACATAAACATACAGATACACATGTACATACATTTATACTCACACATATATATAGCCTTTGTTAATAATCAGAACGAATCTCGATAAATCACCTCTATTTGATTTTTTTACAGTGATTCTTGTAAAAAGCAATCCCCAAACGTGCAAACTATTAAGAAAATATGTGAAATAACAAAGTCTGATTGGCAGACTAAAGTTGTAGGCTGAATAAGACATAAGCCTGTTTAGCGTTAATGCCAGAACAAAACCTCTCACTCTAAAAACCTCACATACCGTTTGCTTTATTAGCTCTAAATCAGCTATTCATTTAATTTACATTAAAAATAGGAAATTAAAAATTCATACAGATGATTTAGAACTGAAGTCATGCAAAGACAGCACTTCTTTTTCAATAGACTTTCAGTTTGGAGGTGAATATTACTGCACACTGCCAAATTGCTATGACAGTCCCCAAGGCCAGCACTAGAAGTCTGTCAATATAACCATTAAGATTTCATTTACTCAGAGTTGATTAACTCGAGGCTTCCTTTTCCACTAACTGAATATCACAAAATGCCTCCAACTATTATGAGTTTAGACCTGAGTGTATGAGCAAGGAATGACTATCTTATGCACCATCTAGAATTACAGTTTCACCGATCAAGGAAATGAAACTTTTTAAAATTGGGAAAAGAAAAAGAAAGGCAAGATAGTGCTTCAGCCTAGTCAAAAAGTCACTGCAACTCAGATTAACTTAGCATTCAAGAAACTTTAGTCAAGAAACCAAGAATGAAATTCTGCCCCTTAAAAAGTAAGGTCAGATGTTCCATTAATTTCCTCTTACATTTTCGTGAAGCATGTGGTCCAAGGTCACAGAAGAGTTTATTACAAGTCACAAATATGCCACCAGTAGAGATCTGAGAGTTTCCCTTCCAAGCTAGAAGACAATTACCAACAAAACAGAAGACACCACTCGTGCACCAAGCCGCACAAAGTGAGCCAGAGCTCTTCATCGGCAATCGCATTTAATAGAAACAACGATATAGAGAGACAGCTCTGCAGCCAGAGCCCGCGCAGTCACCGCTAGCAGAACGGCGTCACAGCTGCGCATACCCCCTACTCACTGCAGAAGCCTTGCAAACATTTGTTTTTACTGCTCTAGGTCAATGCCAATAACTTCATAGTCCTTACCTACTGAAAAGTGCTACCCTGCTCTACCTTAAACCTTCCCCATGTTCCCACAGAGACAAGGACATGCCTCTTATTCCAAGCACTTTAAACTCCATCTAAACCCATTTTAATCACGCACATGGAGGCTTTCTTCCTTTCCAATACTTTTGGGGAACATAACATTAGAAGAGGCTGAAAATTTTTCCTTTCTTAATCTCGACAAAACCTTTTTCCACTGTGTAACAGGGCTGCTGCACGGCACCATTACTGGAAATAAGGGGTTTATAATGGAAATGGTGATCTAACTTTGAACACAGCACCAAGCTGCATGAAAACCCTGTCATGCTTCTGGAAAGAAAACGCGTTTAAAACCTAGCAGCCTTTGCCATCATTGTAAAATGCACGCACTACTGCTGCATGCTCTCAGAAAGCTTTACTAAATGGGGCTGGGCACAGCGGCAATGAACTGCAGCCTCCCCTGACTTTGTACAGCACATGGGCTCATGACTACCTCCAGCTGTGACCCTCTCCATGCTAACAAGGAAGGGGAAGATAAAAGTCTGCACTAAATTAGAATCTAGTTTTGTGATCACGAAATGAATAAGGGAACAAAATCGATGTGAACAGAAATCAGTGCGGGAAGTTTACTCTCACTACCTGTCCATTATACGCTTAGTTATTCTTTGCCTAGCATTAACACCTACTCATTTCTCCAAACCAGTGACTCTCGTTATCATCCTTATTCCTTTGTTGTTATCAAATTAGCCTTCCTCCAGGGAAGGTTTATCAGCTTCGATGAACACTGGCCACTGTACTTCACATAAAATCTGGAAATTTTGAAATTAAGACAGCAAATCACCACTACCCTCTGCACATAAGAGACACGTCCAAGCCAGGTGTAACAAAGATATAATGATGCTATTTTATTAAATCAGTAAAAGAATACTGAAGAGAAGCGAACAAGACTTGGCCTTAGTGAACATCTGAAAGTTAATAACCCTAGGTTAATAATCCTGATGAGGACTGCTATTACAAACGTAAAGAATTTAACACAGGGTAAGTTTTATTATTAGAACTATACTTACACCTAAAATGCTCTGGATTATTTAAGATTCATATAAATGAGAGCCAGGAGACCTCATCTAATCATCTAATCTACATCTAATGCAGTAATAGCCTCTGGTTCAGAGGCTGTCAATTTACTTCCTGTTCCCAGAGTCTGTAAAACATTACATAAAACAAAATAATAAAAAGAGGTAACAGCGAAGAGCTGATATGGCAAAAGACTCAAGCAGAAGCAAGGGGGAAAAAACCCAAACCAACCAAACAAAAAAAAAAAGGACGTTTTGAAGACAAACTATCTGCATGTGCAGTTCTGAAATTATAACTCCCAAATTCCCTGTCGCAATTACTGTGTGTGCTGCACATGAAACAAAGCAACAGAGAGTAACAGGGTCATGCTGCCTCTTTTGAGGCCTTTCGAAAGGAAAACTCTACCATCATGGAAAGCTAATAAAGAGAATAAAAGCAACAGGCAAGTCTAAGCAGACAATGAAAAGTAATAGTATCGATTCAGTACTTCATTTTTTATTCATGGATATCCTTTCCAATGGATATCATAGAAGCATTTTATGCTTAATAGATGCCATCACTGTGCAAACGTTTTCTAAAATAAAGACTGATTTATTCTTGAGTACAGAAAAATCCCTTTACCAAGGCACTAAATGGCTTCATTCCCTCATCCAAAGCCTGCACAGAAGGACACATGTAAGAAATAACAGGAATATGCACAAGTCCTTTACAAAAATGTCATCATAGGAAACAGCTATATGCAGAATTCAAGAACCACAATGAAGTGTGGACCATGTAAAACAAAAGAAAACTTATCCTCAGTGAAAGCCCTTTGATGTTGAGACAATTTAACAGAAAGTGGATGCTACAGATGCTGAAGTATTTTGTTGTTTTAGATTGCAAAGCAAATTAAAATAAGTTTTCACTTGAGAACCCTGGTAATTTGTCTGTCAGTGATCCTTGATTCTCAGAGGAAAAGGCCTTTCAAAGGGCTTCAAAGGAGAAAAAAAGGATACCTTCTCTGTCCTCAAAGGGCAATCAAGAGCTCTCTCCAAAGCCATTCTGTGAACTTCATTGAACAGCCGATGGAATATGCATGAATCCTTCCCACCTGGTCTAGACCAGTCACCCCAGCTCACTGCAGTTGCAGAAGAGCTGCCACCCTCTGGAGGTTCAGCTCTGGCTCAGCTTCACTCCGAATCTCCCTTTAAAAGCATTTTTCTTGCTGACTATAAAGGAAGATGAAGATGCTTCAGTTGGATAGGTAGTGCTAGGCGGGATGAACATAGGTCTGTAGAAACTCTTAAAGAAACCATCAGGTGGTTATAGCACTGACCTGACACAATGCTGAAAATAACATATTAAAACTTTGAGAGTTAAAAGATGATGCTTTTTGCATAAATCATAGAATCACAGAATCGTTCAGGTTGGAAAAGACCTTTAAGATCATCCAGTCCAACCATTAACCTAACACTACCAAGTCCACCACCAAACCAATTAAGGGTAGAGTAGCAATTTTGTGTTTCCTGGCTTGGTGGCTGGATTATTTTTAATGAAAGTAAAAACTAGGAATCATTAAGGTTGGAAAGGATCTCTAAGATCATCAGTCCAACCATCAACCCAACACCCCCATATCCACTAAACCATGTCCCAGAGTGCCACGTCTACCCGTTTTTTGAACACCTCCAGGGATGGCGACTCCAGCACCTCTCTGGGCAGCCTGTTCCAATGCTTGACTAGCCTTTCCGAGGAGAAATTTTTCCTAATATCCAATCTAAACCTCCCCTGGCGCAGCTTGAGCCCATTTCAAATGTGTGATTCTCCCTCTCTCCTCACTCCAGTCACTATGAAGTTTATACACAGACTACAACATTCAACAGAGGGATGGCCAAGTGACCTGTCCTGGTATCCTGACGGCAGCTCTCTGTCTCCTTGAAGCTCTAGTACATAATAAGGCCTCTTCTCCCATGCCTTAAAGTAACATTTTTTTAACTTATTTTCAGCCCAAGTCTTCTAATACAGCTTTCTATTTTGGGTATAGCTCCAATGTAGTACACACATCTCTGTTGTTTATTTAATCACCTAAAATGCCAGACAAATCACAGGGATTTGCTGCACTTAGCATAAGACACATGGCTTTGAAACACTTTATACTGTTATATTTAGTTTTCAGCTTGACCCCCATGATCAGCTGTATTAAATATACATCAGATTTTGACCATAAGTTTCTGCTTCTTAATTAAACTTCTGCTTGCATTTACAATGGCACTTTTCCATACATGTGAGATATGGGAAGCAGGATAACCTAAACCATGTACAGAAAAAAATATGTTGCTGTTTTCTGTTATTCTCAGAAAAACACGCATACCTTGAATAGGTTTTTTTTTCTTCCTTAAGAGAAAAATCAATATTCAATAACCAACATGACTGGGGGTAAAAAAAAAAACCAAAAACCAACCAAAAACCAAAAAACCCAACCAACCAAAACCCCTCAGTTGGATACACAAGCCCTAGTCCCAGAGCCTTACAGAGAGCGAGCCCAATTGCGTCCTACTTCTCTCCCTTCCTCTTCCTGCTTCTGGTTTGAATACTTGCAATACTTATATTTTGAATATTTATCCCCAATTCAGGCTATTCCACATACTTTAACTATAAAACCTTAGTTCAGCTAACAGATTAAATCCCATTGTTTAAACTACAAATTTTAATCCATAATTAATATGCAAACCAAGGTCTCTTTTTATTTCTTTTGCATAAATTGCTCTCCTCCTTCCCCATTCTCCACAATAGAGAATGTCATTTGTCAATATTTTACTTCATAATCTCATTAGCAGTCTCTTCTTCCCTCTCCCATCAGTTAGGTTTTGTATTTAGATAAAAATGTCTTCAGATACTGCCTGGCAACAATTACAGCAATCACATCCAGTTGGAACTAAAAATGCTATTTAATCTACTGTGATTTTGTTGTATGAAATATTCAGATTAATAGTAAAGGTGGTGTGTGCGGGGTGGAATTGTTATAGCTTTGGAAGGATGTAATGTATTTGGTACCTATTGCCTTTACTTACTGAGCAAACATGCAAAGAAGCATGTTTTCCTCCAGCGAGCAAGAAAGGCACGCGAGAGGGTCATAGTGACTGAAACAGAGCCTGTGCAGAAGTAGGTCCCTTTCCTGCCCACACACCTCGTGTGCATCCATGCATGCACTGCAGGATGTCGGCTGGAGTTGGCGTGAGGAAGCACAGACTCAAGGGCATGTCCCTTCTGCTTCCCTTAGAGGTGCCATCCTTTATGCTAACTTTTGCATGGCTGCCCTTAGGCAAATGAGTATCAGGTGACTAATAGTCTTCTGTGCAGAAGGGAGCCAGGAAGCAGACTGTTAATGAAGCCTTCCAAATGGCACTCTGAAAACCCAAAGGGTACCGGGAAGAGGCACTGGGATAGGATTGGCAATCTTCTTTCAGAAACCAGAGCCTCACTGGTGCAGCTGACCTACATTCCCCAACTCAGCACTGAAGGACTAGCCAAAACATGCATAAATAGTGGATACATATCAGCTGAATCTACAATCATCCCGTACTGGTGAGAACAAGCCATTTCCTCTCGTGTACTACTCTGTCACCAGCCACAGATGCTAAATATGATCCCAAAACACATCCGTTTCAACTTGCATAAGGCCCTTTACAGACCAGATTGTGTGTCCCCAGAACCTCGTGTTAGATTGCCATTTATTGACTGTGGTGGTGGTGAGAAATCCTAAGTTTTAAATGACCAACATAATCCTCACCTTTGAAATCTAATTCAAACCAGTTTTAAGACTTCCTTCTTATGACTAATTACCTTTATCCAGGCATCTATTAGATTTAATAAAGAAATCATAGCAAGCTTCAATTTTTAAACTTTTTTTTTTAACAAAGGTAGTCCTTTCTTGAAAGGCCACAAAGGTTCTTCATGATCTGCACATCTAAATATCTTCTTGCACAGCCAGGTGCAACTTCTGCATATCAGAGCTTGCAGTCTGTGGGTTTCAATGTTTTACATCAAGAGCAAAGTACACACAGGCTCAAAATAATCCCATGCCTCCATTTTTCACTTCAGCTAAAAAGGATTCAACAAGACACATCAGAGGAGAAAACGCTGCCGTTGATTTGTATTCTAGAAATGAACAGATGCTAAAAGTGAAAATTATTTAAGCAGAAATCTTGATTGTTAAATATTTGTAGCATTTTCTATATTTCAGTTATTCTCTGCAGAAGGGTTGCTGTAACATAAGCCTTTTGTTTGTTGAAGAGGCAGATAAATTACGCCACTAATTGACTGCATATAACACACATTCAAATTCTTTATTACACATGGAAAATGACTCAGTTCTAATGTTCTAAGTGAACACATTTGCAGCTGTTATTCCTATCAATGTTGCATTAAAAGACATACGTGAACACAGAGTAAATTCACAAAAACATCAAAGTGAAACTGATTTTATTTACTTGGATAAAATGACCTGAAGCAGGCTGGGCACAAAGTGGAACAGTCATTTTTTTAATAGATCAAATTTATAAAACTGATTATTACCTAAAGTTAGCAATTTGATTATTTTTGGTCCTGATTTCAGATTTTAGAACTAGTAGAGTTATCCTTTTCTATCTCAATCATATTCCTGACTCTTCATTACTTTTTCAGCTTTGGAATAACTACTTATTGAATTGAACTAACTAGTTACTGAATTCATTGAATGAAATAACAACAACAACAAAAAAGAAAATATATCTGAATTCAACAGAAAAACTACTGTAAAATTTTACTTGTTTCTCAAGAAAACCTGTTTCCAACCTCTTAACCAGTAAATTTCAACAGGTCACAAATGTTCGGGGCGGGGGGGAAGCCTTAAGGTGCTTAGATCAGGGAGGTTAAGTTAGACTGGCTATTTCATTATGGCTAAACCACACATTTCTTTTAAACTTACTTCTAAATAAGATTCCCCCCCCTCCCATTACTGTTATGTATTTCTAATCCAGTTTAATTTTTTTCGATCTACACAATCCTAAAGACCTACCCCCATATATACATTCAACAAAATACTCAAAAAAGATCTCGGAGCGGACAAACCGAAATCGGGAACATTCCATCCTGAAACAGGTCCTTGTCAATCTTGAATTTACACTTAGTGTTTAAGTCTTCCATCCCTAAAAGAGAACCTAAGCTACACTCCTCTGACCTCATCTTGGACAAGACTCACTCCTGTATCACCACACTGGTAGGATGCTTGTGCGGTAACGCAAAGGCACCAATGCAGCAGAGGCATCCATACCTCATGGAGGTCCCGGTTAGCCAGCAGAGCAGCGAAGACCGCAGCAGTGCTGCTCTACCCCACACCGGGCACCCAGAGCAGGATGAGACTCATGTCAGACTTACATCCAGCAGAAAGGCTTCAGGCTCTGCCCACCTGCATTATTCTTCCCTGGAGAAGTGGAAATCAATTCTTTGAGAGGCATGCTGTCCCAAGAGCTAAAGTCTTCCTTTTCTTCCTGCTGCAGCCCAGCTACCTGCATTTGGTTTTGCAGCACTGGCTGCTGCAGATACAGGATGGCCCCTCTTCCCTGCCTACCTTGTATCCTCACCATTACTGGCAACAACAGAAACCACCTGGCTGCTACATCAGACACCAAAAGCTGTCCTAATGCCCGGCAGCAGCTGCTGCCCGCTCTCCCCCCTCCCCTCTCTGTTCCCACCTCCCTAGATCAGCCCTGCTCCGGGGGGCTGGCACGGGAGCCCGCGCTTGCACAGGGGATGCGAGGGGCACGCAGCTCCGCCTTGGGAGGCTTCCGTGTCTGGAGCAGTCCCGCGCAGAGAGGTGAAACCACCTTGTAATCTCAGCCTCTGTCGGCTAACAAATGCAAAGCAAACGTGGGATTTTGTGCTTTTGCAAACACATCAGAATAAAAGGAGGTAGAGATGATCAAAAAGATACAGCTGCATAAGTGACCGCAGGAGCTTTTGGCGCAAATGCAGAAGTGCTGGGGGACGCGCCAGAGGCTCGCGAAGCACGGCAGACGGACAGCCAAGACAGGCGTGTTACAATGGCAGCAAGGGTAACAGCACTGTAACACAGAAACCTGAAGGGGTTTAATTGGGTCCTTCTCCTCACAAAGTAGTTATAACAAGAAATGTGAGATTAGAGGGCCAGCTGAAACTGTCAAGCTAATAAAACACAGGAAACCATTGATCTCAGTAAGAGTAATTCACTGAATGTATACAGAGAACTGGGTCTGTAGGGCTAAAATATTTTATTATTTCTTATTAATTTTTTTTAAACATGTACAGTTCCTTGTAAAAGTCAAACACAGCAACTGAAGAGGACCCATACCCAAATGATTCTGCAGTGATCATGGCTTCGCTGAAATTCTGAAGGCAGAAGATACCAAAGCTTGTCCTGCATAAATGCAGGGCTGACCATTTTAAAAAGCTTTTCACAACCTGCCGAAATAACTTAGACGATATCACACCATCTCAAAAACCAGAGGAAACATAAGGAGTCCAGAGAAAAATTCAGAAGTATATACATGTTTACTTTTTTTCCCCACATGGATGACTGTGCAACTGAGGTACCTTTAAACTTAAGCATCACTAACAGATTAGCCAGTAGCACAGAAAGCCAAAAAGCAAAACAAGAATACAAAAGGAGACATAGAATTTACTTAACAAGGTCTCCAATAGATCCTGGCACATCTCTGCCTCAGGAAAAAATAAAAAATAAAAAAATTGAAATGACACTTACCGCAGATTTTGTAAATATGGGTTGATGCTTACATACTGCTCAGCATTACATGCGGTTGCAAAAATTCACTCTGTCTCATGAGATCATATGCATACACCCTAAGTTATAAATTTATGCAAGCTTTTGCCAGAACCAGTCAGACGTTTTCCTTTATTTCCACAGCTGCTGAAAAGTATTATCACATCCATACTCTATCATGTCCAAATTTTCCTGGCTTTTTAAATGATCCACACTTCCTATTTAAAGCTTGAGCTGGAATGGATGGTTAACTCATTTCACAAAGAGTTTGGTTATACATCTCCCTTTATGAAAAATTTAAATTGTTTGGCTAAGAAGCAGTGTCTTTTTACCCCAAGACACTACTCCAGCAGCAGTTAAGTAAATAATATGAAACAAAAACAGGGAAAGGAACCAAAGTGTTTTGTAACTAACACAGAAGAGGGTTTTGGTTTGTTTTCATAAAGTTCAAACAGAAGAAGTTTTACGACTTAAGTAAAACGAGTGCAAAAGGGTTTGGAGAAGGAAGGTTTCCATTAAACAGATCCGAACTGGTTCAACAGTAATTTGAGCTCCGTATGAGCTCACTTTTTGCTGTGCCACAGTCAGCAGTGAAGCAAAAACTTCACAAAACACAGGAGGGAGCTGATGACAGATGAGAGGGCAAGAGGCAACGCAGGGGCCATCTCTGAAATAATTACTAGCACTATATTACAGCCTGCCATGAGAGCGCCTTTCCCACATTTTTAAACCTGCAAATGTAAACAGCACTTAAAAGGAAATTTAACTTGAGAGATGAACCAAGAAATGAAAAAAATGGGCTGGAAGAAAATGATGGATTTTCCTGTGCCCCACAGAGCAGCCCTGGGACGTCCCGGTTCTCAACAGAGAATCCCACTTTATGGTCACCAGGTCTCTCAATCTGTAGGGAGTGGGATTTCAGGATGACGTTTCCTTTCCCCCACCCTTTGCTGGCTATCATGAGAGGCTACTATCAGCCATGGCAAACCCCCCTCTGGGACGTGGCGAAGCTGTAAGGCAGCTCAGGACAGCTAACGTGCAGTACGCCTCAATGCGTTAGGGGTCTGGGAGAGACACCCCAGCTTAGGGAGCCGTCCTCCGCATGCACTTCTTGTAAGTCAGTTCTGATTCACAGCAAAAATAATTTTTTTGATAGTGAGAAACAGCTACTAAAAATGCAATCTTGCAACAACAGCACCAACGAGAAGCTGAGCCAGGAGACTGTCTGACAGCGCCTGCAATTTACGGGAAATGGCCAGCCAAGGAGGAAGCTCAGGCCAGGCTCAGCGGTGGGCAACGCTGCCGGGAGTTCATCCCTGGCTGCCAGCACCCACTGCGCAAGGGCAACCTGAGCACGGTCCCTCCGGTTCCTGCAGCAGGTGATGCGGGTGACCCTTTGGCGAGAGGGCCCCGCAGTCCCCCGCGCTGGCCCACAGGAGGATGACCTGGGGAGAGTCAGCCAGACCTGCAGCCGACGGGAGCGCGGTGCGGATGCTGCCCCTGCGTTCTTCCCTCGCGCGGTACGGGACGGCGCCTGGCGACGCTGCGGCTTCGGCACCGCCAGCTGGGCTCTGGAAGGACACGGTAACACGCGGTCTGCCTGACGGGGATCGAACAAGACACCGCTTCATCCCAGGCGGCACGGTCAGTCTCCCTTCTGACAGCTTAACATTTCACCCTCGGATCTGTGCGTAATCAGCTCAGTGTTAGGATCTGCACTTAAACCTCCTTGGCTGAGCCTGAAGATTAGAGATAAAAACGGGAGATTCAGGAACAAAAAGAAAAGCAAGGCAGTCTGATTTGTTGTTTCCCTCCTCATTACTCCTTGTTGTAACTGCACCTAAAGGACAACCACTTGCAGGCAGCACTGATACCGGGTCATTCCTTTCTAGAGAGCTGGGCAGGCTGTTACTGGTCTCCACCAAAAAGAGTTGAGAACTACCAAAAACCCCAAACGCACAGGTTTGGAGTGGGGAGGTTCGCTCCTCCTGGGGGAGGTCAGCCAAGCCGCCATCTGTGCTGGCAGCCCAGCTGCCCGATACCTGCTCAGACGGTTTAAATCCTGACTTACTGGGTTGAGCAGCACTTGCAGAAGGACCTCACATCGACAGGAACCAGGCTAATGGCACAGAAGGAGGCAAGGCATAGGCTTCGCTGAACAGGAATTTTCCTCCCAAGGAGTTCGGTGGCTGGCATCCCACATACTGCAGCAAATCGAGACAACCCCGGGCAGACCTTACAAGCAAAGTCAACAGGAGTCCTGCTGCGGGATCGATACTTCTTGTATATACCAAGGTGATTTTAAATACAGATTGGCTTGATAAAGGTGACTCTTCAGGACACCAGTGCAAACATGCAAATGTAGGGAACTGTGTAACCTGAATAACCAAGATTTCGTTGCATATAGAGACTTGCTAGCCCATTTTTTCTTCAGCTTCACTGTGGGATGGAAATGTAAATGGAGATAACAGGTAATAGTGACTTAGGAGAGCCTCTCTGATTTTTATTTATTACATGGGCAAGAGGCCAGACAGAGCATTTAGTTAATTGAAGTTTTACTGATAGTAGTAAGTGGTGCACTTCTGACATCCTTCATTATTTTCCCCAGTAGAATGTGGTCCTTATCCTTCCTTTTATGTACAACAACAACAAGAAAAAATAACTATGTAACTTCCTGCAAGATCCAAATAAAAAAGCTACTGCTAAAATAAATAAATAAAATAAAAAACAAATTCATCACTCAATATAGCCATCCCCATAGAAAGACTAACATGCAGATGAAATGAGAAAGAACTTTGCCCAGGCTGTTAAGTGAAAATGCTCTACTAAAAAGGTAAGTTTTGAATAAAAAACCAAAGGCAGGAATTAGGAAAAAATAATGAGATCCTTATACTCTGCAAGCTGGCCAAATGTATCAACCCCTGTTATATTTGTTTTTCATGTGTTACTCACTAGGCATGTTTGCACACTGGGAAGAATACCAGATAAGACATGGTTATTGGCCAGCGGAGGTAATACAGCTAGAACACAAGCACAGGTCTGCAGTAGCTTTCCTTAATAAGTATTTCCTATTTAAGCAAAGATTACGTGATGTGACAGGCCACTGATACAAAGAAATTACTTTACAATGTGAGCCTTGACTGTAAAAAAAAAAAAAAGAAAAAAGAAAAAAAACCAGCCAACGTATATTCACTGCAGGCTTACTGAGTTTCATACTACTGTGTCTAAGTTTCCACTTCATGTAAAACCAACTTTTATCTTACTGTGATACAACCCAGCAGTATGTTGAATTCAATGGTTAGTCTTTCAACTCAAAAGGCCTGAAGCCAGTTTACAAATATGTAACAATTTGAAATATCAAGAATTTCCCAGCCATTTTAATTTTCAAGACTTTGTGATGCACATGTTATTGAATTACAGGAATAGCTCATTCAGTTACCAAAAGCTTCTAGAAGGAAGTCATAAATGAACATTATACCTTTACAGTTGTAACCAAATGAGGGGACTGAAATACATACAATTTTTTTCCCCATCTTAAGCTCTACAAAATTTTCATGCAGTTCATTGGTCAGAAAGTTAGCAAGAATGAAAGTGTATCTACTATTCCCCATCTTGGCTACCCACCAAATGACAGTTAAATAGAGCTGAAGGAAATCAGTGTGGTTTGCTTGCACAACAGGCTTTCTAAAAAGGTGGCAACCATGTTTTAAAGCATTTAGACGTGAAGTAGGAAGAATCTAGGACACTATTCTGATGCCCACATCTTAGTTAAATCAGCATGGCTCTAGCAAAACAAGACTGCAAGCGCTGAGCCACCACAAGGAGTTCCCTTGGTGCAAAGCTAAGCTGCAAAAACATATCCAGAGAGACTGTGTCAATAACCAAGAAGCAAATATAGGACCAGGTCAGGTATTTAAGTTAAATGACCTTCTTAGATTTCTTATATGATAATTTAAGTGTGCACTCACACGACTCCTCGTAAGTTTTGGCTGATTTCAGCCAAATTTTTAAAGGGTTTGAAGCCTCCAAGATACAAAGCTCCTCTAAATTTCATGTAAACTGGTGGCTGAGTAATGAAGGACTCCAGCCAGGAGTCCAGGCTCTGACAGGGCTCATTCCAGTGCTGCTAGACAACAGTTGCAAGTAACAGCCCTTGGAAGCATGTTAAAAAAAAAAAAAAAAAAATCAACCAAAACCCCCCACCTACTTGAAGAATTTGGATCAACAGGAAATGAAGTGTCAGGACTGCCGGGTTAAACTACAACAAAACAAAACCAAGGTTTATGGAAGGCAAAACTGGAGGAACCCACATTGACTACATGTGAACTGGATGACAATGGGGATTTAGTTATGCAGCACAGAGGAGTTCAAGCTTGTGATGCTGGTGTGAAAGATTCATGCAAGCTTATCTCGTGCAGATCAGCTAGAAAGTTTACGGCTTTGATTTGTAGCAGAAATACACATGGTACAAACAGATCTAACTTAAATTTTCTTTTTTTTTTTTTTTAATTATCTCACCTTTTTTTTTTTCCAGTCTAATACCGCAATCTGACCCATTTGCTTCCCCAATTCAGAGACCAGATCAAAATTTATCAAACATGATGATGATGATGATGAAAAGGTCCACTCTAATGTACCTACCTGCCTGCATTCCTTCTGAAAGCAGATGTCTTGTAGGATACCTCTGGCTTCTGTGGCAAGCTTAAGTAAAAAAAACAGACAAAAAAAGCCCTAAAAGGCCAAACTATTCAAGCGTTAAGTACAAAGACCTCTTCTATTAGAAAAAATACACCATCATTGTGATGAACATGATTAAAATTTCAGATTCTTGCAAGAACCGCTTTCAGTCATTTTACAAAGTTCCTGCTGTTTGCCAATTACGTAATTGGCACCTATAATCTAAAGCACCTTTCACTTCAGGAAAAAAAAAACTATTAACAAATTGTCTTATATGAGATAATGCAACAAGGACTAACCCTGCTGCAATGAGAATAAAACCAGTTTAATCCCAGGCCAGTTGTGCAGCTGAGGACAAGCCGTATCACTTAAAATCTTTCCAGTTACTGTCTACTTCACCTTTACTCCTCTTGCTTATCGTGTTCGTGCCTAGAGCAGAGTCAGGCACAGACCCGGCTGTGGTCCAACACCATCATGTGGCTCTGACAAATACATACATGCTTGCACCAAGCCACACAGCTTCGCTCTGTGCTTTACACCCTGCCTAGGAAAGGCAACACACGGAGCCCAGAATGGGGCTGGGAGGGGAGAAGGCCTGGTGCCACCACGAGTAACAGCTGCAAGGCAGCTTGCTTTTATTTAGTGCACACATATGTGTACACCTTAGACGGATTTCAGCCGAGCGCCTTTAACTTCTGAAGCTAGGTTTTCAGCTTCAAAACAGCTGGCTCTGGATAAAAAGTTTTATATTCTTAACAAACACTACTCAGGCGAAGGGGAGAGGAATTGCGCTGTAAATTCAAGCCTCCCATGAAAGAGAATTTGAAGATATGCGCATCAGAAAAAAAAAAAACAAGTCACAGTAGGGATTAAATTGTTTGAGAGTTGAGAGGAAGACAGCAGAAAAATCTAATCATTTAAGCTGACCACCCATTGGAATGGTATGTCGATACTCCTGTTCCAATGCCAAACTGACCCTGTAAACTTCAAGCCCTAGATTCAATTATAAACCCTAGGCAAAGATAAAGAAAACCCTTTCAAAAATGCCCTTCTACGCCACTTCCTTTAAGGACTTCAAAGTAGTAACACTTAAATCTAGCCTAGGCTGTAAATGTCCCAAACTTTAATGATTCAAGCTTTTAAACTTCCATTCATCCACTCTTCATTCAACAACTGGTTTACAGAAAGATATTTAAATTGTTTTAAAGAGCGCCACGGCTCACTGTAGGACCTTTTGATTCTCTAGGACGCACTATCACTTATTTACTTTAGGTTTTCCATTAGTCAGGTGCTGGCTAGTTCACATTCAAATGAATCACAAGCACCAGAGCAAACAAGACAGTTAAGGCAAAGGAATCCAATTCAAACAATGTCCAGTACAGAAGACATTTACAAGTCCAGAAAACTAAGAGAACTTCGCTTTGCTTTTTAACTTAGCATGTTTAGAAACAAAAAATTATCATTAAGAAAGCCTGAAATTGCTTAAACTTATACAGAAAAGCCACTCCCTCTCTCAATTTTCATCAGTGTCACAAAGGCATCGACTGATAACACTAGGTACTGCAGTTAATTAAATTTTTTCCCAATACATCTCCAGAAAAATGGGGGGGGGGGGGGGGGGGGGCGGAATCCCAAACCCTGCTACAGGACCACACTGTTCTCCCAAAATGCACAAATACTGAAGTGGTGCAGCAACCGTGTGAGTGCTACCACGCCTCCACTGTGCAATTTAGAGAAGCGAGTGACTATTGTGCTTTACGATGCATCGTCCTTTACATTAAAAAAAATAAAGCTTACAGCCCTTGTGATCCAGAGAACTTATCAAAAGCAAAAAAAGAAATGTTTATTCTATGTTCAGCCCAAACTGTAATGAAAATTAACATTTGACCAGGACAGAAGGAAAACTGCAATTTAATGCAGCCGCAGTTAGTGACACTCCATAAAACGATGCCAATCACTTGTCTTGGAGTCAGCTACGTTTCCACATTTAGTACAACTGCTTCGGGTGACTCACACCAATAATCTGTCTGGGAGATAAGCAAAGGAAATGTCTAGCACGATTTTATTGTAGCTTTTCAAGATGGTGCTCCTCATTTAACTTCAATGATTTGAAAATTTAATTTGAATTCCAATTTGTCTTAAGGAATTTTCTCAGAAGCAACAAGCTCAAGGGGGGTAATGCAAGATGCACAAAATTGGCAAGTAAGGTAATGATCACGGTCTAACCAGACCCTGTTTTCAGTAAGAAGCAGCTTTTTAGCCTGCCCAATTGCCTAAAGGCCTTTATGGGAAGATGATTTCTATATTGGATTAGTGAGTTTATGCTTGAAATACAAAGTTTATATTATCTTTTCATTATGTTTCCGTTTGCAATGTTTCATCTTGTTTGTTTTTCTCTTGGTTCAAAGTCCCAAGTTCAAATGCTATCCTTGCACTAATTACTTATAGCTGTAGGCAAGCCAATTCAGCCTTTGTTTCTCAAACCGTAAAAGAAGGACAATAATAAATATTTATCTACTTTAAGACACAGTTTGTTTTTCCAATACACAATGGCTCTATAAAATTCTAAGCAGAAATTACCTAGTTTAACCACATTAACTAGAATAATTGTAATTTTTGTAAATGGCCTGTCAAGCTTTCATATCCTTTCCTTCCTGAGGGATAGTTTCCTACAGTACACTTCTAAGCCTCCCATTTAGCAAGCGATGATAGCCTAAGCTGAGTTCATGGCATCTTAACTATGGCAGTTTAAAAAGATGGGGGGGGGGGGGGGGGGGGGAGAAGGAGGAGGGGAAACAGTACATTGATTACAAAGACATTTAATCTTAAGAATCTGAATGGCTGTATTTTAGAGTACAAATTTTTTTTCCAGTCCCCTTCCTGAGGGGGGACAGGAATGGGAGCTCCTTAATTTATTTCTTTTACAGTAATGAGTTATCTTTGATATTCAGTGTTTTGTTGACTAGTATGTGTAATCTGGTGCTTTCTAAATCCAAACTTTGCCTGCCTTTCATAGCACTCTAGAACATCTGCACTTAGAAAGTAAAATAACTACATCTGTGGCTGTTTTAGCAGTCAATTCATCAGCTTCCTATTAGAACGAAAAAATACCCTAAACCGAAGTATGATTCTGGAGATAAAATAAAGATGCATCTCAAGTCTTGTGAAGCATCAAACCTGAACAGAAAATCAGCTGAGGCTTCTTCACCATTAAAGAAAAAAAAAGGAATAAATGAACTCATCGCTGACTCAAACTTTAATACTTAATTCTACTAGTCCTGATGTTACTTGTCATAAAGAGATTAAGATCCAATACTAAAATGGGAGGAAGGGGTCCAAATGATCCCTTAGAGCAGTCATTTAATGAAGCACCATTTTATCAATGCATGCTATGCTGAATTTGATGGGACTCTTCATTAATTTAATTTCAGCCAATGTTGGAAGGAATAAGCTCTTGGAAAGCATGCACTCCTCTACCTTAAAGTTCATTCTAAACTCTTGCCTTTCAGTGCACAGAATAGGCATTACAAATGCCTTGGTATGCTACCAGATGATGGCAGTCAAAAGAATTAAGCATTAAAACAAAGCCTTCCATCAATACAGAAAAAACACAGGGAAGTAAAACAGGTGACAGCATTGTGCTTCAGCAGCTAGAGAGTCTTTTTTCTTGCATAATTCGGGGAGGGGGGGAAGGCTCCAAAAAAACAGTTTTACTGAAAGCTGATATGGGGATACTTCAGCAATTAAGAATTTTGTACGGCAGACACCAAGACCTTAATCGGGATAGTATTATAAAACCTGGGCATCCTTCTGGGTGCAAAGCTAAGTACATCACAGATTGAGCCGACCACAACCTCAGCACAACAGAAATGAGAGCCTTTCCCTGACAGATGCTGTCTGCAGCCATCCCACACCAGCAACACTGTGGCAGCTTTGAGGAAAGGGAGAACTACTTAGCCATAGGAAATCATAGCAGTGGATTAGGAAGAGACCAAACAGATACCTGAACTACAAAATTGAGCAGAAAATTTAGCTACTTAGGTACCCATATGGCCCACTGCTACAGCATCCAAGAAGTCCCCCAGGATTTAAATACTTTCCCCTCTTTGAAGTTCCTCACCCAGTTCCTTTAAAAAGCTATACCAGCATCACTGACCAGACCAAGCTCTGATTCCGCATTTCAATCTGGTCCCCATTTTTAGAGATGTCTGCTATAAAATTTCACAATAAAAGTGACATCAGTTGCAGAAATTTTCTAGTGAAAAGTACTGGTCTAACTTTTTAAGTCCTGTTTTCTTTGAAAATGAGATTCACTATATAGACCTGTGCTTCTCCTCCCTGCAATAATTTTTGGCTGAAGCTGGCAAATAGATTGCATTTAGCTAAAGGAACAGTTGTCTTGGATCTGTTAATCCAATTAGTTACCTGAAAACAGGTAACAAAGTTGAAGAGATACCTTTTTAGTGCTTCTACAAAGTAGACCTTAACTAGCTGGAAAGTTATAGATCCCTACAGGGCAGCTTACAGTGTTAAAATTTGTTCCTGTAATGCAATAAACATGACTGACAAAGCACCTTTATATAGATACATAAAGCTACATCTACACTGGAAGTTTTGGTAAAAATCTGGCTCTCCAGAGAAGAGCTGCATTCAGTGCAAAACTGATCTCTGATGCAAGAAAATTTTTTACTTGAGGTTTGCAGAAACACTGAGCGGCTATCACAAAACCCCCCCCATGCATCACCTTTTTGTGTCTCTAATGTCCATTCACTCACTTTCTCTTCCCTATTTAAACTGAAATTCCTCAGGGCAGAGACTGTCTCTTTAGGATAGTGCTACGTGGGAAGGGCCCTCAGGCCACTGGAAAACAAAACAATAGTTGGCACACATGTTCTGACTTGATGTGCTAACTTGTCCTCACATCCTCAAGCAAGGAAATTTATTTTATTCTTCTTACATACTATACTGGGGGGGGGAATCAAAGTCATTGCACATTCCATAAATTCTTGGGTTTATATGAAGCTACGGCACTTTTGCACAATTAGGAAAAGGATGCAGCAAGTAACATGGCCAGTTGATGCCTCCAACCTCTCACTCTTTGCTCAGTTTCATCAGTCACTAACTACAGAGAAGGCAAGGCAGGCCCAAGAACTCCAAGAGTGAGTGTTTTGATACGATGGCATCTGTAACACGTGCTTCAGCCTTTTAAACTAAATCCTCTACCTGAGACTGACTGGCATGGACATTCACAAACTGCAGTCTTCATAACAAACTTCAAGGCTGGCCTTCTAGTTGCTGGAACTTCAGAAAAATATTTTTGTAAATCTTTTCAGTGGGATACAGCTTCACCCCAAGAGATACATGCTTTCTGCTTTTCAGAGACACTGAATTTCTTGAATTCTAAAGCTAGCTTTTAAGGTATTTTCTGAAAAAGGAAGAATATGTTCACTCATATTTTGCGTAAGAAGCTTATGCCTTGTTCAGCCTTCTTGAAAGAAGAAATTAGTAAATAAAGAGTAATGGGCATGCTTAGACCGTCTTTGGAGAGCCAGCCTGCTCCCCACAGTTGCTATGTGTAGTAACAAATAGCACACACAGGACAACCTCATGCACAGCCAGGGCTTCCTTCCAGAATACACAAGACTCCCTGTGCCTGAGCATTTCTGATCAGTTAGTGTGTCATCGTGCAGCTCGCTATGACGAAGGACACAGGAGAAAGGTGGGAGAGTGGCAAGGCAAGCCGTGCTTACTGCTCATCCTTACCCTAGCAGCCACCTACGGAAGGTCATCTCTTCACCTTGCAAAACCTGCTGCCAGTACCACTGGGAAGTCGGTTACAACACACAGCGCTCTGGTTTGCTTCTGCACATTACATAGAAGGAGGGCCTCAAAGGTATTTCCAAGGCTTGGAAGGAGAAGTTGGTTTTACTTCTAGAAATACCAAAAAACCCCATCTCCCACCCAAAGAAAACCCCCAAACCACCATGACTCATTCCCTACCCTTTCCTCCATTCTTTTAAGAAACCCAAACCTGGCTACAAATTTTTGCCAGACTGTTTGCAGGGGGCAGTGGTGATGTGTCAGGCATTATGTGAGTTAAACACATGTATTACAATTTGCATTATATGCCATAGCTCATCTTCAAGGACAAGTTACCTGGGAAAGCTCTAGAATGAAAAAAAAGTAAGTAATAATATAATGCAAAGACTATCATAACCCAATCAAACTCCTCCCTACACTCTCCAAAAATAAACCCCCAAATCCTAACCACTTCAGATGAAAATTGTCTTTCTTCCTCTACCAACAGCCAAGCCTCAAACTGCATCTAAGGGTAAGCCCACTCACCCACTCTTCCTTGAACGGCATAGCAGCAATGCGGTGGAATACTGAGCAAGTCATGCTGTCCCCAATGACACAAGAGGAAATGGAGGTAGCAGAGACAGATTTCAGTTGAAACAGCAGAGCAGTGCACGTTATTCAAAAGGCTGCTCTGCAACTCATCCTGCCAGTAAGAAGAAAATTTCCTTTGGCTCAAACTAAACTTTTTGCTCTTCAGAGGTACTAAACAGTAAAGCTTTTCCTCTATGGTCATATTAACATGCAAAGCAACTCAAGACCATCCATTCCAATCCCCATCCTTAAGAGCTCTGCTCAGCTAGAGGTGCACTTCACCCATCTGACAGCTCCCCTGAAATCTTTTCAGCTTGTTTAGAAGCATCCAGCACAGGCACTGGCCTAGATTAAGAGTGCAGTTATGCGCACACCAATGGTCTTGACCCACTTCTCATCCCATCGTCTTGACTACTCAGAGCTGTGAACTCTCTTTTATTATTAGTAGCACCAGAACAAAAGCCTGTGTATATACATGAGGTCTTATGAATGCCCATTCACTGTACAGGCAAGGAATGAAAAGAATCATTCTATTATTTCCCATCGTCACCCTCCTCTCGCCAACCCACCGAAAGACCCACTGAACGCCATCGCTATTGAAATACCTTTGACTGGCAGTGTTTAGCTCCCATTCAGAGCAGATGCCACCAGACCTGGTGAGTTAGCTAGCACCAGTGGGCATAAGCATGGTGAACTGAACGTCCTTCCAAGACAGACAGGAGAACTCTTAATATTCAAGTAAGCAAAAGCAGCTTAATGTGGGTTTCTCGCTACACAACAGTTTCAAGACTGTTTCCCCTCCCTAAAATATACTACACTGCAAAGCAGAGGGACTGCTTCAACCGAAGTCAAACATGAGGGCAGTTTCTTCTTCAGAAGCATTTATGGGTTTTAGCTCTCCAGCTTACAGGAAAGCTGAATAATTCCTGGGTACAGGGTAAAAAATAAAACCCATCCCACCACAACAAGCAGCAAGGTTGCTGTCCAGGACACTAAAGCACTATAGCAAGAGCACATTTCATGCTTTGCCATGGTAAAGATAGTTCTCTACAGGACTCCAATGCAGCTCATACAGAGGAGCAGTAAGTGTAAGAGGCTGAGATTTGCTAAATGACAGAACAGAGCTTTTACAGTTCATCCTGCAGGCACGTACACTGCCTGAAATTGCAGGATAAATGTAAAAATAAAGAAATCGATCTCATCTAAAATAAAGGAATTTGTCCCTAATTGTTGCTAAATGACCACACTATTCCTCTCTTTGAAGAAGAGGATGTATTTGCACAAAAGGCAACCTTCTGCCTTCATGTTGCCAGAGAAATTTAAAAAATGTAAGCAAATCCAGGAGTTTTGCTTCTAGGATAAATAAAGCTAAATAAGGCAAAGGTTATTGCATTTGTGCTCCCTGCTCTCATCGTGAAACTAGGATCCTTGTCCCATCTAAGCAAGCTGATGACCTGCCGAAGACTCAATTAACTCCAGGCCAGACTAGATCTATACTAAAAGGAAAACTGCACCAAGCCACCACAAACCCTGCCCTTTGACCTGTAGACCCAGGATAAAAAATTGGAGTAACTACTGATTTCAAATGTTGTTTTAAAATGTGATACAGACCAGTGGACAGAGCACTGCACACAACTGCTCCAAAATCTTCGTGGCTTATTCTTTTATAGACACAACTTGGAAATGCTGCTCTCCCACCTGTGAGTTTCCTACCCTTCATTGCACAAAACTTACAGCGTTGGCCTAAACACAAGAAGTAGGCTGCCAGCTTGAAACATGTTTTGAAACTAAAGTTAAAACTATGACAGACTTTGCAATTCTAACAGTCAACCACCAAACACAGTGCTGTAAGGAAAAGTGTCACTTCAGACTTCGGTTTTCCCAGTGTGACAAAACACAGAAGTAGCAGGTACACTCCGGTGTTTTCAAGTTACATAGAAAGGGGAAGAAAAGGTTCTGTTTGACCACATCCTTCCTTTTCTTGCAGATGCCAGTGCTCCCTGCTCATATAATCTCTACAAGATTTCTGCCACAAGAGTTACCACACGCAGCTCCCCGCTGTCATGCAACGCACCCCTTCACACCAACGCCCTGAAGCGGAAGAGCAGCCAGGCAAGAACAGCACCGACGTGAGTGTCTGTGCATCGCAGAAGTAAGAGCAGCCACCCCTTTTAGAAACCACCTATAAAATGAGGCAGGAGCCTCGCCTCTCGGGGTAGGGATCACCTCACCCAGCTGCTGGGGTCACAGGACCCTCCTGGCTCTGCAAAGCCTTCTCTTCCCTTCTGCTGGCACCTGCTCACACGCAACTGTACGACGGGCCAGGTGCAGTACCTCCCCAAAGATCCATCCAGAGACCCATCTGTAAACACAGCACCCACTATTTAAAGGCAGGTGGAGAAAGGAGAAGAAAAATGTCCCTTATTCTTTTTCTTCTCTCCTATGTGTGCTGAATATCTTTGTTTAAGCACTTATCATTACAAAACCCTCCTCTTTTTCATAGTCTAACAAAGACCAACATGCATGTTGTTGGTGGAAGAGCAGTCGACCACTACTTGCATCACAGCCAGGTAACCAAACTGGTTTTCATACCGTGCCTCTTTGCTCTGCTCTTCTCCCGCTCCTTCGTGCAGGGGGAATTTCTTTCAACACTAACCAATAGTTCAGGAGACATGAGTTCAAGTTCTTGCACCACTACAACAGTTCCTGTGTAGTCATGGATGACCCATTTACTTTATTGTACTTTTATTCCCCATCTGCAAAGGGAAGGTCTCTTCCCCACAGTGGGAAGACACAGCACCTTTCCACTTCAGCACGGTTTTGAGAGGAGTAATATAAATGAAGCCCGCACAGAGATAAGCCTGACAAGAACACCCAAGGTGTGGAAAGAGGAAGCATCACTGAGAAGCATAGTTCTAGCCAGATAATTTATCTTTCTCCTAAAAAACGTTTTTTTCCTATCAAATTTGTACCTCTGTGTTCAGGTTAGCATGTGACCAATTTCCCTTCCACAGCTGAATCCTCCCATTGGCTTATGTTAAACATCAAAACCGCAACTTACGTGCTCTTTAAGTAAATACAGAAGAGTTGCAGGCTCTTTGCAACATCTGTGTTAAGCTGCAAACCATACTTCCACTGATACTCAAGAACATGCCAGGTTTGGCCAAACTTTAGACTGGTCACTGAACTGAAGAAGCATTAAGCACATTTTTTCCTCTCCAAAGTTAGACAGTGCATGGATCTTGCTCATTGACACTTGCTTTTTTCCAAAAGTGTCAGAACGATATCAGCTGTGAGTTATGTCTGACATGCTCTTTTTGTGTACTTATGAGATGCAAATAGATCCAAAGTTGTACAGTGCAAAGATGTCAGATACAAAAACGGCTCAGCAGAGACTCTGCAAAGCTTAGCATTGAAACTTGCTCTGTTTAAAACTACCGCAGTGCCAGAACAGCCTCAGAGTTGGCCATGTGTATTTAATACTGTTAACTGCATACAAAGATAACATAGTTTTAGTCAATAAAAACTTTTTTTGGAAACTCTAATGGAGCCAAACTTCTGTTAAAGCAAATTACTGGTTAAAGAGTTCCACTCTTCTTCCCACAGCTAGTAAACAAGGGTATTTGCTTCTATCTTTCCCAATTTTTCTTCTGCTCCAATTTTTAGATGATTTTCCTGTCCTTACTGATGTTATGAAGGGGTGAACTCAAAACCAGTTGTTTCTCAATGTCACAAGTATGGCACTACGTAAAAACTCAGCGACTCCCCCACCCTGGTCTACTCACTTGGTCTCTCTCAAGCCTGGCTGTTCCACTGCGTGACTCTGTCAAACAATCTGCCGCTTCAGCAAATGCACCGGCCATAGCCACCACACAAATCAGCTTGTACAGAGACGCGTGCGTGTGCAAGATCTCCAGACTGCAGCTGCCACACAGCTCCTTGCTTACCTAGTCGTGCAGTGGTGTTGTAGAACAGTTCAACACGGTTAGTCTCAAAACCTTTAAACACCCAAAGGTGAGCTGGAGTTCAGAGAAACTTAATTTTGAAGGGAGAAGAAAAGATGCCAAGACTGAAAAAGAAGGAAGAGAGTAAATTAAGGGATATAAGATCTGAAGCAGAAAGGAGAAAGCAAGCAGGAAAGTATTTAGAGGAACTGATGAGATGACTTTCCCACCTCTACCCCTTACTTTTTGGAAGCATCAGCATACCATTTTAATTAACAATATTTAAGTGCTGGCAGCAAAATAGTAACATTACACGTGAGCATTTTGGACTCTGAAATACACAAGTAACATTTTACCTGCCAGAATCATCCCCGGCAAAACTCCACCGACATCAGTGGAACTACATACACCAAGCATGAAATTGGCCCACAGTTGCTTTAAGACAATAAAGGCTCTGTTTTAGGGGATATGGGGCGTTCGTAGTTCTTTTTAATAAAGCCCAGCAAACAATTGTTTATTGTCCCTGAGCAAATATCATTGACAATAAGCAAGCAGCTATCACATTCATAGTACACGCTGTCTGTCCATATATTGCTCGGAAAACAACCATCAATAAAGCAATAGATTCTCAGTGTCCTGTTCATATCACAGGGAGATTAAAGACAGTTTAAATGCCTCTCAAAATGCCTACCAGATCCAGAAGCAATTATTCCCATTTTTAAAAACGTTCTTCCACGCTCCTACTTCTCTGCCAAGTCAATGAAAGTTAAATATCCTCATCGGTGCTGCAGGATTTAGCGCACACATACACGGACCACACCACAGAACAGCACCGCTGCCAGGGAGTTATTCAACAATACTCCCACCAGCAACTATACGCAGCAACTACATTATGCTCGCACAGAAGCATCTTTTCCTCATTTTGTTACATGTTTGTTTGACTATGCGAATTATCAGCGAAACCCAAAAAGTTCACACGTTCCTGCCTCTCCCTCGAGCTTGCTTACGAGCATGCCCTGAACTTCCAGGACCAGACTCTGCTCCAACGCCAGCCACGGCCATACGCTGCATTCATACAGAATCGATATATGCCAGAACTCATTAAGCTATGAAAAAAATCCAACGGAAGAAGCAAACAAGTAGTTAAGTTACCGAGAGCTCCCGCCTTACACCCCTTCCCCTTGTGAACCCCCAAACAACATTCATCCGTGCAGTTACGCTGGCCAGCTGCGCTGCCTTTCAACCCAACGCATACGAAAATGTGGACATTTGGACGCTCCGGGCCCTTGAGGGAAACTTTGACAGAACTGTACCGGGAGGGATGGGAGCACAGGGAGAAGCGCCTGTCCCCGGGGCTTGCCGCGCTCCCAGCTTCTACTTTTTTTAAAGATTTGTAAGAAAACATCCACCGTCCACACCAGACCTTCGGCCGCTCTGAAGTCTCATGTGACACGGCAGGACGTATAGGAAATAAAATACGTGTATTTTTTATTTGCTTCCCCACCTCCTCTCTCTACCCAACGCCACAGGCTCCCGGCCCCGCCAGGCTGCAGCCCACGGACTCCGCCGGGCCGGGGGGTGCCCGGACCGCAGCAGAAAGTCCCCAGGGAACAAAAGTTGCCCCAGCGGCAGCCGAAGCCCCGCCGGCCCCGCAGCCCCGGCGAGACGGGGGCACCGGCGAAGCCGCCCGGGGCTCGGCGCGGGGGGCGGCGGGCGGGACGGGCACAGCCTGGCTGCCCCGCACGCCCCCCGGGCACCCTCCCACTTCGCTCCCCCCCCCTTGCATTTTTTTTTTTTTTTTTGTAGAGCCACGACCAACTCCCCGGGTTTGCCTTCACGAATGAGGGAGCGGAGACGGGGCTCTCCGGCGGGAGCCCCACGGCCCGCGGGTGCCGCCGCCCCCCGCCCCGCAGAGCCCCCCCGAGCGGCACCCGGGGCAGCGGCGCGGTCAGGGACTCCCCCGGGCCGCGGACCCCCGCGGGCAGCCGCCTTCCTTCAGCCCCCGCGGCTGCCCCGTCCCGTCCCGCCCCGCCAGCGCCGCGCCTTTGTGTGAGGAGACACAAAACCTACCTCGCCGGGGCGGCTCTCCCCGCCCGGCAGCGCGGGGAAGGAGGGCAGGGAGACCCCGAGGCGCCCGGCGGGAGGAGGGAAGCAGGAGGCCGGCAGCCGCCCGCGGACAGACGGACGGACGGACGGACGGACGGGCGGGCGGGCGGGCGGGCGGTGACTGACGGGCTGCCCGCCGGCGCGGCCCCGCCACACGCGCGGAGCCGGCCCGGCCTCGCCTGAGGGGAGCGGCGGGGCGGGCCGGGGGCGGGCCCGCCGCTGAGTCACCGCCGAGGCCGCCCGGCCGCCTCTTTGTTGTCAGGCGGGGAAGAAGCCGGGGCGGGGGGGGGGCCCGGCTGGGTGGAAATCCCGAGAGGAACGGGGGAGGCGGCGGTGAGCGCCGCGGAGCCCTGCCTCCCCGGGGCGCGGGAGGGCGGCGGGGCTGCAGCCGGGCCCCGGGAAGGGCAACACGCGTGGGGCGCCCACGGGTGTGCAAAGGCCCGCCGAGGCCGGCCGGCCTCTGGAGTGGCCCCGCTCACCTGCAAGGGCCACCCCTCTCCGTGGAAGAGGAATCTCCCAGCTGTGCCCTCATTTAAGTTTCCCTGCGTGGGTTCTTCTCCCTGTCCGTGGCCTGGAGCCCCGTCCCCGGTGGGTATTTCCACCGGGCACTCCATAGGGATTACGGTCCCCACGCTGCGAGCGGACCCATCCAAGCAGGAGGCCAAGAAGCCATGGCCAGCCAGCCAAAACGTGCCTCGGCATGCCCCAAAATCTGCTTCGTAGCGAGTAATAAGCCATGGAGACATGGCAGCCTGGGACACGGCATAGCGGGCACAGGCTTTGGGAATGAACCCCAAAGAAGAAAGACCTTTGGGGATGAAAGGTGTATTTATACATTGGTGTACCTGCTTGGATTGAATCGATGTCTTTTGTGTATTTATCATTAGGATTATTTTGTGTTTCTTCAGAGCAGATGACTTGAATTACAGCAAAGTGACAGAAGCAACTTGAGTCGTCCCAGGCACGGAAGGCTTCAGGCTGATTTGAGGAGCTCAGTAACACGAGGAGCTGAGCGTTCAGCGTCGCTTGGGCTGTGGACACAGACCCTTCCCCTCCAACAACCCCCCAGCCCCAAGAAGTCCCAGCAGGAAGGATATTGGGTGCTCAGTAGATGGTGCTGTTTCCACCGAATCTGTCCTACATAACCCACTGCCCCAGCATGGTACGGGGAGCGAGTGGGTAGTGAGAAATATGTTTTCTGTGGGGCAGGGCTGAAATCCGGAGTGCTGGTATGTACTAAAAGACTGCTCAGGTCTTTGTGTGGGGCTGTTCCTTCACTAGGAAAAAAAGGCAGCATGGGTGAAACCTAACAAATCGATGGCATCCAGAGCATTGGTGGCCGCTGTCAGTTCTGGTTCAGTTTGAGTCTGTTGCCAAGCGCCAACATGCAATCAGAGCTGTGCTGTGAACAAATGAAATGTTATAAAATGCTGCATGCTCCTCAAAAAGTCACTTGTGGCATGACAAGTTGGACACCCGTTTGTGTTGTCCATGTTCACAGCCCTGGTTATGGGCAGCCTCATTCCCAAGTGCCCTTTCCTTCACAGGAGTGTTCTGAGATACAGTTGTTCTGTATGTGGAGCCCATGTATGGAGAACAACCTCACAATTTTTTTTTTTTTTTTTTTAATTAAATGCAGTACAATGATGTGCCTAGATGAATGAGAGAGTCTAAGTATTGAATAGTTCCCTGGTCTGTGAGCAACCCTCCATCTGAAGCATGGGAGGGGGAAATGATGTATGACCAGGGAATTGCAAACAGCAAAGAAAAAAAATGAACTGCAAGGCCAGCTGGAATGCTGGATTTCCCTATCTTTTGCATTCTTGACCTTACGGACCTTTCCATATCATCTCTGTATGTAAGCATTAACCATTTGTATTCTAAAGACACTTTGTAGTCCTGATCAAGTTTTTACCTCCATTGCCTTAGACACTGCACAGGCAGTTGTCCCTGCTCTGAAATCTGACACTTTACATCAGTTTCCCAACCCTTTCTCAGCTCAGACAGCTATTTTTGCTGTGATATGTACTGTCTCCCCAGCAGGTCCTGCACATCCACGCCTTTAAATGGAATGTAACACTTTGCTGAAGCTACCAAAAATTTCTGGGTATCTTGCCACGGCTTGTCAAATGAGCACAGGCATTTTTTATGGTGATTGTTACTTTGTTCCGGTGTAACATTCAGTTTAGGTTTGTGGTTATATGGTATCGTTGGCTATACCAGGTGCAGATTTAGCAAAGTCCCTCCCCACACATACTATCAGCTTGTGCTCCATGAAATGACAGTAATGCCATGCAACCCCTGAGCCACCATGGTTGTATCCAGACTTGAAAACTATTGCTGGACGTAAGTGAGAAAGAGGAAGATTTGGGAGGCAGAAAGTTTAAAGGACTCACCAAGGACTCATCTGAGGACCAGCGACGACCAAGATTGGCCTGTTACCCTAGAGTCTCACTTCCTTACTCAGTGCTTCATACAAGACAGTGGTCAAGTGACAGCTCTGAGTCAAACATCTCACAAGTAATTTAAGGGATAGCCTGTGTCATCAGGTTGCCTGGTTTTGGTGCAAAGAGCTGCTAGGTACCCCAAACCTCTGGTTGGGGAAAGAATGAGTCAGTCCAGCTCAGCTCCAGCCCGTAAGTGAGGAACAGGGACACATGAGGAGTCAGTATTGTCTCCCATCTGTGAGCCACTCAGGTCCCTGGTGTTCCCCTTCCTTCTTTAAGGCACATCATTTATGCCTCATGCCTCTTGACCACATAAAAATTACGGTGCGTGGTTCATGCGATACAGAAATTTGGCCATAACTGCATTTTACTCATGACAAGCCTTCTTCCTCCAGCACTGTGGGTACTGAAACTCCAGAAAGAACTCGAGAAGGCCTCAGGGAACTTTCTAGATGAAAGATATAAATGTAAGACATTACCATTTATTTTAAATCAAAAGCAGTGTATTGGAATCCAAACCATGAATAAACTGGCTGCACTTTAGAACAACTCTCAGACAGAATGATGCACTGGAAATACTTAACAAGATAAATCCCTTTTATATTAACATTATAGCCAAAAGTATATAGTCATTCTATTGTATAAGTGTCATGGGACATATGTAGTATGTAGTTTGGCATTTTGGTATCTTATGAATCAAGTATTATGTATTTTAATTGCCTGCTGGTGTTTGTATTTCTTTTCAGTCAAACTGCAGAATTAAAAGCAAAATCATGCTTTAATTACTTGAGTTGCCCTCTTTGTCGCATAGGGAATTGCATTTTACTCCATGCCTGCACCATACCTGGCCTTTGAGCATTACCATAATATAACCTTAAATAATGATAATAACAACAATTTTACTGTGGCAGAAACAAAGTGGAGAAGAGAGTCAGCTGCTGTGGGATTCCCCTTGCTTAATTTTAGCTGTTTGAAAGCATCTCGTTTAAGTGGGTCATGTAGGCTGGGGGAGAGGTAGGTACCTCCTGAGGGAGATTCATGCCTCCTACCTTAGGTGTATATATTAGAATTGGATTAATTGCTTCTGGAAGTGCTTCTGCTGGTTACACAAGGCAGCATCCTGACAAGCTTCAGCTAGATGCCTTCCTCAGAAATTCTTTAGCTGTGTGTCATTCCTTTACCCAAAGTGGCAAAATGCCTCCCCATTACCTGCTCCCATTTGCAAACAAAAGATGACCACTGCCTGTATACCAATATTTTTATTCCACATGACATGGAGAAGCACTGACTTACATCATAGGAGAATGTGGTTTTCTTTATTCCAATGTAGCCACTTTAAATGTTTTTTTCCGAGATTTTTAATTTAATCAAAGTAAATCAACTGGAATGCAGGTTGCTATGAAGGCTTTTCCACACCATAATTCTGCAGAAACATCAGTTAAGTATCAGAAGAAACATCTGCTATGCACATAGATGTATAAATATATATAGGAGCCGAACAATATGACTTTTGAGTTTGCAGGGTTTTCTTTACACAAAGCCGGGGCATAAAAGGGTTTTCCTCCAAGTTTTCCTGTGTATTAATAATGAAGATCAGGATGCCACCTTTGTTTCCTCCCCTTCTGAGCATACAGTGAAAGGAAATGGCTCTGGATCAAATCACAAAGAGCAGTGGAAAAAAACAGACTACACTCCACGCTGGCACTCAGAAGTTTAATTATCCAGCATGCTGCATCTTTATGGAAGAAGGAGACAGATAAATCCCATATGTTAATAGTTGGCCCCCTGTGGCTGACCTTTGGCTCAAATATTCCATATTGTGATTAATGTTGCACAGTTGGATCCAAAACATGCTCATTTGCAGGCTGCAGAAAAAAGGGGGATTTAATTTACCTTCCAACAGCAGAATTTCATTTGATCACTCTTTTGGAGACTGATTTTATCCCTGCCTGTAGGTTGGCCTCCGAAGAGCTGTTCTGCGCTTCCTCAGCTAAGACTCTTAAGACCAAGCTTCTCATATTGCCTCCACTACTGGCTCGCTGGGCAGCCTGAAATAAGTCATTTTGCCTCAGTTTCTGGTCTAGTAGAACAGCAAAAATAACTGCAACTTCCTTGCTGACACAGTTTGAAATTTGCAGATAGAGGGCATTAAACAAGGTTCATCTTCAGACAAAATTAGATATTGACCTCCAGAATCTAGAGGTCTCACAAGATAGGTCAGAAAATCATAGCTGCACTTGGATCATGGTTTTCTGGCCACCTTCTACCCTAATCTTGCAGTTCTTATATGCCATAGATTGCATTTGTCTTCTCATGTCATTGTAGTAATCTTACATTATTCTAGTAACATAAACTGTACCACTGGCCCTGGTGTACACAGAGAAGCAGGCATGAAGATTTCTGAGCCTATGTGTCAGTTTGAGCCTGAAGGACGCAAGATCTGTGGACAAGATACACGTCCCATATATTACAAATATACTGTACATAGCACTCCATGGCACCTTTCTGGGGAAATCAGATCCTCAAACATATGGTAATAGGTGGGCTCAGAGTTGTAATGCAGAACATTTTAACAGACTCAAACAACACATCACTGGCATCTGATATAGGGTTAAAGCCTTGAGGTGCTGTGATTACTAATACCAGAATTCCTCCCGATTTGACTTCTCTAGAGTGAGGTCTGACACAGAAAGCCTCATCCGTAGCTAATTAAAGGCATTGCTAAAATTGCACAGCCCTCAAGTGAGTTTAGATTGAGCCCTCATTTCTGCCTTCCTCCTAGATGAGATGAAGCAGCAAAGCCTGATGAAGGCTTGGAAACTGCTCCTGCTCCTGTGGAGATCACAAGGAATTTTGCTTGGACTGGGCCCATAAAGACATGCCCAGCTCTCTTCCCAGGGATGACACAGAAAAGTCCATAAAAATACAGCTGTAATAGCTGGAAACACAGAAAAACGTGAGACAAAGCCTCTGAGGGGGCCTGGCCCTACCTCCAGCCAGGACACATCTGGACTGTTGCACAGGCTGGGCAAATTTTTCCATTTCCAAGCTTTTTTATTTACCAAAGATGACAGGCTGTTAGCAGACTGTATTCGGGGTGGCCTTACGGCAATTGTAGCAGACAATCTCATACCATTTCCCATTAAAGCAAATAATTAAGTGCTCTTTCCCCCATGAAAGGAAAGACAGACAGATACTCTCTGTGCTCTGAACCATAAAGTACATGCAAATTTCAAGTGGCAAGTAGCTTTTTTTCTGTCTTTCATGCAGTAAGATTACACTCCATAGACTTTCTATGGACCACATACGTGCTTGCAGAGGACATGCACATGGATCAAGACTCTACATCATCTTCCATCACAGGATCTCAAAGTGCTGGTTCAACCTAACAACGGTAAGAAATCAATAACCATGCCATTTCCAGCATGTCTATCACCAGAATATAGAAGCATGTCTAATTTAGAGATGAAAAGCTACAGATTTTCATTTTCCCACAACTGCCAACCCTGGTTGACGTTAATGGGAGCCTTAGCGATCACCACGACTGAAAATAAAATTTGGAAAAAGAAAAAAAAAAACCAAACCATATCATACCTGCTGACATTTGACATCTAAAAGCAGAAAGTTTAACCTCTAGGTATTGAGTTCCCTATATTTCTATGTGGGATTTCCTATGCAGAAATCCATGATCACGGGTCATGCAGCAAGTCTTGTACAAGCTCAAAATCTCAGACCTTCTGTGTAAGCTCTGCAAAATCAGTGGGTACATGCACAGCATGCCCAAATAGTTTTGAGTGTGTCTGAGTCCCCTTGCATGGGCAGATTAGCCCTACTTATCATACTACGACAGTTGGCTGAGCGCCTAGAAAGCCTTCATATTAGCCAAGCGGCTCTGGTTTTCCATAAATTCCTAGAAAAACAGAAAAAGCCACAGGATGGCAGATGACTTAGAGAAGTGGTAGAGTTGACAGATGCTCAAAGCAACACACTGGGCTAGTAGCAATTCTGGGAATAGGAGTCAGAGCTCCTGGTTCTCACTACCCCAGTAACAGGTAGGTTGGACACTGGCATGTGTGACCACCCCAGAACTGGTTCAGGTCTGTGATCTGTGTGTGACATCTCGGGCTGGCTCAGGCACGGCTTAGGCAGTTGCACTGTGAAATTCTGCCTGCGTTATCTCTGGCCCTGCATGCTTCTAGGAGTTCTGGGGTCATCCTTCCTGGGGAAGTTGTGCTAAAATAAGTTCAAAGTCTCTCTGATTCTTTCTCAGCGAGTCATTCATCATGGGAGTGCTTGTCTTGGTCTTCTAGACACATGGGGAAAACTGTGGGAAGAAACTGAACAGACAAAGTAAATGCATCCCAGGGGAAAGCAGAGCCATAGCCTACACTTCCAACCATGGCTTTAGAGCCAGGTGACAGCATATTGTGGATGATCAAAGGAAAATATGGGGAACACTGTATCAGAGCCTTCAAAAACGGGTAGTGAAGACACAGTGTGAGCACAGTAGATCCATTTCAGTTTAATTCGCTTATGATCTCAGCTGAGTCTCTAGTCACCAATTCTAATACAAATAATAACAGAGTAATGACAGCAACACGAGCAATTAACAGAAATAGGTTTTCAACGTTTTTCCTGGTTTCCCACTTGAAATAAATCATTATTCTGTCCATAACTCTTCATTTTTATTGTCTACCCCCCGTGGTTTAGTAACCAGCTGGCATTCCTTATAAAGAAATCAGCAGGTTGATTGAGACTGTGGCTACCCTGAAGTCCTCTGAGGCTTTCTTATTGACTGACCATATCTTATATAAGGTTGCCAGTAAATGATAGCTCTGCTTAAGAGCATCTGCCTCAGGGCTGCTCTCCCCTCATTATAAAACCTGATCTAATCCTGCATGTCTCTTCAATTATTGGAGAGTACAATTCAAGGAGTGGCTTCCTCAGTGAACGTGAAATGAGATAAACTGTTCCTAAGTAGGGTAAACATGAATACTCAAGAGTGAAGCTAAGCATTTCCAGGCCAGTTTCCTACTGATTTCCATGTGGTTTTCAACAGAATAACATATCACCACTCCTGTTAATATTGACTGTTATTTCACCACAAAAATGAATTAAACATTGGATGTCCATACACCTGTCAGTAGAACTACTTGTGTATTTCTGTCTGCAAGAACCACGTGTGTGACAATTCAGGTGTTAACCCTAGGAAAGGTGCTGGATAAGTCACTTGCTTTAGACTCCCCAGTCTGCCACAGAAAGCCTTGGGAGATGCTTTATCTCCATGCCAAGGTATAGGAAAGACATTTCATTTATGAGATCAATGAATGTCAGAGAGCAAATGGAAAAGGAACAAACTTATCTTAACATTTTGCACATTAGGCAGATCAATAATGTCCTGGATTGCAGGATGAGTTCAACACATCAGTGCTGATAGAGATG
Organism: Pelecanus crispus; assembly: GCF_030463565.1. Lineage (NCBI taxonomy): Eukaryota > Metazoa > Chordata > Aves > Pelecaniformes > Pelecanidae > Pelecanus > Pelecanus crispus. The sequence continues at coordinate 8,668,611 of NC_134643.1, forward strand.
AGTTGGTCTAGTTTATAGCTCCATGAACCAAAATATCTCATGCTGTGGAAGCATCCTACTGTACTGAATAAAGGGTGACTATGTTAGTGCTCCAAGTTCCAGCAACTGAGACAACAGCCATCACTTTCTGTGGCTTTCCACACACATCAGAACACCAATGTCCAGCTTTGCAGGTCCTGCCTGAGCTCTGGCCTTTCTTGAACCTCACCTTTCCTGAGCACCCTTTCACTGGAAAAAGCGTTAAGTTGCATATTGGCTTTATACGTATCTAAAAAGTATGTCTGAGCACTAGTAGATAGATGACTTTTATTTACAGCTTTGTATTTTCATCTGGATAAATAGGAAGAAACAGAAGGATTTATTTCATTTGGGGGCAAATGTGCATCTAGCAACTAAATTAATGGAACATGTGAACCCAAGCCAAGGTTATATGGCAGTTTGACTCAATGTAACATTAATGACTTATTCTAATTGTGCATTAAAAACCCAGATTATGTTTATTCTACAGCATTTCTTCCTGCTTAAGGGGAGTTTATTACTCACCCAGCTCCAAATACAGAGTATTTGCCATCTCTGGTGGGAAATGAACAAGCTGTCTCATTACTGCTATCATCTATGTGTGCTGTTCATTAGCTCATTAATTTGTGCCAAGGAGAGCAAGCTAGATTGGGATGTCAGATGACAGAAGGAGGACCACTCATCGGAGGACACAGTGGGACTACACGCAGATCATCCTTCGTCAGCCTAGGTTGCCAGTCCAAGGAACCCCTGTCTGTCCTGTGGACAGGCCTCATAGGATCCTCTTGGAAAACTCTTTTCTTGCACTTCCTTCTGATTGTTTATAGTATAAACACATAAAAAGACTGTAAGAGTGGCTGCAGTGTTCAGATTACAAATCTGTCTAGACCCATCTACAAAAGTAGGTGCCCAGAGAATACTACAAGAAAAGGGCAAACATACATGACATCCCAATCACAGCCTCCAGCCACCCACAGCTTCCTGGGCTGGATGTTGACTTCTACTAATTTATACAAATAGACATAGATTTCTATAAGTAACTTCTGATAGAACTTTGTCCCTTGAACCTGTCAAGCATCCCCTTAAATTCATGTAAGATTTTGGCAATATCTTTTGTCAAGAAATTGCAAAACTCAATAGTCTTCTCATGGGAGAGGATACTATGCTGCCATTGGTTAGAAATATCTTTTGTAAATGTTAATCACTAGCACTTAGTACAATCTTTCTTATAGGAAACATGGTCCTACAATCAGTGGAGGCAAACTTCTACAGGCTTCTCTGGTGCTGGATCTCAGCAATATGGTCTAACCCAAACCCCCTCAAAATCAGCAAGAGATTCTCAATTTTTGTTAGGTCCACAATTCCTGGCTGCCAGAAAAAAATGATTCAGAATTACTACTTAGTCAAAGTGAGGTTTAACCTCTCCTAAGTAGCCAGTATCCTTTAATGCAGTTCTGGCTTTGTAATACTGCTTTATTTTTTAGCAGAATGCATCAAAACATTGATTTCATTTCAAAAAAGCTACAGGGTGTTTCTTAAGAAAAGATGAAAGAATGAATGCTAATGAATGGTGAGTGGGGCTGTCTCAATACAAACAGTTATGGAAACAAATAGGTCCAATAAAAAGCTTTGTTCTCATTTACATGGCTACAGTGCTCATCTAGCTAAATTGTGGCCCCTTTCATCGAAGGATTTAAATCTGGATGATCTCCTTGTAACTCCCTCAAATTTATACCAGTTGTATTCTGGTTTTGATCATCTATTTTCTACTGTGCTATTAACTAAGGCAGAGGTATCCTGTAAATACAGTATACTTCAGTGAAGAGGACTCCCTAATTTATGTACTTGTAGATAACTTCAATATTTCCCCAAACTAGATGTGCCATCATGAGCCATATAGTCAATATGTGTTGCATTTGCATTCTTTTATAATGCAAGTCAGTTGTAGAGTTACATACAAATAGACCTCAGGGGGCCCTTGCCTCCCAGCTGTATTAAATAAATCCCCATAAGCACAAAAGAGGAAGAAAAGGAAACAAAAAGCTTCCTGCTAGCTTTTCCTGGAAGCATAGAAGTGAAATAATTTGCTTTAGTGTCTCGTGGAAATAAAGGGTAGTTAGAAAATATCAGAAATGAACCTATACAAAAATACAGTCCTAGAAGTGAAATAGTGAACATCTTGCCTGTAGAGAAGAATGGAGTTTTCCCGGTGCATTCACTCACCATCATGGCCCTGCGGAAAGCACTTAATCTTTACTCAGACTACATGTCCATGTACTGTGGAAATCGTAAGGGGAAACCACCACTTGGATGGACACAGTTACAGGGTGGGTTTTAGGCAGTAGTTTATATAAACTCCTCTGCCCTGTTTTACTGAGTTGCAAATTTATGTCTTTATTGGTACACATACAACACTCAAGCTGACTCTGATCTGATAAAAGCAGCTGTTTAGATATAATTTCTCTTTTTCTTGCAAAATGTTTAAATGAAAACTTGAAAACAATTTTGTTTCAGTTTAAATCAAACATTTTTTCAGGGTTTGTTCATGTATGAACCAAAAACCACATGCCTTCCTAAAACTTTTGAGAAATACTTCCATTTAGTCTAAAAACCTATTTCTGGAAAAAGACCTTCTTTTGGAGATACCAATTATTCTAGAAAAACTGATGTTAGATTTATGGTTATCCTGGGCAGACCCTATAGTGTGGGTGATTCTCAGTTTGTTCTTCCTTGTGGGCATCTTATGGGGCCCTTCTATGCATTAAGCCCTGGACAGGTAGCATATCCATTGCTTTTGACACCAAGTCCTCCCCTGTGTTGTAGATCTCGTTGGCTGTATTCCCTGGATTTAATGGCAGTGGAGGAACATTTCATTCACCACCTATGATAAGTGGTGTTTTTCTATATGACCCTTCCCAGAAAGAGACAGAATGGAAAATCAGTGGTTCGGGTTTTTTTTTTTTTACTTATGTATGTGTTACAGGATGGATTTTGGAGAGGGAAGCTCAGTAGTGTTTAGTCATGGTCCTTTGGCTTTGTCCACCAATTTCATTGTCCTGGTCTCGCAGCATCCAGAGTCAAGACACACATTTTGTTAGTGATTAAGTGAATGTAAAAAGGCTGGCAAAAGCATGGGCTATGGCATGTTTCATTTCACAGACCGTTGAGATCAGGGGATCGGTGAGAACAAACTGAAGCTTACCATGTGTCACCAGCTCTCCTAGGACCTGCCATGTCTTGCGTACAAACATGATTTTACCAGTCCAAGCACCGAATCTGAAGCCCTGCAGCGTATGCCAGATGAGTTTTGTTTTGCAAAATCCAAAGTGGGAGTGACTGGGATGTAATCAAAAGTCCCTGACTGGGAGGTGTTAGATAAATGGTTCTGGTTTCAATCCATCTCCTTTGTTAATCTTATTATTCGACTGCTTAGAGTCATCCCATGCTCATTTAAACTAAACACATAACCCAATTAAAACAATCCTGAGCTATTTAGATCTGCAAAAGCAGACTAAATTTCAATGCTTCTGACATTTTAGGTTGTTCAGACCTCCAGAGCATGAATATCTATATTGTCATTTTATCTTCTTTCATGTCAACCATCATTAATAAATTGCACATATGGGTTAGGAAGTTGTCATACTTCATATATGATGCAATAGTTCCAGTCAATTTCCTTAATAAACCAGCTCCTAAAGAAATTACTGGATATTGAAATCCCCTGGTATGGCTCCATGTCCGACTACAGGATACAGGACTTAGGTCTGCAAATCCACTTGGGTCCCTGGGATCATGGGAATGTGTTGAAGTGATGGCAAGAAAGGACAGAGGAAAGGGATTGAGCTGGAAGTATTTGGTCCATCAGCACAACGGCTTTCCTAGCAGAGCTGGAATCTTACCAAAGGTCTGATGGTTCTCTTGCTGTAAGAAATAATCTGCTAACTAGAGAGTTCACAGTGGAAGGAAACAGGGAGAAGGGGGTAGTTAGACTGAAACAATGAAATGCTTTTCTCATCAACTGTACTTAACCCCAGCTGCAAGCTGATCTGTTTGCTAGGAACCAGCAAGCAAGGTCTTTCCAGGGTATTCTCACAAGGTTGCAATTAAAACCAAGGAATGCTGAAGAAATTAAAGTGAGAACTTAACTAAAACAAGGGCAGGAAATTCATGGCAAACATAGAGCTCAGCAAAGAGCTCCAAGCATATAATTTCTTCCATGGATTTTGTATCATTTAAGTTCACAAACTGTTCATTAACAGATTGCAAAATTAAAACAAGCAAACAAATGAGAAAACATTTCTTCATTATTGGAATAATTGATATACAACATGTTATGAGTTAGAGATAATTCTTGGTCTCCAAAGTGTATCAACCAGGATTGTGTGACAGTCATAATTTGCACAGTGTGACTTTGTCTGCAGGACTTAAAATGAGTGCAATTCATCTCAGCAGTGAACTGAAAGCTTTGACGTATCAAAGACAGCAGAGGACCTAGTGGAGCTGGAGAAGGTACAAAGAAAGGCAGCTGAAGTCAAGGGGATGGAGCAGCTGCCTTATAAGGAGAGATGGGAAAGGCTGGCACTCTTCAGTTTGGAGAAAAGGTAGCTGAGAAGGGATATGACATAGGTCTACCAGCTCACAAAGGTGGAGGGTAAGGTCAAAGAACAAAGTTATTCACCCATCCCTCAATACTCTAACTGGTACGACACCACAAGAACACTAACTGCTTCTTGAGGGGATCCACTGAGCTGATGCACTGCTGCCAAGGGTGCTCTGCCTGGGGACATGACAGCACCAGGGAAGGCAAGCAGGCCTCCCAGATAAAACAATGGTCATGGCCAGAAGGTGGTGGAGAAAGACTTGCAGCTGGACCGCTGACCTGAGCATTCAGGCATTTCTTATGTCCTTAATCCATTTGGCATGTGGTGCCCTTCACACAGGATAACTAACCTGTAAACAAAATGAGTCCAAGTTGTATAAACTTGCACAGGTGTGGAAGAATGTGCGAATGACACCATCATAGATTTGCCCACCTTGATTTTGGTTTGAACAGTTCAGGTCAGATCCCACATCCCTACTCATGTGCTTGGACTAGTACATGGATTCCTTGCTGGTCAGGCAGGAGCTGGGCTTCCCAACATCAGAAACACTATGAATTAAGAGTGGAATGAGTAGAATTCTACCACTTTCATTAGTAGAATGAAAGAAACCCAAAAAGACAGTAAATCTGATTTAATTGCTGTATGCACAAAGGCTCAGCTATAGGACCTTCTTGTGCCCATCTCTTTGGTCAGTATCAGTCATCAAGGGCAAGGATTTCATTGATCAGCATGCAGCCCTCCACACGGTGTTTTATCTTCTCTGTTTGCTTTCCTGGTTTCCTGCTTTCCTGACATGGCTTGAAATTCCTCACAGTACTGATGAAGCTGCTTCTCTTTCTCACCCACGCCTTCTCCTTTCACTCCCTATGCCCTTTCACACTCTGAACATGCATTTGAACCTGGCAGACATGGGTCCCTGCACTGTGACAGGGCCTTGACTTTTTTTCTTCCTTTTTTATTTTTTCTTCTTTTGCAACTGCAGATGACTGTGGGTGTGATTTTCTGTCATCAGTTACACAGGAGTATAATTTGTGCCTCTCAGAGGGCTTAGCAAAACTGCAGGCACTGCTTCATTTGTGCCCAGTTCTGGAAAACAAAACACACCTGCAATTATGTATCCATGGGTGCAAATTAAAAGGATAATCATAGAATCATAGAATCATAGAACGCTTTGGGTTGGAAGGGACCTTTAGAGGCCATCCAGCCCAACCCCCTTGCAGTGAGCAGGGACAGCTTTAACCAGATCAGGCTGCTCACAGCCCCGTCCAACCTGGCCTTGAATGTTTCCAGGGATGGGGCCTCCACCACCTCTCTGGGCAACCTGTGCCAGTGCTTCACCACCCTCATTGTAAAAAACTTCTTTCTAATGTCTAGTGTAAATCTATTCTTCTTTAGTTTAAATCCGTTATTCCTTGTCCTGTCACAACAGGCCTTGTTAAAAAGATTCTCCCCATCTTTTCTGTAGGCCCCCTTTAAGTACTGGAAGGTCGCAATAAGGTCTCCTCGCAGCCTTGTCTTCTCAAGGCTGAACAACCCCAGCTCTCTCAGCCTGTCCTCGTAGGAGAGGTGCTCCAGCCCTCGGATCATTTTTGTGGCCTCCTCTGGACCCGCTCCAGCAGGTCCATGCCCTTCTTGTGCTGAGGGCCCCAGAGCTGGATGCAGTGCTCCAGGTGAGGTCTCACCAGAGCAGAGTAGAGGGGCAGAATCACCTCCCTCGACCTGCTGGCCATGCTTCTCGTGATGCAGCCCAGGATACGTTGGCTTTCTGGGCTGCAAGTGCACATTGCCGGCTCATGTCCAGCTTTTCATCTACCAGTACCCCCAAGTCCTTCTCCGCAGGGCTGCTCTCAATCTCTTCATCCCCCAGCCTGTACTGATACCAGTGGTTGCCCTGTCCCAGGTGCAGGACCTTGCACTTGGCCTTGTTGAACCTCATGAGGTTCACAGAAGCCCACCTCTCCAGCTTGTCCAGGTCCCTCTGGATGACGTCTCGTCCTCCTGGTGTGTCAACGGTACCGCTCAGCTTGGTGTCATCTGCAAACTTGCTGAGGGTGCACTCGATCCCACTGTCTATGTCATTGATGAAGATGTTAAATAGCACTGGTCCCAGTACAGACCCCTGAGGGACCCCACTTGTCACCGGTCTCCATGTGGACATCGAGCCATTGACCACGACCCTCTGGATGTGACCATCCAGCCAATTCCTTATCCACCGAACAGTCCACCCATCAAACCCATATCTCTCCAATTTAGAGAGAAGGATGTTGTGGGGGACTGTGTCGAATGCTTTACAGAAATCCAAGTAGATTACATCCATTGCTTAGACAAGTTTGGGAATTTTCCAATGAGGTGGCTTTTTGCTGGGAAACAAAGAAAACAAAACTGATCTACCTGAGCTGAGGATTTTTTGTGGGAATGTTCACACCAGTTTCAACAATGATTCCATTTCTGGAAACAACTACACAAAATGATAATCACCTTTTCCCACCTCAGAATAGCAAGGACTCAGAATTTGGAGCATTTACTTAAGATGTGGGTGCCAATGTCAAATCTCACTTTGCTTAATTCAGAACAAGTAATTGGTTCTGAGGTCTCACATCTCCAGTGCATGCCCTTCCTGCAATACTACCAATGATTCCTTCCCAATGTTTTTGATTGAAGTTGTCTCATCTAAAGTACTGAGTCAACTCTAGGAAGTCTGGCTGACTCTGCCTTAGTACTCACAGGACATACTAAGTTAAGACTGAGGGTCACAGCTGGGTCTTCATTTAGACAGGGCAAAGTCCCACACAGTGCACACCCAAACCTTTCTGACAAGCCATAAATGACTGAGTTGAGGTTCCAGGTGATTGCCTCCCACCAAGTGTTAGCTTAGGGCTTTGGAGGTGTTCACGCTGAGCAAAGAAGCTCCCAATAGTCTTCACACCTGGTGCAGTTACCTAAAAACACATTACCTTCAGGCAAAGTCCAGAGACCTGACTTCAGAAGAAACCCTTCAGACTGAAAATAGTATAAAACTGTTCAAGCCCTAAACACATTATGCATCGCTGCGTGCACCACACCTTCTTGAGGAGGAGCAAAAGAAAGCTTTACTAGTGTTGGTTTCTTAAAATGCCTGTTAGTAACTATAAATAACCTTGAAATTCAGGCAGGCTTAGTCCAGATGGGTCTAGGTACTCCATGCATATGCTGTGGGCCGTGTTTGTCTCCTTTTTTCCAGTAGGAGGACACATGCATGCATTTTTCTCCATGTGAGAAAGAGTGCACATCTTTTACAACCCATTTCCTTCTACCTAGAAGACTGTAATCACACGAGAAGAAACCAGCTGGTGTGGCCTCCAACAAATAGCCCTGGACAGATGTAGTTCAAGGAAACCTGGTAGTGAAGCCATATGAAGAGGTGTCTGTGCCTCTGCTCTGGGGTCCTGCTTCCCTTTCCATGCTGCAGCACAGCTGAGGTGTGGAGATGAGGCCAAGGCAGGGAGTGACACATGTCTCTCACAAAGTTTTGCTGATGTCCGCTCTTAGATTCAAGAGTGCTACTCCACAGTGAGGACCAGGTACCAGAGCACTTTCCCCCACTGAAGCTGCAGACTAGTCCTGATCTATTTGTAAATATGGTGGTGAAAAACTTTGGTGAAAAGAATGAGGAGTTTGGAAGGACGTTTTTTTGTGGTAAGAGCCTCTTACTTCTAAAGAACTAATCTGAACAGGATGAATCTTAACTCCACCACTGCTGAGTCTTCTGAGCTTCATTGCTCAGTGACAGATGACATTTCTCCTCCAGCCTTGTTGAAAAAGAACAGAACGAAATTGAAGCTCTGTCTCATCCTGCTTCATTAGAATATAATGAGGCAAAATTACAGGGTTTGCGGGCTCCGCTCAGCAATTCAACACTGTGATCGTCCTCAAAACCAGCAAAGTAGGGGAGCTACCAGCCCCTCCTGCAGCAGCTGGCACTGACTCAGGGTCTGTGCAGAAGATCAACTAAGGCTTTTCTAAGGGGTCTGCCATCATGATAGTGTCTGGCATACTAACAAAATCAGAAATAGCCCCAAAAGGACCAGGGTCCAACAGGGCAGATGTAGCAGCTGAAAGACACTGGAGCAGAGCTGCTCTGGCATTGCCATTCCTAAGGGCTGCGAGGGGTGTTAATGGGCCCCATGTGCTACAGGAATGCAAAGCTCTGCGTGGGCTGGGAGATTTATGCTCTTGACATTGGGGGGACTTCCTGACTAAGAACTAATTGCTTTGGACTGTGAGTATCTCTGCTCCTAATTACTGTAACTTTATTGAACAGTAAACCTAAGGGAGCAGCAAAGCCAAAGGCGGATTTTTGTCCTGTGTAAGATGCCACTAGTTTAACCTCCCATTGCTGAGGATGTGGAGCATGCAGTAATTTTGTTTAATGAAGTTCATATTTAGTTGTCATTTAAGTGTCATAAAAAGATGACACTGGTCTCATTATGGTTGTTTTCTAGTTTATGTCTTCAACAGCGGCCAACAGTGAAGGTATGTGGAAGAACATAGGAGCAGAGCAAAGCTGTAGTGCTTTCCCAGTCCTCAACCAGCTATGGCACATGCTAAGCCACAGATGGTGTCTTTGTATTTTAGTAACCTTCAGTCATTTCAGTGATTTTCATGAATTTGTCCATTAATGAACTGGCAGCCCAAACATTCCACAGCTCAACTGAATGTTATGTGAAGAACTGTCTCCTTTCATTTGTCTTGTACCTGCTGTTTGCCAATCACTGTACTTCCTACATGGTATTTAGGTGATTCTCTTCTTTTAGGTGCAGGTTGTAGCATAGTTTAATTGACAAGAATGATATACTTCACACCAACAGAATGATACACTTGAGACCAGACTCAGAGATCCAGCTGTCCCATTTTTTGTTCATCTCTGACTACTGACCATCAAACCTGAAGCTGAGCTCCCTGTGGAAAGAATCAATGTGTTTGAAGGATCTGCTTGAGATGAGGTCACCTGAAAACACGGACATTCAGTCATAAGCTCCACTGTCCAATAACTTTGCTTTTACCTGTGTATCCTGTTGACACACTCAACGAAGGTTTGGATGCTCAAGCAGTGAGAGGAAACATGAAAGCAGGTAGAGGGACATACTGCAAAAGGAGAAGAAAACAGCTCTGTGAGAGGGAAGATGAGTGGCCCTGAAAAGATCTGGAGAAAACACATACACAGAAGTGCAGTAATAGATGGAGATGTCAATGGGATGGAGGGAGAAAAAAACCTCATTAACATTCAGTAATTTAGGTTGGTCTGCACCCAGTTTGCAATAGTTTGATTTGAATGTGTATGCAGAATTAAGAAAATCACAGACCATAAGAATGCTAAAAAATGAGGAAAACAAGGTCTCTTTTGAAGGGACCCCAACTCTCGCCACCACATGGTTAACAGAACCTTTATTTCCCAGCCCCTTATTAACACAGAATTGTCAGGCTCCACTGCAAACCTTGAATACTTCTAATGCATTCCTGTGGTTCCCTGAGCATCCAAACTAAGACAGAAATTTAGTCAGTTAACTTATTTAGGAAGGCCTTCTCCTCTTTCCTGTTCTGCTCACATTGCAGTATATTGCTGGCATTGTTTAAAGTATTACTAGCAAATAATAATGCTTTGTGCATTATAAATAGAAATCAGGCAGCAAATGAAATTAAATGTGGACTGAAAGGCACAAATTCCTGAGCAGAACAGTCTGTGTGTCTGACAGGAAACAGAAAAACTTTGTTAAGTTTGCCCATGACCAGCCTAATTTGATCTTGGATTTTTATTTTTTTGAAATGTGGTACTACATGTCTACAAAATGTAACAGCTTCTTGAAACTGAAAACAAAACCACTGATATAAGATCCCTCCATGGCATCCCAAATTATTTAAAACTGAATTCATTTGACTTCAGCTTTTTCAGTGTTCCTGTGCAACAGATAACAATAAACAGCAGGTTAAAAATATACAACATTAAGGTTATACGAGCAAAAAACCAGCAGACATCTGTGAAGGATGGGTTAGCAACAAATCCCCGCTTTGGTTATAAATGCCTTTCATCCATAAGAAAGATGGCAGTGACATTCCAATTCCTTAAACTATGTAAAACATCAACTATGCTGCAATCTAAGATGCTCTGCAGTGAGCTGGTGGGGAATTGTACACATCTTTCAGGATTTTCACTTGCCATCAGGTTCTGTACTACTCGGGCATCTTCCACATAAAATATGAATCAGATGTAAAAGTCCTCATTGAACTTGTCAGAGTCTTCAGCTTATTTTTGTATATGTTGATTAATTTTATGGTATTTTTTAGGTTCACTTCCAGCTGTAACTTTCACAAGAACATTGTGGACATTTTTGGTGGCAATTAAGAGCGAAGAATGTCGAGTTCCCAACAGCGTCTATCATTTTCTGCTGGGTAGCGAGGACTTTTGGAAGATTAAGATTAATCTTCCCTGCTTCCTGGCTCCTAAAGATAGCATCCAGGCTCTCCCCTAACTGCACTGCAAGTTCATTTCACAGCTAAAAACTCTCTGTTAAGAATGATCTGTTCATACCCCTCCCTCTCTTCTTCCTCAGCTTGCTTCCTCTTTGGCATGTTAGAGAAAGATTTAGCCATCCCGACAGTTTCCATATCAATACTCAACATGAGTTCCAAGAATCCAGTCTGGTAACTGCTAATGACATGTTTCCTCTATAGCCATCTTTGGGGCTTTTTGTAAACCCAAAGAATCAAAAAACATTGGGCCAGAATCAGGTAATTTTCAGGTTTGTACTGCAAACCTTGAAACATTTTCATTTTTTCAATGAGATTTACATCAGAAGTTTCTTGGAAAATATATTTCCCCAAAACCACATTTTGGTTTTGGAGAAGCCCAGCTTTTCTCTCCAGTTCTGCTGGAAAAGCAGGAGGACCGATGTCAGCTTTGCTTTGCTGGAAAAAGCTATTGCAAACTCTGCTAGGAGACGAAGGGCTACATGTATCCCCAAAGCACAAGGAGAGGGACATAGAGATCTGAGCTCTTCTTTAACTTGGCTGAACATGAACCTGCCATGACCTGAAAGCCAAGTGGCTGAGCATTCCCAAACTCCCTTGTCTTTGCAAGCCGAGTGCTCCTCTTTTCCCACTTTGTGTAGCAAAGGAAGAGGCATCGGGGGCAGATACCAAGCACGGGTGCAGCATTGAGGCACAGAAATTAAAAAACAAGGACTGAATCATGTTTAGGGTGGTGCTGAAGTCAAAGAGGATCCTGTGCAGACCCAGACACCTGGAGCTTATTTCACGATCACAGCCCAGATCAGCGTACGTGATCCTACACGTATGGCAAAGCTCCCATTGATCTTCATTATGTAGGATGAGGGCATGAACGAGCTGTGACTGAGAAAACACTTAACGCACAAGAGAGCTTTGTAAGTATTTTAATTACAAGCTCTTGCTTTAAAAATGTAACCATGTTCTAAGTGGTAATTTATACTGCAAATTTGCAGTAAAAGTATTGCACTGTCAGTGCGATATTGCAAATGGGAGTTTAATAATTGCTGATTATCTTAGAAATGTCTTGCAAAAAAGACATAGAAGTTAGTGATAATCAAGGGTGAAGGGATTAGTGCTGTTGATTTAAAAGCTTGTTGAGGCAGATTTGAAATCCCAAAGCTAGAGCGTTTGTTTTAGCACATAAAAATGCAAAGAAGAACAGACTGGTGGAGTCCTTATTCAAACAACTGGCAGGCAAGTAGCAATAAATCATGAAAAAAAAAATTTCCTAAACTTTCCCTTTTAATAAATTAGGTGTTGTTTGTAAAATAGCTTGGGAGACATGTTAATACAGAACTGTTAGCTAGGTAACGAGCCAAATCCATCTCTGCATTTCGGCCGAATTGCACCAGGGATGAATTTGGCTCTGTGTCTCTATAAACATGAATCAAGCTGTTTGCATTTTGTCATTACACTATCTCTGACCCAAGAGGATACATTTCCTTGGCAACAACAATTAAAAGCCTGACAAAAATACTACACATTATCTGCAAAATTTTTTTCTTCCTTAACAAAAGTTTTATATTCCCACCCCTACCCATCCCTAAGTAAGGAAGAGTAAGGGGCCCATCCAGTTTCCTGTGAAATCAAAGATAAAATGTCCTCTTGTTTTGATAGCTACAGCAGAGCTTTCTTCATTTTGTCATTATTCGTCGGATTGATAGGCTGAGCAAGGCAGCAGTCCCAGCTCCATTGGCTCTGGTGCTTGCATTTTGGCTTATAAAACTTCTCCTGTCCACAGTGAATGCAAGGAGAAGGGGAAGGTGGCTGCACCAGTGACACGCTGGGAGCCTTCTGGGTTTCCAGGTGTTTGGGGCAGATTACAGCAACTAACAGGGTTTTCTTTGGGAAATTTGCCAAAAGCAAGAGCTACACAGGTAGTTTGGGATCACGCACATATCTGTAACCAAGGGACTCACAATGTGCATCAAGGCTTTCCTGCAATCAAAGATTTGGCCAAATGGATCCTGGATATGTAAAAGTGACTCCTCCAGCTGTGCAAAACAGCTGGCCCAGGTTTTCGGTCCTGCTCCCTTAGGTACAAGATACTCGTGTATCTCATAGGCATTGCATGAAGAAATGTTACATTTTGTGGATGTCTTTGACTGAATTTACCATCGGGAAAATGGGGTGATTACTCTTTTCTTTTACTAGACAGTGGGATCTTTAGGATCATCTCCCAGTTCGTATCTGTACAGCAGAGCTTGGATCCTGGCTAGCGCTTTAGGAGCGGCTGTAATCTTCACCACCATCCTTCTAACATGACAAACAGAGGAAAAGAGTATATGTTCCATTCCCTCGTGTTTTTATTCTATAAAATATTTTCATGAACATAAACCCTTTCCCAAACTCTTATCAGACTTCTCTTCCTGATCCAATACAAACTAAAACTAAACATAAGTGTATAGCTAATAAGTGCAGGAATTTCCATCATGGCTTTTCCCAAATAGATATTACACATTAGGATGAGAGGAACAGCATGTGCATCAGTCATAACATATTATTTATTAAGCATCAGCAAACCTCTGCTCAGAGATGTGCAGAATGCAGTCCCTGTCTTTAAGGAATTTGAATGCAAAAAAGCTTAGTCCTGTCAAACTTCATTTTCAGAGGAAACCCTGAGTCTTTCAGGGTTTATGCATCCAGGCTTTAGGCAATCACTGCATCTGTAACCAGTGTATTTATTCCCTTGTAGTGAACTGAGCTGTTGACAATGCAGACTGACTGCAATGACCACTCACCTCTGCTGGAGATAAAACCTGCTCCTGCTCACTTCAGATGGCTGAACCTAACTCGTAGCCTTTTAGCTGTCATTGCAAGGAGCCGGGAGGCACGTAACAGTCATCACAGCCAGCCGCTGCAGTCAATGGTACAGGAGAACAGCATTTCCATTGACTGCACCTGAGAAACCCACCAAGGTGCCCTGTGAAAGTTTTACCTGACTGATGGTAAACCCGAAAAATAGCAAGAGAACAAAACAAAATCTGTTTTTCTCCTCTCTTGCTTGCTTGCGTGGCAACATGATAACCCCACTATCAGGATCAGCAGCCCTTTTCCGTTAGCAAAATTAAGCAGTCGTTACGACCACACCAAAAAAGAGCCTGAATCTGCTTTTTGCTGCTTTTGAGTGATAGGCTGGGGGGGGATTTTCCACATCTGTTTCCTCTGTTGGCCTCTCGTTTGCTGCCTCGGGGCAGGAAATGCATTGCTCTGTGCACCAGCCACTCACCCCTCTGGGAGTCAGCCTAAAAGCAGGGCTGGAAGTCCTTCACACTTCATCTCATGGAGCTTTGAAAACATGAATTGCTGTTCAACCCAGCCCAGCTTGCTGTGTCAGGGCAGGAGTCTGAAGGGAGAGTGTGTTTACTTTGGGTATAATAAAGAAAAGTGGAGGAAAAAAAAAGTCAGTGAAGGGAAGGAAAAAAAAAATGAAACCTGGCCTCACCAGGAATATTTCAACAGCTCTGCATGTCAGCACAAGGAATTGGCTTTTTTGTGGGTATGCCCTGGCTGTCCTATCACACCGCACTACAGAGCAGTGCTACCAAGAGTTCCCTTATTAGCAGCCTCTGTCTGCTTCATAAATCTCCTCTAGGATGTCCCCTCTGCAGGAGGAGAGGTGCTTGAGTCATTCCTGCTACGGACCAGTCCCTGAAGGTCTGTCACTGGATGGAATGACTCCAACACCTTCCCTGTCGCACCCCAAAGAGCCCAGCCCCGAGGCAAGGTCGGCTCCGCTCAGCCCTCTGCCCCTGACTCCCATGGTGTTCCCCTTCAGCATTCACGTGCTTTGGGGTGCTGCCAGACAGCATTACCCCCCAACATGATCTGCCAAGAAACTCTCCCACTTGCTCCAGTGCTTCCTCACTGTGTATGGCTGTCATATCTTGCAAGTGTGTTTGCCGTAGCAAGGATGTCTCTCTTTTTCCAAGGCTTCAAAGCATAGAAAAACATGTAGTTCTTCCTCACCCATCCCCTCCTGACAAAGAATGCTTATGAGCAATGAAAGATAAACACTTGTCATTCGAAACCTCTTTTCCCAGTAACCTGTGGACATCTGGCCCCCGTCTCTTGCTGCAAAGCCAGATAAGTTCCCTTCCTGATTTCATCCAGCTCATTTTCACATTTTCCAAAACGTGAAACTTGCATGCTGCTGAGCCTTTGAGACTGATTAAAAATAGCCTATGTTAAGCAAAGACACCAGGCAGGTCTTTGCAGTACAACAGTGCACCCCAGAATCTCACGCAGCACCTTGTCTAACACTAATTCGGTGGAGGCTGGGGTGTCATTTCAAAGGTCAGTTCTTGTGTCTCCCAGCACAACTTACACGGGGCCCTACTGAAAGCTAACTCCTCTCATCAGCAAGGGATAGGAGACAAAATGGGAAAGAGTTTGTAATTTTAGAAGATTTCTAGCTCCTACAGCAGAAAATGAGAAAGCAACGTTGAATTGCATCCACAAAGGACCCAATGGCTTCCTCTGCAAGGCAGGCAGAACGTGCGGAGAGACCTTTCAGGTCTTTTTGGCAGTGTTGCGCCCTTCTGCAGATGGAGGAGCATGCACAGATGCCCGCTTCTAGGTAGCAGAGGAGAGCGTGCAAGGTCAGCAGGAGAACAAGAGATGCAAAGAGTCGTAGCAGAGTCAGGGCACAAGGTGCTCTGAGATAACATCTTGACTCCCTTCAACGTTTGTTGCTTTGTAAGCAGAAATCAGTACAAGGCTCTGTTGTTTATCAAACACTGCAAAGGATGTGCTTTCATCTTCACCTCACCCTGACCTTTTAATCCCCAATGTTCTCCTTAACGAGATGTACTCTGAATGCCCAGCAAAGATGAGCGCAAATAATTGCCCAGCGTGCACAGAACTGGGTTTAGTGTGGGGTGTTCACTATAGCTCTAGGATTATGTACAATTAGACTGTCTAGACCACATTCAGAGGGGATGTGGATGGGGTGAGGATTACCAGCTGGGAAATCAGATATTCAGTGAGCGGCTGGGGAGCTGGGGTGGGGCAGGAGAGGAAGCCAAGTGGAAATGGAAGAAAGCACCAGATAAATTGCCACTGGGACAGATTTATTGTATGTCCTCAGCTTCCTTGCATTAGCTGTGTCCTGTGCTTCTACTGTAACATCTGAGCCCTTTGCAGTCTTGCATGTCTTTCTCCTTCCACATCCCTGTTAGTAAGGAAATGGAATTGCCTTCCACTAACGCTGGGCCAGTGAGACACAAATTGGGTGGTGATGTTCAGGGATGCTGAGCTTCACCTCCCATCTGCCTTCTGTATGTGTCCTGGTGCTTTGGAGACAACAAACTTGGATGTCTCTTGGACACAAAATCATGTGGTCCTCTACGTGTGCCCATTTTGTTCTCTTGGTTCATACAGAGGGTCTGTGGCAGACCAAAACCTGAACCCAGGTCCCCAGGCTGTTCTTCTAATCCTTGGACCATGCTACCACGCATGGTCCTTTCCTTCCAATGGTCTGGGATGTTCACCTTGTTGCCAGGTGTAGTATTCCTATAGAAGTCAGTACAGAGTCACCATCTATTTGACATGCCACAGTGAGTACTTCTCACACAGAAAACAGAAAAATGTCCTATTTTGTTCCTTCTGATGTTCCCTGCAGGCAACTGGGCCCAAATCTACCCCTACTCTAGTGCTAAGTACAGGAGAGACCCACAGGGGAGATGACTTGTCCCTCCTCGGCCTGAGGCTCATGGCATAGAGATTGGTTTTTCTGGGGCAAATCACAACACTGAGTGCTATACTTAGTTGTATTCTGACCTTTAACACCCTAAAGTTACCCTGGATGACATGACCTCTCCTTCTCTTCTGCCTCCCTGGGGTATTCTCCAGGGAAGTAGGTGTAGATGTACTTTGTGGACACTTTGCATGGGCTCTGGTGGAACACGGTGGCTACGGACCACCCTTGGTGGATCACTCCTGTTCTTACTTCTTTGTGTTGGACTGTGCTTTGCCTGGCACCGGTGTTTCAGAGCCAGATGGTCCTGCAGCATGTTGCTTCTTGCAGTTGGGCTCTGCCAGCCTGAGCAGGCAGATTGGAGGGGCCTCAGTGAGAGCAGGAAACTGTTTTTGCTGAAGCGTAGGAGCTATTTTAAACACATCAGCAAAGTCTAGCATGGAGAAGACCCTGCTGCCTCAGAAGCATATTTAGACAATCTGATACTGAAACCTGACCATATTTTAGAGAGCATATCATTTACCCCGCTCCAGGCAGGGTCTGGGGTCAGGCGGCTTCACGCAGTTCCAGCCATTAGCAAGGAGAGCCCTTTCTCCAGCAGACAGTTGAGGAAGAACACATTTGTCACTGCATGAGCTGGAAAACCAAACACCTAAGTTCACTGCTTCTTTATTTACTCCTCCATCAGTGCTGCTGGATGACCTGCAGGTACCTCTTGGCATCACTCTTGTCCTCTCCTACCCTCCTCACTGAAATAGGACAGAAGGGTAGGGGAAAAAAATGGAAATTTTTTGCAGACCTGTTAAACCTGTCCAACCTGTCCATGCTAACCCCTGTGGGCAGAGGACCTGCATGTGGAGGTCCTGCCTGCTCTGACCCCAGAGCACAGGGAGCCCTCATCCCTGCCTGGGCTAACTAACTGGCCCTGCGCTCAGGGCATGCCTTGGTGCCAGGGAGCGGGGGTGCTTTTATACTGTATATAGCAGAAAATAGAGAAACTCATCTCTCTCTGCTCTCCTCAGTCCTTACGTTGCAGATATTACACAGTCTCTGGCTCTTCAGAGTTTCCAGCGTTACTCCCGGGCTCTGTGTAACATATCAGTGATTTTCCCTCTCTCCTCTTGGCCCTAAAAGGAGCCATGCTGTCGCTCTCCAACACCCCGCTTTCTGCAGGGTGGATGCAGGAAATACTCTACTAATCTTTTTGGCACTAAGGAGGCACTTTCCAGTCCGAACAAACCCAGAGAGGCTTTGGTTTTTATTCTCGCTGCATGACAAGCAGCAGGGGCCATAGGTGTGGGGTGTTCGGGATGTATCCCACTGCACTGCAGCTGGCAAAACAAATCTTTCCACAAAGTTTTCACCACCTGTCCAGCTTCCTCCCTGCAGGAAATCCAGCCTCCCCCGCTCCTGGAGACTATAGCTGGAGCTTTGTTTGCAGCTCCCATTTCACAAATAAAACCAGCGCTGACTAGTAAACACAGTGCCACCAAACGTGAAAAGCAATACTCAAAGCTTGGAAGATAATGATACTCTTATTCTACTTTTTTCTAAAAGCGACTGCCAAATCCTTCGAAATCCTGCAAATAGCTCCTTGTTACTGTAATTTGCTTTCCAGCAGCACCCTAAAGCCCCAGCTGGGGCTGGGGTCATGCTCCTCCATACCCACTCTGCAGACTGTGCACGTGCTCTGCTTCTTACGCGCTCAGTTTAGAGGCTGGTATTGTAAGACTAGAGAAGCAGGGCCAGACCCAACGTAGGTACAAACCTGACTCATCAGGAAGGGTTTAGCTGTAGCATGGCACGCAAATGGAAAGAAGGAATATGAGGATCACTACACTTGATTTAATCTGAAGTCCAGTTAGCTCAGTATCCAATCTCCAAATAAGGCCAAAACCAGTGGCTTCAAGAGCAGATAAGCATATCCCTCCAGCCATGAGGATTATTTTTCTCTTCTAGAAGTGCTGATAACTTAAAAATCTTTAAATTTGGTCTTTTTATATCTCCCCTGCCCTAACTGGCCCCATACAAGCCCTGTATCTCCCAATAAGAAAAAAGGACTCAAAACTGAAGAATTTGAGAAATTTGAACATTATATGACCCTCCATTTACCTCCTGGATATCTAGTACTTCATCGTCTTGAGTTAAAAGAAAGGAGAACGTAGGAGGAAGACATAAAAGACTGATGTCAGATATTGGTAGGACTGTAAGAAACAAGCAAAGAGTGTTTGCTGGGACGTGGCCATCGCTGGGTGCAGCCTCTAGCAGACAGATACATGTGAGGAATATGCCCAAAGTCCCACTCTCCAGGAGGACAGGAGCAGGAATGTCCCTCCCTACACCAGCAGACTCAGAGAAAGAAAGTTCATCTGGATCCTTACACACAGACTTCCCTGAAGTATGTCATGGCATGCAATATTTTTAATATAAAAACTCTTTTTTTTTTTAAAGTCTTTTTCTAAGAACTCTATTAGCTTGGAGCTGCTGGAGAAACCAAAGTGAGAGATAGATACCTGGACCAAGTCTGTAGTGGCAAAGTGGCTGATCTCCCCACTGAGCTCAGGGAAAGGCCTAGTTCTGGGAGGAAAATTCTGTGGGGTACAAAAGGCTGGAGGAAAACTCCTTGGAGGAGCTTCCAGAAGAGGATATCTATCTAGCAGGTCTGCCAAAGGTTCAATGCTACCTAAAGGCCATGCCGACAACAGATCGCTCCCCTGGAATTTGCCTTGGGAAACAATTTTTATGATTAAAAGCAAAAGCTTTAAATGGTCAGAAGTTTTGCTGACTCTGTTTCATGGATACTGGTATTTTAACTGAGAGCATTAGATTCTCCAGTAAGACATTTTTGATGGCTAGGGATCTGTGGTGGTCCAAAAAGAATTTGAAAAGAAGTGATTTACATTTTCTATAAAAAAGGAGGTGAGGAAAGCTTCACTGAGCACAATGAAAGAGCTCTGGATTTATGTGGAATAAAATAATAACCAGGCTGAACTGCCAAACCCCTTAATGACCACGTTCTCTTTCCCGAGATGGAAAAAAGAAGGACCAGCACCTTTTTTTTAACCTCACATTTCCAGGAATCTCTTTGTTTCATTTTTCACATCAGGATTAGAAGAGGTAGGGTTAAGATATCTAGATAAAGCTCATCCTTGGGTATATTTAGCCTGACTGGAAGTAGGAAATACCAGAAATCCCTCCAGATTCCCAGCTCCACTTGGCCATTTCAAGAAACACAGATAAATCCCCCAACATCTGCTTGCTTATCAGCCACACCAAAGGGAAACTGCAAACCATCTGCTTTTTGAAAAGCAATACCCAATGCAGTTTTCTCCTGTGTTGGCCGGTGCTTCATGCCCTGCACCTTCTCCATGCCAGCCACTGAGGGCAGGGGAAGGGACCCTGCACAGGGACATTCCCAGCTCCTTGGCAGCACTTGCATCTGGTGGAGCTGCCAAGGAAACCCCTGCCTCTGTCTGTTCACCTTCAGATGAGCTGTGATAAAGGCTTCTGCTCTCAGGATGGCCAGGTCAGGGGATAGCTCACCTGCAAATAACATGAATTCTGAACCGTGACATGTTATGTCACATTTTTATTTTGCATCAAGTCACATGTGCCGTGGGTTGTTATTTTAAATTACATTCAAGGTGTGTGATGTATATTTGCATCCTGCGCTGCAGGAAGGGATTTTTTTTAAGTTCTTATTTTTACCTCAATGTAAACAAATGGGCCATAGTTTGGAATGGTGTCTGTGATGCTGCCGATGCTTTAAGCACAAAAATAACTCAATTTTTGTTGCTGGAGGGTAAGCCACTTTAAAGGAGTTCCTTATAAGAAAACCCACACACACCCTGTGGCCTTTCTCCCCCTTTATTTCCAGCATTCCCTGTGATTTTTCAGCTTTCCATTTCTACATGGCATTGCAAAGAGAAGCACACATGGGCTCTAAGATGTGGGTGCTATGTAAAAGGGATGGAAACAGAATCCAGATCTTCCTGCCCACAGCCTCATGCTTTTGTTGCAGCATCACGACTGGCTCTACCATCAGTTGCACCGTCCCCTTGCACGCACAAAGAAAATTGCACATGTGCTTGGGGAAAGTGGAGGGGAGGTGAGTCTGAAACGTGGGGCATTTGCTGGTTTGCAAGACCCAAATCCATCTCTGATTGAACTCTGCTTGGCACCAGGGAGTTTCTTCAACAAAGTACTTTTTAGACCCTGCTCCATTTGTCATTTTTTAACCTGCTGCTCCACTTCTGCTTAAGCAGCTTTTTTGCCAAGGATATAAACATCTTGGCCAGTTTAGGCTTTTCCCGTGTAAGGTGCTGTCTTAGAAATAGAAAAAGTTCCAGATGACAAAATGTTTCATCCTCCAGTAGCTGAAGAAGGAAGTTGTGGCTGAATGGAGAAGTCCTGCGAGCAGCCGAAGGCCGTGAGTGGAGGACAGACCTGCTGAACGAGGAAAACTGCGTCTGTTTTGCAGTGGAGCAACAATGCAGTTGCTTCAGCACTGGTTAAAAATACCTGTGGCCTGATTGTGCTGCAATCAAAGGAAGTCTGGCCTGGGTTAAGGAAGACATTTAAAAAAATCATTTTGCAGTGGTGCAGATGTTTGCTTCAGTGTCACCGGCAGCGTAGGCTGGCCTGAAAGGCAGCAGAAATGAACACACCCCCGCGTCTTACGGGGCACCTCACCATCCAGTGTTGGCATTTCCGTCTTCTTTATCACTATAAGATGATTTAAGCACCTTCGTTCTCCAACCCTAGTGCAGAAGCAGTAACCTCTGGTAAATGAGCGGCACATCCAGCTGGAGTCCTTAATATTTTAAAATACTACATCCACGTCCACAGCCCGTTACCTGCGAACTCTCTGATTTCTGCTCAGAAATGTGCTTTCTGCTTTGCTTGGATCGTGGCCCGTTCGCTTGTGGTGCAGAATGTAACCACACCGTGGCAGCAAGAAGAGAGGAGCCACCCTGTGGATTTTCTTTAGCAAGAAGCCAGAATGTTGTTTTTTCTTCAGTTCCCTTGTTTTCCTACTTTGGCTTTGCTTTCAAGGTTTGTGGAGGAAGGACGGCTGGTTTTCGGCTGGTCTGTGGAGTTTACCTTTCCCGGGACGCTGCGTCCCTGTGGTATTGACAGCTGGTGCTGGCATTGCTCCTGGTATCTGTGCCAGGAGAAGTGCCGAACGATGGAGCTTGTGAAGATGCAGTTGCAGAGCGGTGGTGAGAAGGCTGCCAGAACTTGCTCTTAGCACTCCATAGGGCTTACGCCAAAGCCATTAGCACAGATCCCTGTGCCACAGAGCATGGCCCAGAGCTAAGGAGGGATCTGTCACCGGAGAGCAAGAGAAGGAACAGTGTGACAGCCTGCTCGAGCCCAGCAAATGAAGATGGAGCAGGCCTCCTGCAGCAAGGTTAGAAGACACTAGGATGAGGAATTTGTGACAGAGCTTCCCCTCCCCTTGCTGCCCAGGCAGCAAAACACCCAGTCCCCTCCTCCTGGCTCTGCGTGGGGGTGCTCCTTCCTCCACCCCTCCCGCCCTTCTTTGCAGTTTGCTGGGACCTGCACTTCCACCAGGAGGGTCCACAGCAATATATGGGTACTGCCTGGAGGCAGAGATAACCTGGCTCTGCCAGTAACAGGGCATAGGCAGCCACAGCAGTGGAAGATATTCATCTAGTCCTTGCCTAGAGGTAAGTTTAAGGAAGTGCAAAAGGGGGGAAACTCCCTCTGTCTTGGGCATGGAGGGCCCAGAAAGCAGCTTCACAGCCACCCAGCACATTTTCTACCAGCTTCACACCAGCATCAGGTCCCACCTTGCAGGGGTCTGGGTGGGGAAAGGCTGTTCTGTGGCCTTCCAGATGGCAGCTGGACATCAAAGTTGTTCCCGGAGCTTCGGTCTCTCCTCCAGTTCTTCTCGGCATCGTGCTAGTCCTGAACTGGGTTTTGTTCAGATATTTATGAAAAACAACCCTTTTGTTGTTTTTTTAAAGAGTATTTTTTTCACAATCTTGCATTTCTTTTGGCACTGTCCTGTTTTTAAGCCAGGAAAATATGCGATTTTTCTTTTTTAAAAATGACACATTCATGTGAGCAATGCTAAAAAATATGTGATTTTTCTTTTTTAAAAATTACACATTCATGTGAGCAATGCTAAAAAACAGTGACAAAATGATGTCTGAATTTTTCAGACTTTACATGGAAAATATTTTCTATTCTTCTGCTCAGAAAATTAAATAAGTCTTGCTCACATTCTCTCTTTAGTAGAATTTTGATAAATCACAATCCAGAGGGCAACTCTTCAGCTCAGTATTGATGTCCAGTTGACTCTTCATACACCAGTCCCAGAGCTGTGCGCTACTCAGAGCACCTCTGCTCACTAGCGTGTCTGTGGGATCACAAATGCAAGACCCAGGAGGTTCCCTTTCATTTCTCTGCCACAAAAAAATAAAAGCAACTTTGTGACTGATTCTAACTGACAAAGGGTAAAAGCTACATTGGTAAACATGTTTTGTTTCACTGCTGCTTCCTTACAACACTGCCTCTGGGACATGGCACAGACTCTCCACAGGTGTCAAGGTCGGGCAGATTCAGCGCTGGCATGAGTGGGGAAGATGGGAGAGCTTTTTTTTATGCTTTTCTTTGGTAACACTTTTTCCACAGCCACATCAGCTCAAATGCCATCCCTCAGCAGCTTTGTCCTGCTGCATTCCCCTGACCAGCATGGGCAGCCCCGCTGCAGCAGCAGCTCGGTTGATGCTGTGATGTTTTCCCTTCTCCAGTCCCAGCATCCTAAATCTCAGCATCTGTGGCTGGTAACAACAATTTATGCAAGGTCTTCTATTATCATAAACTGGGCTTCAGCTAAGAGCTCACATATGTTCCAGCACTGGATATTACCAAGCAATTAATTCACTTGCCCAGGACATTTTAAACACTCTAAATAGATGCCCAGGCAGCTTTTTCAAGGGTTCTTTTCCAGCTCTGATCTCTCACTTGCCCTCTGGGTGGGCCCATGGTAAATGCTGGCCCCACTTCAATCTATAACCGCAGATTTGCTGAGAAGGTTTTAGTTTAATGCTCTGCTCATAGCAAACCAGGCAGGGAAGGAAAGGAGGAGGAGACCCTACGCAGCTGAAATGCATGCTGACCTCTTGTTTGCTTTTCCTTATCTAGAAAGCCGCAAGAGTAAGATATAATACCTCTGGGTCCAACCTCACATGCAGAGATCCTGTGGCATTGACGTGTGCTCAGCACTTGTAAAGATTACGGGAGTCCGTGATAATAAGCATCCATACAAGAAATACGGACATCCAGAGCTGTACCCACCTGGGAGCACACTTATCTAGGATCTTATCCTTCTAGCTGCTGGCAGGCGGAATCCATGTCTCAGAGGATGAGGGCATTTCATTGAGACCTCCTACCCAGCAAGCTGCTACAACAAGTGTGACTAACAGAATTCATATGGTTTTACCAAATCACCCCAAATGTAAATACAGCCTGGTCACAGGACCAGATTAACCACCCCTCTGAGTTTTCAGCCTATAAAACAGATACAGCAGCCAGACGGAATAAGTGACAGTAACACTGATGATGGATGGTCTCTTAGCAGGCCTGAAGTTTTCTCTTTTTAGGGAATTCCTGTTGTCCAACCCCCACAATGCATGTCTGGGAGCAGGAGGTGGATGAGACTCCTGAAAACAAGTCTGGGCAGGTGAGGGTAGGAGAAGGAGGAGCTTCCCACCAGAACAGGCTCAGAATGGCACAGAACAGACACTGCTGGATACCTTTTTAACAGAAGTTTTGGGAACTGCCAATGATTTTAACAGCCAGCTCTACCAAACCAGAGTGAACAACCTTCAGCCTGGCTGTGATTCATATCCAAAACTTTATAGAGAGATTTCCTGGCCCATCATTTCCTGTTAGCAAGAAGAGAATGA
The DNA here is from genome assembly GCF_030463565.1 of Pelecanus crispus. NCBI lineage: Eukaryota > Metazoa > Chordata > Aves > Pelecaniformes > Pelecanidae > Pelecanus > Pelecanus crispus. The sequence continues at coordinate 8,693,411 of NC_134643.1, forward strand.
AGTTCTTTAAAGGGGGAGATGGACAAATTCATGAACTCAGAAAGTTCAACAAGGCCAAGTGCAAGGTCCTGCACATGGGTTGAGGCAATCCTAAACATGGATACAGGCTGGGCAATGACTGGATTGAGAACAGCCCTGCAAAGAAGGACTTGTGGGTATCGGTGGATGCAAAACTGAATATGAGCTGTCAATGAGTACTAGCAGATCAGAAAGCCAACCATATCCTGGGCTGCATCACAAAAAGTGTGGCCAGCAGGTCAAAAGAGGTGATTGTCCCCTTCTACCCTGCTCTTGTGAGACCCTGCCTGGAGTACTGCATTCAGCTCCGGGGGCCCCAACATAAGAAGGACATAGACCTGTTGGAGCAAGTCCAGAGGAGGGCCACGAAGATGATGAGAGGGCTGGAACACCTCTCCTATGAGGCCAGGCTGAGAGAGTTGGGGTTGTTCACCCTGGAGAAGTGAAGGCTCCAAGGAGACCTTATTGCAGCCTTCCAGTACCTGAAGGAGGCTTATAAGCTTTTTTACAAGGGCGTGTAGTGATAGGATGAGGGGTAGTGGCTTTAAACTGGAAGAGGGTAGATTTAGGTTAGGTATAGGAAGATATATATATAGATATAAGGAAGAAATTTTTCACTGTGAGGCTGGTGAGGCACAGGAACAGGCTGCCCAGAGAAGCTGTGGATGCCCCATCCCTGGAAGTGTTCAAGGCCAGGTTGGACAGGGTTTTGAACAACCTGGTCGAGTGGAAGGTGTCCCTGCCCATGGCAGGGGGGTTGGACTAGATGATCTTTAAAGTCCCTTCTAACACAATCCATTCTGTGATTCTATGATTCTAAATTCCTTTTCATTCCTGCTGCAAGAACATGCCTCTGCAGTGTATGGATTGCAAGAAAGAACAAATACTGCACGTGCCCTTAGTCACCGTGTTTTGCAAAGGATGAGGCCAAAGACATTTTTAATTGCATTAGCTGCAAGTGCCTGTCCTGTTGTTATACAGGCACAGAACCACTGTGTTAACAAACTGAAATAAAATCCCCAGACAATCAACAGGCTATAATACACATGCAACAAGTCCCAGGTCTGTTATCACGGATATGTCTCTTTCTCATTTGGCATGATCTGAATGTCATCACATTATCATCCCGGCTCAGGCCAATTTCGAAAAGACAGGTGTTAATTTGCACCACAGAGAGGATGCATGCTCCACACGTCACTTATACCTGGTAAGGGCTCATTCTCCAAGACTGGCAAATCCAGCTCCTTCTGTGACTCTTCTTCTTCTTCATCTTCTTCCTTTTATATTGTGTTTCCCAAGAGAAAGCAGAAAAAATGAAAGAAAATGCAAATCATTAAACTGTTGTTGTCAAAAAGAGACAAAAAATTTTGAATGGTACTAATACCAAATAGAAACATGAATTACATCAAAAAACATCTTTCATCAAACAGTCTTGTAATTCATGCCTAGTGTGAAAGCAAGCCTCCTGACAGCCTTGTGTCAGATATCACTTCCCCATGATGCCGCTAATACAGATGGAGAATGTGAAGCTCAAAAATCACATGAAACCTCACAAAACCCACCCAGCATTTGAATGGTAGAACTGACTGGAGATGAAAATCCAAGATTTAATCTTGACGTTAAAACCCAGTGTTGCTTGTCTCATGCTCCAGCTGAAGACATTAAGCTTCTCTGTCCATTTCAGAAGAGAAATAAAGTTTTACTAGAATTTTTCAACTTTTCCTTATTAAAATACTAACTCCATTCATTTGAAAATCCCATTGATGCCAAATGCAGAACAAAGCAAAAGGCACAACTGTTTTTTCTTCTGAGACTTTGCCCCTTGAGAAGTGAATGCCTTCAGCATTCAGAGGAAAAATCTGGTCACAGCTAAATTTTTGAGGCATCAGTTGAGAGTTGGGAAACAACCCAGTATTTTCCATAAATGGGTTTATATAAGTAATGGTGTAACCTGATGGCCTCTGATGCTGTCTGTGCAGTACACATATGGCTGCATTCAACGGGATGGAAATAGCTTTGTTGTTGCATTTTGCAGAACGAGGGGAAGGTGGGATCACCATAGGACTGTGGAGGTGACAATGCAAGTCCCTGGCTCCTCATCAGCCTTCTTACAAGTTTTGGGGAAGTTGGCCCAAGAGGGATCCCTTTCTCGTGAGTTTTATCTGCCTCAAGTCTACTCTAGGTTTGCCCTGAAGGCTCTAGAGACAGGCACCTCTGGCTGGACCTGTCCCATCTGAGCAAGTCACCTAGAGGTAGTTGAGGTGAGTCTGGAGACAGTTTAAGATGAACACCAGAGACTATCCTGGGACAGACACACATCTGTCAGATGTCTTGAGTGAGATCAGATGGGCCCTGCTGTCTACTGTGACATAAATCAGTGCTGGGCACTGAACAGATGCTACATGGATGGAGCTTTGCAACTTTTCAAGACTGCAGCCAGATGCAGTGAAAATCAGTGAGGTGTAATTGAAGACAAGCAGAAATCAACATTTTTCTCTCAGCATTTTCAAGTCTCTTGGGGTAATGTCCTGTCAGAAGCATCCCTGTGATTTAAAAGGGGAAAAGGAAGGACATGTTTGAGAGATCTGGATGGAGGTTTGAGTGCATGATGGAAGCATGTTTCATGGTGCCAGGCTGGAAGATGAACATTGTTCTGAGGAACCCAGAGCAGCTTTGGCAACACAGACTGCAACCCTTCCTTGGTGTAAATCACTTTCTTGTATTTAAAATACCAAGTGCCTTTTTTGCTTTATTTTGCCTCATTACAGCCAATGGCATGGACAGTTTGACCTTGTGCAGCGAGTACAGCCAAGCAGATATTCAGGAAGAAAACTCAAAAAGGTGTGATTTCATCCGACCTATCAAGATAGACAAAAATACCATCAGCAGACCTTTCTCAGCAGCAACAGCAAAAGAATATAGCATTGATCACGCATCATGTCAATGTGTTTTGCTCACCATGGCACAGCCCAGAGGTCAGCCTGCAGACCAAGTTTCACCTCCTCCTGCTCACACGCTTCTATCTCTCCATGCCGGTTTTCCACCCACAAGCAAAAAACCAACAGCCTTCCTGCAGGCTCTACACGGTGCATATTTGGGATATTTGGCAGTGAGCTGGCCATGGACATGAGCATAAGCAATGCAGCCCAGAGGACTTGGCGCTGGCAGTGACAAGATGCCGCCCAGCTGCTGGCAAGTGAGGGAGGAGCTTCTGGTGCATAAAGCAGGCAGGAGATCGTATTTGTCTTTCAGAGTAGTATTTCCAGATTAAATATAAGAGGGAAGCTCAGAGAGGTCAGAGGCTGAGATTGACTTTCAGAATGATGCCTTTGATGTCCAAAAAGGGAGGACAGGCTTATTAAAAATGCAAGGGTGGATTGCAAATCTGTCACACACCCAAGCCACCACGTGGAGCAGGAGGATGGATGAGGCAGTTATGGAGAACCTGCTGACAACAACAGCCTCTCGAGTGACAGGTCGGTGAATAGTTTGCTGCTATTCAACATTGTTTTGACAGAAACTACATGAAGCAGCTGCATCGAGGGCAAGAAGTGAACGTTCTTGTCCGCTTGGAGGTTTGTTTATAATCTTGTGGTAGGGAAATATGACCATGAATGAGAATTAAGCCCTGCATTTGCTTAGGAAAACCAGTTTAGTAAGGCAGAACAGGGAAGGGAGAAAAGTGAGAAGGGCAATCATGGGGGTGGAGGTGAGGGGATGGCAACAGCAATGATGTAGAGGAAGAGCAGGTGATGCTGCTGGGACACACTGGGTGAAGGCTCCACCAGCTTCTGCTATCTCCCTGGCTTTCTGCTGCTGTGCTGGAGCACACTGGGTTTCACCTGCTGTACCATTTCTTGTCCACAGTGACTTTAATAGGCAAAACCTGATGGTGTCCAGCACAAGGGCAAATGACAGGCAGGGAGCCACACTATCTGCAGGCGAAGGTCTTGCGTGCCACCCACCGTTTCACTCCCCCTCACCTTTATCTCCTGAGCAGCTGCCTGATAGCTACCTTGCCTCCTTGTTGACAACACCATTAACTTGCTGCAATTTGAACCTTCCCCATAGAAAGATCCTCAATGGAAAATTCTTCGTGTTTGGTGAAAATCAAAACAACAACAGTATTCATCAGACATTGAAGGTGGTTGGCAGAGGCTCTGACAATGTTGCCAAGATGCCTCATGGTCATTTCATTTGGGTTTGAGCTTATAGATGAGTGGCTTATGCTACAAGTGCTCCGTTCTCATCTTATAAGCAGCGCTCTGTCTCTAAAACCATCTCCCTTTTTCAGGCAGTGGAAATTTCAGGCAGTGAAAGCTCCCAGGGAGACAGAGGCCAGATATCCTGGAAAATACAAATCAGGATGCAGTGAGTATCTGAGATAAGGGAATTATATTCCATGAGTCTTCACTGCAGCTTACCAAAATTTTTGGTAAGGGAGGCATTTATTGTGGTTGCAAGATGTAACATCAAAGTTGCAAGTAGATGTAACATCAAGACATCCAAACAAATGTAGCTTACCACTAAATAGAGCCACCACCTTTTCCTGGCAAGGTTTAATCAGACTTAAGTATCTCAGACTGACGGAGTGTTTCCTTTTTATGAGGGCACTGAAGAACATTTCCATTTTATATACTTATAACATGATTGGAAAAGGTTCAGAGAAGGGCAATAGGATGGATACAAAGGATGGGCGGCTTCATGCAGGGCAACTACACAACTACACAGGAGAGAAGCCCATTGGGGGTTCCTGAATATGCAGAAACCACCGCCAGCACAGACTGTCCCCAAGCCGACTGCAGCACATGGGGATGCATCATCTGGACCTGCCTGTTCCCACTGTGAGTAAGTAAAAATTTCAACTTCTACTGCACCAAAGAAATAATATCTGCTTAGAGCCATATGCAGTGTCCAGCAACAAAGTGTTTAAAACAGAGCAGTAACCAGTATTATTTACCATTCCTGTTATTTATCCATTAAAATTAGCACTTTGTACCTGCTGCGCACTAGCACTGATGCTACACCAGGCACAAACCTCTGCAAATACATTAGCTGGTTGCACCAGGCCATCCCAGGGAAAGAAAATCCTCTCTCTACGTTGTGTCTAGGATCATTAAGAGCATGCCATCATGGTCGCTCACAGCAAAAGATTAATTGCAAGGAATATGTGCGCATGTATATACATATAGATATATAAAAAGGTAGTTGGAGGTGCAGCTTTAACATCTAAAAGAATGAGTTATTCCCGGTAAAGCTGCTTATGTGCAAGAGCACATCTATGCACTTGAAACCAAAAAGCTATTGTGAAACCTTTTTAGGATTCAGCAGCTCGGTCTCGCATGACTTTCTCCATGCACCTCCTGGGATCACAGGGCAGAGTGACCCAGTCCCAGTGCGCTGTGCTGCTCAGCTGGGGAAACCTTTTTGCCTCCTTTTTTTCTATGGCTGCTTCACATGTCATTTGCCTTCCACCGTCAGTGGGATCATGGTGCTGGTGGGAGTTAAGAGCAGTGCAGGACTTATTAGTCAGGAGCTGCTGGGCAGATCTGAGGGGAGACTGTCACTTTTCTGATTTTTGCAGAATAAATGCATTTTTATATCTGTCAGAAAAGCAGCTGCCTCAGGCAGTAAAGGGAAGCTAGGGGACAAGCTACACAGAGTAACATACTCCCTGTCCAGTAAGTGCTGTGAATGTCTTCATCATCAGCTATGGTCTGGTCCAAGGACCCTTCAGAAAGAGAGGAGGATGCTCACGACCCCAGTGCTTATGCTGAGTAAAGGTTTAGCCTGGCTTGGGTCCCAGATAAACTTTTCCAGCAGAGCAAAGACTCTGGAGGCTGCAAGCACTAAGCCCGGTGTCTCGCCTCGCAGGGAGGGTCATGCATCCAACCCAAAACTGGGGTCATGCACCCAGACCAAATGGATTGGAAAATGAAGGGAGACAAAGCAGTGCACGAGCGCTCCTCCCTGTTTGGAGTGGGCTGATAAGGAAGGGACGGCGTGGTTAATGACATGCCAAGGGGATGAAATAATGTCTTGAATGAAAGCATGGCGATAGGCAAGAGCCATATTTATGGGTGTACAGGGCAAGTAACATTTCATACATATTTCAGCACTTCCAAGATAAAAAGGAAAGGTTTTTTTACGGGCCTTCTGGGATAGATAAGAGGATTTATAATAGCTACATTTCTGGTCCATAATCCTCAGAAATGCGTGTATTTGCTTCACGTGCCAACTATGACATAGAGACAAGCTACACGATCAGCTTATTCCATTGTGTAATTTGGGCTGTAATAATTACAGCTGATCTTTCTGTTTCTCCTTGGCCCAGCAGAGCGTGCAGCTGTACCACCCTGTGGAGAAGTCATCGTATGGCTGAGAGCGGACCGCAGTTCTGGCAGCGGGCTGCACATCTCTCATGCCAGGACTTGGCCGTTTAGCCCTCCCCTCTCCTCTCCTGACCCACCTCCTCTAGGAAGCCACCTCTGGCTTCCCACTACCACAACTGGTTTAAATTCAGTGGCACTCTTCTCATATGAGAGTTATTTGGGGATCTATCCAACAGGCACTCATCATCTCCAGCCCTCTCTGGCAGCACAGCTGCAACTCATTGCAAATCTGGGCAGAGGTTTGACACAAGATGAGAGCCCTGGGGAGCAGAGCTCTCTGCCCCCCTGCCACGAGCTGGCCCCCCAGAGAGACAGAGGCTGGAAGTGCTCTGCTTAGGGAAGAAGCATCTTCAGCTGCCTCTTATAACTGTGGGTTAAATCCAAACCTGAGGCTGAGGGAGACCTTAGAATCATAGAATCGTTTAGGTTGGAAAAGACCTTTAAGATCATCCAGTCCAACCATTAACCTACACTACCAAGTTCACACTAAGCCAATCAAGGGTAGACTAGACTAAACCATGTCCCTAAGTGCCACATCTACCCGTTTTTTGAACACTTCTAGCAACAGACCCAGGATCATGCCTGGACAGAGGGATTCCTTCATTTTGGCTGTCAACAGTTTATTTGAGCCTGAGACATGAGCTAGATGCTCCCTTCCCTGTGCATTAGCATGAGTGTATTGTATTGCTATGCAGCACAGAGCTATAAGAGGCTATAGGGTAAATAATCCTTCCTTCAGCCTTCCTGCTTCAGACCTGCTGGAGCCCGTGTGATGGTACCTGTGCACACAGCAGGACAGCTGCAAGGTTGCACACTGAAATGTGTAGATGAACATGCTCTGGTTTTTCAGAAGCAAAACAAAATCTTGCCTTAGCACCTCTGGGAAAAGCAGCCTGGCAAAATGTCTTGCCTGACAAGACTGGAGCCTCTGAAACAGCAGCTGGGGGTCAGCTCAGTGGCATTGGCAAAGCTCACCTTGAAGACATCAACCAAGCAATGCTGAGGAAAATGGGCATCTCATCCTGAGCTGCACACACCATGCAGGGGCTGATGGGGTCTGTAGATTTACAAGACTGGGAAAGAGAGAAAGGAAAGTGATGCTGCCCCTGTGCACCATATTTCTAAGATGACCCTTAGAGTCATCTTAGAAGTCTTAGGTCTTTCTGTTCCTACCTGTCAAGAAGGATGTGAAAAAGAGGGTTAAAAAAGTGTTCTGGAAACAAGACTTGGGGTATAAAACTTATGCTGTTCAGTTCAGCCCAATTAAAAGATGGAGAGGAGACTGGTCAGAGAGACAAACACCTGGGAAAAACATGGCTTTCACAGGGTTTACTGGGTGGGGAGCATTAGAGACGTTTATTTCCCTTCCCAGGTCATTCCCTTGCTCCACCGGGGCTGCTCCTTGGCCCCGGGGGATATGGTAACAGCATCCACTCTTGTCCCCATGGGATGAGGGCTGTGCCCCTCTCCCTGGATCAGATTTGGGAATGTTTGACTCTCATGGACAAAGACCCAAGACTTCCGGCTTCTATCACCACCTCTTTCCAAGGTGCTACCGCTGCTCAGAGACAGGCCACAGCATTTTCCCCTTGGCAGAAAATATGCCTTCGTGTCTCTCTGACGCAGACCATGTCTCTTCGGTCCCTGACACAGAGCAAAAACCACCAAGTCTCCAGGGATAAAAGTAGAGCTTGGAGAAAGCTATGGGATCCTGAAAAAACCTTTGATAAAGGGATGCACAGGAAGGCTGAGGTTGGGTGTTCACATACGTGCTGTCTGCCACATATCTTAACTGCCCACCAGGCTAGCAGCGAGCACTTGATCTGACAGATGGTTTTCTTCAACCTGAACAAGCCACAGGGGACATCACACCCACCCACACTTCCCAGCTTCCGCTCCCAGGATCTCCTAAATCCCAGCAAAGAACCCCACTGCCCTTTCACACAAATGCCTGGAGATTAGTAGCTGCCCTCAAAATGTCCGCATCCTCCTTTGAGAACTGCCATAATTACTCCTTCTAAGGAGAAAAGACTTTCTGGCTTGTTCTGGCGAAAGCCCTGACGCCTGACATAGACACAAGCTCCAAGTGTCCTCTTCATGGACATTGTCCTCGGAGTGGCAGGAAGGTGCCACTGTGAAGGTCACTTTGGATCCCATGTTTACAGCATTATCATCACCACACTGAGCTCCAAATAATATAGCATAGTCTGTGAATTGCTCATGCAAACTTGAATTTGCCCACAAGGACCACATGACAGGTGACAAAAGCCAAACCAGTCTACCTAATCCAGGACCCAGTAGGTGAGGCACAGCATCAGCCATTTACACTGGCTCCATACCGCTTGAGTAGTTCTCCACAAAGAACGGGAGGAAAGATGAAGAGATGGGTAGGAAACCTACCTAACAAGATCTGTCTGTCTGGATTTTCTGCATCGTTCAGGTAAAGTCTGGAGAACACTACAGTGAAGAGCTCAGTAGTGTCTCTGGAGCTGGGTTTCATGACAGCCAACGGAACTGCTGGAACCACTGGATCACTGAAATACAGATGCCCCATTGGAGTTCACTGTTAGTGTCACTATAGCTGAGCTTCAGGACCTTCAGGGCCAGTACCAAAAAGGGTTTAACCTACCAATTTAATAGGAAACACCCATAAACCTGTGGGAATGTGCTGCTCAGGGTGCCACAGACTAACAGAAGTTGTAGGAACAGTCTCATTCTGGATGTCAGATGTAATCTCCTACCTTGAAAATGGTGGAGAGCTGAGTATCTCTAATCCATCCAGACTGGCACTGTTTGTATGGTTGACCTTGATAAACTCATATGCAAGAACTTCATTTGATCAGGGCTACAACTGGCTTTAGTGGGATCCCCAAAAAATGTTTATTTCTACACATATAAAACTTGATATTAACAAAAAATTTCCCATCCTATTCCTTCAACAAAAAAGTCTTCAAAATTTTTAGGAAATACTCTCCACTTTGACCTCATATCAGGAAAACTAATGAGCCTTGACAAGTGAGTTTGACAAAACTCTAACACATGCAGAAATCAGGGGGGCAAAAATATGTTAAGAAGAGGAGAGACACCATGACTGTTGCTTTGCTTATTAGCTTATAAGAAGTTAACAGCATCAGTACAGTTACGTTAGCCACTGTTGCAGTGTTTTGTACCCCTTCATAGTAACTGAGGACCAGGCTGAAGACTAACCAAAAAATGAAGCTCATGTAACTAACAATGGTCTTCACAATGCAGATGAAGGGTCCTAAATGAACCTGACTTTAGAAGTGCTGAGCCATTAATTTTGTCTCCCAGCCATGTCAGCTGGCTCCTTACCTTCTTTTGCAAAGTGCTTAAGGACTGCACACAGACTTGTCATCATACTCACTCGCTCAAAGACCACCAATACCACCTGCTGTCTCAATCAAGAATAGGGACTGGTTTACCTGGTCACCTACCTCCTCCTCTCGGAGGTCTCCAGTCCATTTTGGAGTAGTAGAAATCCCACGGTATTGCTTGACCTTGCCTCTTCTGCAGAAGCAGTTGGTGCCAGCACCAACACCTCCTTACACCTCTGTTTTTAAGGGACACTTTGTCCCACCATCTGGGACCCATGTGGCCATCTTGATCCTTACAATCAGCTGCTGACCATGCAGTCTCACGGTGGGACACATTGCTCAGAAGGCACTATGTATGCGGTCTGCCACCGACACTGACTCCCATGTGTTGTCCTCTCCAAAGGCTCCAGCCTCACCTCAAGGTCAGAAAACAGCTACTGGGCCACACAGCCATCCATCCCTCACCCAGGTCAGAGGTCCTTGAGAAGCAGAGATTCCCCTCGTCTTTCATTTAGGGTGAGGGCCTAAGGCAGGCACATTTTTCTTTAAACAATGCAAGTCACACAGCCCAAAAGCATGTGGGAGCCAGAGGCTGTTCTTGGCTCAGGGTTTTCAGCTCTAGAAGAAGCTTCCAGATGTGTTACGGGTTGCATGTATTCTGTCCATTGCTGTGGGATCTGCACTCTTTCTGCATAAAATCGATAGCAAGTCACTGGGGAATTTCCTGGACTCTTGTTTGCTTCTCTCTCTTTTTTTTAATATACAAATATGTGTATAGAAATACATAGTATTTCTCAAAAATATATTTGGAGAAAGTTTTTTGATTTGAGAAGATTCACTCCTCACCTCATTTATTTTTTAGTTACGAAGGTAGCAGCAATGCCAGCGTTGCAAAGTGTCATCTTTATGGTAGAAAGGCTTTTTACAAAGAGGGGAGGCATATTAGGGGGGTTTAAAGCCAGTCAAACCGGTCTCGCCTGATGTCTTCCTGTAGTTTTCTCCCTCTTGCTGGCTTTCCTCAAGCAAGAATGCTTTGTCACAAGCTCTCTCCAGCCTTGCCCTGGGCTTCATGATCAAATGCTGAAGCCCATATAAACAGCTTTTGTACTTTCTGCCTGGAAAACCTCTTTGTCTTCTTACAGAAACATTTTCTCACAATTTCTTTGGGCAGAAACCACTTTGCAGTTGAAATAAAAGCCTCACTTTGGCTGTCTCTAAGCCTTTTGATTTTATTAAAATGCACTGGGTGCATCAACAAATTTTAATTCCACCTCAAGATAAAAAAGGCCTCTCAAACACTTAACTCTAATGTCTCAGCTTGGAATCATATTCCAGTCTCCATCCTTTTTGTCAAAAATAGAAAGTCATCCCTGGTCTTCCACCCTTTATGTCTCAAAGGTGGCCCTGAGAGTAGGCAGGGTCTGCAATTTTTGTGTATTTCTAAACAAAGAAAAAGTCTGCAGATACAAACTGAATGAAGAGGTGGAGGGAAGATGTCTGGTCTTACAATAAATACAGAAAAAAAAAGAAAAACTTTGCTGGTGACTTGGCTTTTTATAGGTTTCTTGCAGGATGCAAGATGTGTATGGAAGATTTTGAAAGCTCTTGCTTTTGGACCAGTTTGGGGCAAAATCAAATTTTGCTTCTTTTTATTTCCCAGGAAAAAATACCCACCAGAAAGACTGTGATTTTTCAGACAGTTCATCTACAACCAACTCACTACTACAACACAGTGCATTCCCTGGCTCAACTTGTTGATTTCTATGGTTTTTACTATTCTGGTTTCTGCCTTTCCTGCAATATTTGCTTCTGTGCTTTCAAAAAGACACACACAACCTCCTGGCTACAGGCCGATCCCACTCCCCAAAGACAGAATTTACTGACAATTGCCTGGAATAACCATGTTTTTAATAATGATAGAGTGGCCAAAGCCGTGAAGAGAGTAGAAGGAGCTGGAGAGATTAAAGTTGTGTGTCATTAATTTGGGAAGTTAAGACGACAGGAGGCTACAATGGAAAGTATTGCTTAATATTTGTGTGAAAGAGAAATCCCTTTATATCCCTTTTCTAAGACATTTACAGCACTGTGATGAATATTCCCCAAATCAGAAAGGAAGGACAAAGCTTACAATAATCAATAGTGAGTCAGTCCAGTGCCAAAGAGAAGATGGGAACCCACTGTGCTACACATGGCAAACAGCTCAAGCAAAATGAGGTCATGAGATATGGCCAGATATTTGTCACTGAGGAGCCTTGTAAAAGCTTTCTCTGCATAAAGGAGTGGGGCAGAGGCAGAGCAGAGGAGATCCATCCAAAAACTGGCAGCAAAATGTCAATGCAGTAGTTATGCTGGAGTTTCTGGGCAGAGGGGAGAGGAAACTTAAGATGGGAGCTGGACACAGAAAGGGGGATGAGCTAGGTCTCCCCACCTGCACATAGCAGGCACACATATACTTTTCTATATAGACGACACAAAAATAGATCATGTTTATCACAATAACAGTATCTGTGCAATTTTTTTTCACAAAGATTAAGTCATGCAGGCTTCCTTCCACATCCCCAGGCACTTATTCCCACTTCACATTAAATAAGCCTACAGATAGCCATTATAAATTAATTTATCTTCTTAGAAACACGTACACTATCCCCAAATAGTTACACTTCTCTGCTTGGAGAGAAGGTAAATTAATATTTTTAGGAAACACACTGGCTATCATTGGGAAGCATTTGAACATAAATTGTGAATTCAAACACATTATCTTTTCCCATCCACACTAAAGGAGCATCCCAGGGTTGATTGACCCTTGTCCTTCTGCTGAATAGACCTTTATTGGGCTTGGTGGGCTTCACAGCCTACATCAGCCATTCACCCAAATTAGGGTAGAAAAGGTGTTACAGAGCAAGGGAAGTGATCCTCAACAAGACATTTTAGAAGCAATAAACTTTTCAGTGATAAGAGCCTGATCTGGTTTAACCACAGCTTGACCATGAGGTAGCAAAGCTGATGCAGCTGCTTGCCATGTGTGCATTCGTGGAACTCTGCCCCAGGAAGGAGACCACTGGAGAAGGTCATGCTCTCTGTTTCTCTAAGGCTAAACTACTGCACAAGCTGAGCTTCCCACCTACAGCCATGTGAATATTTTTAGTCTCTGAAGAACGATAAGGTTCATCACTAATGGGCTGGCTACCTGCTAGTGTTTCTTTGACTCTCAGAATGCAAAATTTAAAATATTATGTTTTTTTTTCTTTAAGTATATGTGTCTCATGCAATATTTTCATTGCATTTTTCTTTACTTTCACTGACATTTGCTTAAAGTCTTATCCTTGGGATATTTAGTTTCTGCGGACAGTTTCCTTCAACTTCCATTGCATCCCACATCACTTCTGGTGATCCTGCCAGTGTGTGGCTATATTTGAGAGACTGGATATTTAATGAGCACAGCCTAGAACATAATTTCCTTTAACAAATATACTCCCCCATCTCCTCACCTTTGCTGCGTGTTAGTGGCCTCAGCTTTGGTGCTCAGGGAAGATGCTGCTGGATTCTATTACCCAGCCCTGCTTGGCACAGCTGTCCTACCAGCTGAGACCACCCTTCACTGCCTCCCCACGTTTATATCCTTCGTATATTTGCAGCTGAGGTAATCATCTCAGCTGGAAGGGCCAAGGCACAAGAAATGTGCCAAGACTTATATCACCTGTGGAACTGGATTTCCTGGAGGTACTTGGACACTGACCATGTCAGAAGATCTCACAGACTTCAGGGGTGAAGCAGCTTACAAAAAACCTTTAACTGGGCACAAACATAAAATGAAATTCAGCCTCATTCACAGCAAACAATCATGCTAGCCTAAGGAGGACAGGTTGTCATCGTACCTGCTACAGTTAAAGGACACCGCTATGTCCCATAGCTAGCAAAGACAAGCAAGTGAGTTCACCTAAAGCAAGCAACAGAGTTGAAAGCAAAGGGGGAAAAGGAAGAGGGAAAGAAAGGAAACCCTCATCAAATCCCCTTTTATATATTGCACTTCATGCAGCAATATTGCCAAATGACTGAGACATGAGGCCAAGTTGTGCAATCCTGCATAGGGCTTTGCAATAAAAATTGAGAAAGCAGAAGCTGCTATTTTCTGTGGTTAAAGCCAGCTGCCAAACACCCAGAACCGGAAAGGGTCCTACATCAGGGCTGTACCTGCCTAATCCCAGGCCTCTGACATCCCAGCACAGATTGCAGGTGATTCTCCAAACTGCCAGGAAAGACCTATAGCAAGGAGCCTTCAGGGAGCTTCCCTCTTCCCTGGGAGCAGGTTGGGTTCTGGGGCCACCCCGTGCCCCTGTGGACACCCCCAGACCCACTCACACCTCTGGTTCCTCTCCCTTCTTTAAAAGCCCCCTTTGCCCACACTGCTGCCCCGGGACTTTTGCAGGGTCAGAGTCCCTGTATCAGCTGCAAACTAGAGATCCCACCACCTTCACTGCAGTGGAGAAGTGAGGGAACAGAGAAGATGCAGAAACAGAGGGATACAGGCTCTGTGTCAACACCATGATGCTCCTGTGCTTGATGTGGGAAGCACCAGGGGTGTGTGGCACAGCTGCCAGGCAGGGACAACACCACGATCCACTGACCACCAACGGGCAGCAAACTGCCTTCATCTCGGTTGCGCAAGCGGATTTACTGGATTAGCAGAGCTTGGGTATTTGGGTAAGAGGGGTCTCTTCCAGCAGAGCTGGTAGGGACAGGGGAAGCAGGGGTGGAAGCGCTGCAGTTCTCTCTCTTGTTTCTTAATTGGAGTTTATTTTAAAAGCAAGCAAATGTTTGCTTATACATTTTCCCTTCGCCTTCCAGCCCTTCATGCTGCTATTAAAAGGGAGAAAAGGGGGGGGGGGGGGGGGGCAATGTTTCACTTCGCAGTTTGACAGAGAACTTGGAGGCTTCAGAGAATTACAGGTGAGTGTGGGGGAAACAGTTTCAAAAAATGTGGTGTTTTTTTTAGAAAAGTCAAACCAGTTTTCTCATTGCCAGGAATTAAGATCTTAGAGGACCTCCTGACTTGCAGGTTGCCGACAGACAAGTGTCCATCCCAAGGCGAGGTGAGTGTGGGTGGCTGACGCAGCACAGGTACTGCACTTGTGTTGCCTTTGCTAGAGAAATCCTGCAGATAATCAGATTATAAAAGCAAAGTCTGAAGTCTGCAGCACTGTCCTTCCCCTTAACTGCCTCATGATGGCTTTTAAAGTGCTGGGGAATGTTTATAATTTCCCAGTAAGTCCTTTTCCAGAAGGTAAGAGCTAAACCCACTCACAGCTGTTCCCGTGCTCCTGCACAGCAGGGGAACAGCTGAGGGATTTTTTTCTTCTCATTTTTCCCTTTGTAATACTCAGCTGATGTCCCTCGGGCTACAGCCGTGGAAGGAAATAATGCCACTCTGGGATGGGAGAGGATGCTACGTGCACGTGTCCTGCGAGCAGAGAGGCGAAGGGGCAGGGAGGGTCGGTGCCTTCAGGTCCACGCACGCCATCATCCAGCCTTGTGTGCCCCTTTGCCTAGGAAGCCTCTGTGCCAGGATGGGCCAGCCAGGACACGGGATGAGTGTCTCGCTGAGCACGCTGTCCCCTCGTGCCCTGTCACCCTCTGTCCCGCGGGGTGGGAATGATGCTGACAGCATTGCCTGGGACTTGTGAGGGATCACTGCAGCTCCCAAGGGAAATCAGAGCAACCCAAAGGCTCTTCCAAATCTTAACCACACACTTGGATGTGCGTGTGGGTACACATCGCCTGGCAGGCTGTGAAGAGAGGGAGAAGCCTGTCCTGCGAATATATGAGCGCTACAGAGCAACATAAGGGCAAAAGCAGCTGCCACAGCTAACTTCAGTGCAGAATGCTTCCAGCCTGAAGCTTCACTATTTTCTGGACTTTTCACCAAGACACATGGCACACTAGAGGCCTCAAGTGACACAGCAATCCAGATGTCACTCAGGTCAACCAGCATTGCAGCGATACCAGCAGAATGGCTTCTATGGACCGTACGTCACAGGACATGAACTTCTTAAAATTCCTTGCTTTGCCCTACATGTGTGTAGATACCACTAGCATTCACCAAGAAGATCTTCCTGTTTAAAATGTGTTCTCCAGCACCTTAAGTGACTTCTGGGCTTTCCCAAGTAAACTCAGATGGAGCAGAAGGTGGGGAGTGGACATCCCTGCCCACCCCTACCATGTGGATTACAATTCCTGGTCCTGCTTTGTGTTTCCCATGTGATATTCAAATGTACCACGTGTACAAGCCCACCAGCCTCCCGCACGGCTGTTGCCTGCATTTCCTTTTTCCAGGTTTCCTAATGGCTTTGCTCAGTCAGTCACACAACACCCCTCCTGTGTTAGCATCTGGGGTCTTGGCTTTAAAACTCAAAGCAAAAACATCTTTGCCTGCTGCTCCTCACGCTTTTACAGCACCCCATCTCCCTCGTCTCCAATGCAAACCTTCCCCATTGGGGTCCCCTAGCAGACACCTCCTCTTTGGCCCTGGGGACATGCTGGGTCTCTTGTACATGTTCCTCAATGGGTTTCTCGACCCCCACACCCTGGTTTCAAGTGTACCCCTTCACCACTGCAGACTCTCAGAGAGCCTCTGCCATCCATCTGTCCCATCCCTCTGCATCCAGTGATGTTCTATTCTTAGAATAATTTAAAAAAAAAAAACCAGAGCAAGAGACATAGCCACCAGAACCAACCGTAAAAAGCCTCCGGTTACTTTTGTCTCAGAGTCCAGTGATTCAGATTCTTCTGCATCTTGCAAAACTATCTGTGAGCTAAAACTATGTGACCTCTACAAGGGGAAACACATAAATCTGTCTGGCCTCCAAATGTCACCAAACTTTCAGGGTAAAGAGGGTTCCGCAGCCTCTGGTTAATTTTTCAACTTCACTTCTGCAATCATAAATGTCTATTAGTGCTGAAAAACTGGGATTGAACTGCACTCTGGAAAAAGTGCAGCATGCCATAAACTAGACTCAGAATAATGTACAATTTGGTTTGCTCAAAAGTGCAAATTAGTCAGGCAATGTTAAAACATTCAGATAAAAGTTTCAGAAAGGCAAGTGTCTTTCTTTCATGACTGGTACTTGGCTATTAATAAACTAATCAGTGTAATAACTATGGTTCTTGGCTATTAATTAGTGACTGAGAGGGGTCACTCTACTCTTGTCCCCAAAGAGACTTGCTTTAAATCTGTTATAATCTTGTGGATAAAGACTTCTCCAATCTGCACTGTTCTTCTTGTAAAAGTTTGGCTGCTACCAAATCAAAACAACTTTAGTAAGTGTCCCTATTTCCCTACAGAGCGCACTCTCCACTGCAAGCTCTGGCTGCTGACCAAGCACAGAAGATACACTGAGGCCCATGGGTACCCAAGCCAGCAGAGCCTGACAAGCTCAGCTCAGCCCAGCCTTGGTCATGGAAAGTGCCATGAGATATCAGCCCTGCAGAAAACCCATTTCCCACAAGCTGGAAGGAACAGGCTGGTGATCTTATGTAGTCAGAGGTGGGCTGGAAAAACACCTGCCAGACCAAGTGCCTGCACATGGCAGTGGCACGTGGGTATGTCAGGCTGGAAGGACCCTCCTGAGTCGTGAAGAGACCGCCTCCAAACCCACCCCTGCAACCCTACACTAAGGGATGGGCCAGCCAGCAGCGAAACGGCAGCAGTCTCTCTGCTCTTATTTCTGCTGGAGCTTGGGAGAGCTTTCGGGGGGAGGATGGATGAGATCTTTATCAGCAAAGTAGCTTTAACAACTCTAACAATAAATGTGTTGTCTAGCAGAAAAGTCCTATGGGAAGAGTGCAGGAGAGCCTTTTGAACAGGATAGGGGAAAACCAATGGGGAGTCTGATCTGAATGAGTTTTGGGTTGGATTCAGAAGAATAATAAAAAAGGGCATGGAAGGGGCCTGAACCTACTCACTAGGAACTTGGACTGCCATAATTTTACTGAAAAAAAGTGGAGTCTTCTAAGCAGTGTTCAACATAAAAGCGTTGAAATCAGCTTCCGTGGCGTGTCTTACTGTTTAGACTATTGCTCATCCTCTCCCCGTGAGCAACCAGAGCTGCATAGTAAATGTGGTCAGGCCACTCAGCAGGAGACCTGTGGACAGCCAAGATCAATGCCAGTGCCTGCGACACAGCATAGCACAAGGCCAGGACAACATCTGGGTCCTGCACGGTCTCGTGATTCGCAAAACAGCGATCCTCACAAGCTGGGGGAAGACAGAAAGCTCCAGAGAGGGATGGCTTAAACGCAGGATGGATGCGGTGTTTCCCCCTAAATCAGCACCAGCACTGAAAGCTACCAGGTGAGCTTCAGAGGAGCAAACCAGGTCGGGGCAAAGCTTTTCTCCACTGCGGTCAGAGTGTCAGCGTTACAACCCTCTAACTGTTCCCCATGCCTGGTACATGCGCCAGTCTTTATGCCAGCACAAGGATGGCAATGTGAGGGCAGGAAGGGGGAGAGGATGGACTGCCCTTTTTGGTGTCATGCTGGTCTGTAACAATAAATTTGATCTTGAATTCATGCTGTGGGAGCCGTAGTTGTCGATGGTTTCTTGGCCTCAACCACTCTGCCTGTTCCCTGGCATTGCAGCCCTGCCCCTAGAGTTCTGGCCAGCCCAGGATTAGAGCTGTCATATTTCTAGCTGGGAATTGCCAAGTGGAAAACTCCCCGTGATGGTTTGAGAACCACCTAATGACACATGTAGAGTGCAAGGAGGATGCGCAGCTGCAGCAGTGGTGGCTTGGATTCCCTGGACACCCAGCACACAGATCAGAGAGGCTGCACTTCTCTGTTGGCATGAGACAGGAAAATGAGGCAAAGAGACTTGAAAAACTCTTTCATCTTTAAGCATCAGTAGTGTTGGTAGAAATACGATCTAAAAATGTTCTGCTTTCACAAGATGCAAACAACATGCACAGCCCTATGATGTCTTAGTGCAGTGGTTTGTCACGTCCCCCCTTTATGGTCACGTTCCTTCTCAGTGATTTGTTCCCAATGTTGCTCCAGCCCCCTTCTGTGCAGGTGGCATGTGGTGGGGCTGAGCTATACGTCAGCCTCAGAGCTGGAGACCGAGTACAGCATGCATCGCAGTGTGAAGCATGCAAAAATGCAGACCACAGAAACGATATATGGAGAAAGACATCCCCATGCTGAGGTTATATTAAAGCCTGTGAGCCAGGAACAGCCCATATAATGTGCATGCTGGAGGAAGACACAGCTGCAAGTGGGAACAGAATTGGTAACGTTGCTTGACTCATTAAATGCATGTTACACCAGGTAGTAGCAATGGGGAGAGGGTTAACCCCTATTTATTGCCCAAGAAAATCCGTCTTTGCCACCCATGTGCAGGAGTACAGGGAGTTCATGAGAAGAAAAGGTTTGGGGACTCCCTGTGTCCCTTCCTGCGAATACATCACTACCTGTCCATGGGAGAGAGACACCACCACCACCTCTCACATGGACTATTACATGCATTTACAACTTTATAGCAGCATGACTGCAAAGGGTTAGGATTTAACAAACCAGCTCCTTACCATGACAAGCCTTGGCAATGTAGAGCTGGTGATGTGGTTCCACACTCAGGCGCGGGCCAGGCTGCTGGGTTTGGGTCCCATCACACTCAACCCATGTTCTCCATTGTTGTGGTTTAACCCCATCTGGCAACTAAGCACCACACAGCCACTCACTCAATCCCCCCCGGTGGGATGGGGGAGAGAATCGGAGGACTAAAACTGAGAAAACTCATGGGTTGAGATAAAGACAGTTGAATAAGAAAAGCAAAAGCCGTGCATACAATCAAAGTAAAACAAGGAATTCATTCACTACTTCCCATCAGCAGGCAGGTGTTTGGCCCTCTCCAGAAAAGCAGGGCTCCATCACATGTAACAGTTACTTGGGAAGACAAACGGCATCACTCTGAACGTCCCCCTCTTCCTTCTTCTTCCCCTAGCTTTATATCATAAAATCACAGAATCACAGAATGCTTTGGGTTGGAAGGCACCTTTAGAGGTCATCCAGCCCAACCCCCCTGCAGTGAGCAGGGACAGCTTTAACCAGATCAGGTTGCTCAGAGCCCCGTCCAACCTGGCCTTGAATGTTGCCAGGGATGGGGCCTCCACCACCTCTCTGGGCAACCTGTTCCAGTGCTTCACCACCCTCATTGTAAAAAACTTCTTTCTAATGTCTAGTGTAAATCTATTCTTCTTTAGTTTAAATCCGTTATTCCTTGTCCTGTCACAACAGGCCTTATTAAAAAGATTCTCCCCATGCTGAGCATATATGCTGAGCATATATATGCTGAGCATGACGTCATATGGTGTGGGATACCCCTTGGGTCAGTTGGGGTCAGCTGTCCCAGCTGTGTCCCCTCCCAGCTCCTTGTGCCCCCCAGCCTGCTCGCTGCTGGGGTGGGGTGACAGGCAGAAAAGGCCTCAACTCTGTGTAAGCACTGCTCAGCAGTGACTGAAACATCCCTGTGTTATCAGCACTGTTTTCCGCACAAATCCAAAACATAGACCCACACTAGCTACTGTGAAGAAAATTAACTCTATCCCAGCCAAAACCAGCACATCCATGCAGTGCTTGCTGTCAACACCAGCCTTTCTCTTGACCTCGGTCAAGAGATTTTCTGGTCTCTGCTTATAAAACCCTCTGAGAGAAGCAGGACCTCACTGTCCTGGACCAGGACCAACACTGGTGTGTCCCTTCAGCTACACCCATGTTTCACAATCAGTTTGACCCAATCTAAGACCACCTTGTCACTCAAAGGTGTGGTCCTGCCTACTCCCTGCCCTGGCCTGTTGTTTCTGCTTGCTCACTTGTGTCAACACAACTCGTTGTGTAGCTACCAGCAAGTTGGATCAGTTTGGTGGGTCATTTTTCAGCCATCCACAACTCCTAACCTGACACAGTGGTGGTGGCATGAATGCATGGCCGGGGATGGGATGGATTGGGGAGGGAGGGGATGGGGAAGCAGGACTGCCTCTGTTGGCAGCCAGGCAGAGCTGGATTGGCTTGAACTACTCATGAAAACCCGCTTTTAATTTTCCCTTTGGTAAATACGAATAATTCTCTTTTAATGGGGAAGTTGTGAGGCTCCATTGTGTTTTGGAGGCACTCTAACCACAGCATCTTTCTGCAGATCATAACCGAGTTAAGTGTGTTGAGCAAATAATATTTCAGCTGCTAACAGTTGAGTCAACAGCAGGGTGATCACAATTTAATCTTCTATTTCGCAGGGGGAGACCACGCTGCTATTTTACAAAGCCTTTTTCATCACAATAGGATTCCCTGAATCAAAGGCTCACAGGTGTGATTTTTGGCTGGAACAAACAGTTGCATTCCTATCAAACTGCTTTCCAAGCACAAATAGCCTTCAACTCCTCACAGTTCAAAAGAATTTATTTCCAGAAAAGGAAGGTGTTGCCTTCCCCTGAGTTCAAAGGGCCATCAGGAATGTAGTGGTTAGGATGCTGCTAATAAAGCATCCTTCATTACCAAGGAACAATTCCTAGTAGTTAACCAAGCAAAAATGCTTACAGAAGGCTAATACCAGCAGAATTTGGAGACATAAATTCAGCCATCAGCAGTGAGAAGGCGGCTGCCTCTCCTTTTTTTGCAGTAGCTGAATCAAAAACACACACTTCTTAGCTCTAAGCAATGCCCTTTCAGAACTGATGGAGTAAAATGGACATCTCTTTCAAAGACAAGATGAAATGATGCTGAATTTTCTTGTTGATATTTGTAGGGATATTACTGTATAATAGTCAATGGGCCACACTCTTTGAAAGGTTAGATTAGATGTGCATAAAAATTCCTTCTGCCCTTTTTGGCTATTCATTTTGTCATATGGATTTCTTTCTGAGTGCCTTCCTTTTATTACATCAAAATTCTGAAGAGAGGCAGTGATTTCTAATTCTCTAGAGGACTTTACATGGCCATACCAGCAGAAATGAGCAATTTTATCCTGCAGGGATGCGGGAGTGCCATAAATGAGAGGGTGTCAATGTGCAAGATGTAAAGACAGAAGTTCCCTGCCCAGGAATGTGAAGTGGGCAAACATTTAAGAGTCAGCTACGGTCTGATTTCAAATATCTCATGAGAGATCAAAGGGGTTTGCTGCGAATTCATTTCTTGGGTGCTTTAATATTGACAGACTTCCTAGCAGAATTTATGCAAGCAGTGGATTGAGGCCAACAGATCATCTAAGCCTGCAGACTGCCTGCTGGGACATATCCTGTATTAAGGCAGGAAGGTGGAAATAAAAGGATGGAGTGGTCCTCCCATGTGGGTGGGATTCATCTGTATCTCACCAGTGATGCAATGTTGCTCTACAGGGAAGTCATTTGTCCCAACTTTTTTAGGACACCTTCTGATCCTTAGGATATGCTGGGGATACCCTTAGGAGACACAAGGTTAGAGAGCAGGGGACTGAGTGGGGCATGGAGCCTGTATCTCGTCACCTACTGCTGCCCATGCTGAACTTCAGTGTTTGCACAGGGTAGAGCCGAGCCCTATTGCAACGCCAGTGCTGGCTGTTGAGGTTATAGCAGTGAGACTGCTCCCTGCCTCACCCAAACCTGCTCCAAACCTCCTTGGTCCCATGCTGTGCCAGGAAATCCAAGATATGGGGAGCAGAGTGGACAAATGGAGAGGGCAGAAGTTCAGATAGGGGCAAGGCTGAGCCATGTGTCAACCTACAGGCCAAAGCCTGGGAGGAGAAACCGGTCTTCCCCCTGCAGCAGAGGGCTCTGGAGAGGAGGAAGTCTCTGCTGGGGAGATGGGGAGGTGAGGAGCCACTACACAAATCTGAAGCATGTGCTGTTTGTATATCATAGAATCACAGAATCATAGAATAGTTTGGGTTGGAAAGGACCTCCAAATGTCATCTAGTCCAACCCCCCTGCAGAGACCAGGGACGTCTTTAACCAGATCAGGTTGCTCAGAGCCCCGTCCAACCTGACCTTGAATGTTGCCAGGAATAGGGCATTTACAGACTCTCTGGGCAACCTGTTCTACTGTTTCACCACCCTCACTGTAAAAAATTTCTTCCTTATATCTAGTCTAAACCTACCCTCTTTTAATTTAAAACCATTACTCCTTGTCTTGTCACTATAGACCTACTAAAAAGTCTATCCCAATCTTTCTTATAAGCCCCCTTTAAGTATTGAAAGGCTGCAATAAGGTCTTCCTGGAGCCTTCTCTTCTCCAGGCTGGACAACCCAACTCGCTCAGCCTGTTCTCATAGGAGAGGTGTTCCATCCCTCTGGCCGTTTCCATGGCCCTCCTCTGGACCTGCTCCAACAGGTCCATGTCTTGCCTGTGCTGAGGACTCCAGAGATGGATGCAGTACTCCAGGTGGGGTCTCACCAGAGTGGAGTAGAGGGGCAGAATCATCTCCCTTGACCTTCTGGCCATGCTTCTCGTGATGCAGCCCAGGATACGCTGGCTTTCTGGGCTGTGAGCGCACATTGTTGGCTCATGTCCAGCTTTTCATCCACCAGTACCCCCAAGTCCTTCTCCGCAGGGCTGCTCTCAATCTCTTCCTCCCCCAACCTATACTGATACCGGGGGTTGTCCCGTCCCAGGTGCAGGACCTTGCACTTGGCCTTGTTGAACCTCATGAGGTTCACAGAGGCCCACCTCTCCAGCTTGTCCAGGTCCCTCTGGATGACATGTCATCCTCCTGGTGTGTCAACCGCACCACTCAGCTTGGTGTCATCTGCAAACTTGCTGAGGGTGCACTCGATCCCACTGTCTATGTCATTGATGAAGATGTTAAACAGCACCGGTCCCAATACAGACCCCTGAGGGACCCCACTTGTCACCAGTCTCCATCTGGACATTGAGCTGTTGACCACGACCCTCTGGATGTGACCATCCAACCAATTCCTCATCCACCAAACAGTCCACCCATCAAACCCATGTCTCTCCAATTTAGAGAGAAGGATGTTGTAGGGGACTGTGTCGAAGGCTTTACAGAAGTCCAAAAGATGACATCCATTGCTTTTCCCTTGTCCACTGATGCAGTTACTCCTTCATAGAAAGCCACTAGGTTGGTCAGGCAGGACTTGCCCTTGGTGAAGCCATGCTGGCTGTCTCGAATCACCTCACTGTTCTCCATGTGCTTGAGCATAGCTTCTAGGAGGATCTGTTCCACAATATTCCCAGGCACAGAGGTGGGGCTGACAGGTCGGTAGTTCCCCGGGTCCTCCTTTCTTCCCTTTTTAAAAATGGGCACAACATTCCCCTTCTTCCAGTCACCAGGGACTTCACCTGACTGCCCTGACTTTTCAAATATCACGGAGAGTGGCTTTGCAAATACATCAGCCAATTCCCTCAGGACTCTGTGGTGCATCTCGTCAGGTCCCATAGAATTGTGTACATTGAGGTTCCTCAAGTGGTCACAAACCTGATCTCTTACAGTGGGAGGGACTTTGTTCCCCCCGTCCCTGCCTTGCAGTCCATCCACTCGAGAGGTGTGGGAAGAGAGGTTGCCGGTGAAGACCAAGGCAAAGAAGTTGCTGAGTACCTCAGCCTTCTCCTCCTCTGTTGTTACCAGTTTGTCAGTCATGTTCATCAGGGGGGTACACTTTCTTTCACCTTCCTTTTCTCTCCAACATAGCTCTAGAAGCCCTTCTTATTATTCTTTGCATCCCTTGCCAAGTTCAGCTCCATCTACGTCTTGGCCTTCCTGACTCCATTCTTTACACAACCGGGCAGTGTCCCCGTACTCTTTCCAAGATGCCTGTCCCTGCTGCCACTGCTTGTGCATTTCCTTCTTGCCCTTTAGTTTGATCAGCAGGTCTTGACTCATCCATGCCGGTCTCTTGCCTTCCTTGCCTGATTTCTTCTACCTGGGGATCGAGAGCTCTTGCACTCTGTGGAAAGCATCCTTAAGGATCTGCCAGCTCTGTTCTACTCCCTTGTCCCTGGAGGCAGTTTCCCAGGGGTCCTATTGACTAATTCCTTGAAGAGCTGGAAGTTTGCTTTCCTAAAATTCAGGGTCCTGATTTTACTCTTTGCCTCACCCTTATCACTCAGGACTCCAAACTCCACCAGTGTGTGATCACTGCAGCCCAGGCTGCCTCCAATCTTGACGTCACCGATTAGGTCACTTGCGTTGGTGACCAACAGGTCCAGTATCGCATCCCCTCCGATAGGGCTGTCTACTACCTGGCTTAAGAAGTTATTCTCAAAGCTCTCCAGGAGTCTCCTGGATTGCCTACAGATTGCCATGCTACTTTCCCAGCAGATGTGGGGGCAGTTGCAGTCCCCCAGCAGGATAAGAGCCTGCAAGCACGATGCCTCCTGTAGCTGGAGTAAGAAGGCTTCATCAATAGGCTCCCCTTGATCGGGCAGCCTGTAACAGACACCAACGACAAGGTTGCCTTTGTTGCTTTGGTCACTAATTCTTACCCATAAGCTTTCAACCTGCTCATGGCTGTTCTTCAGAGACAGCTTTTCACACTTGTCGTGGTTTAGGCCCTGCCAGCAACTAAGCACCACGCAGCTGCTCGCTCACTCCCCCTGCCCCGGTGGGACGGGGGAGAGAATCGGAGGAGTAAGAGTTAGAAACACTCCTGGGCTGAGATAAGAACAGTGTAATAGTTGAAATAAAGTAAAATAGTAATGATAATAATAACAAAATAATAATAATAATAATAATAATAATAATAATAATAATAATAATAATAATATACAAAGCAAGTGATGCACAATGCAATTGCTCACCACCTGCCGACCGATACCCAGACAGTCCCCGAGCAGCCATTGCTGCTCCCCGGCCAACACCCCCCAGTTTATATACTGAGCATGATGCCATATGGTATGGAATAGCCCTTTGGCCACTTTGGATCAACTGTTCTGGCTGTGCCCCCTCCCAGTTTCTTGTGCACCTGGCAGAGCATGGGAAACTGAAAAGTCCTTGACTAGCATAAACACTACTTAGCAACAACTAAAATATAAGGGTGTTATCAGCATTCTTCTCATACTAAATGGAAAACACAGCTCTATGCCTGCTACTAGGAAAAAAAATAACTCTATCCCAGCCGATACCAGGACAACACTGTACTGATTTCTTTACGTAGAGGGCAACTCCTCCGCCCCTCCTCCTCGTCTGTCCCTTCTGAACAGCCTGTAGCCATCGATATCTGCACTCCAGTCATGGGATTTGTCCCACCAAGTTTCAGTAATGCCAACCAGGTCGTAGCTTTCTAGTAGCACGGTGGCTTCCAGATCCTGCTGTTTCTCACCCATGCTTCATGCATTGGTGTAGAGGCACTTCAACTGGGCTGTCACCCATGTCACCTTAGAGCAACAACCCTTAATCCCTTTGAGGTACTTCACTGGTGTTTCCCTGTTGCCTCCTACTACCTCAGGAGCCCCTGGCTCATCTCCATAAGACTTTGTGTGCTGCAGAGTAGCCAGCACATCTCAGATCAACAGGCTGAGGGCCCTCACTAGCACCCTGTCCCTCTAACCTTGGCGTGTCATCCCACAGCTTGTCATGGGCAAAGCTGATATTATCCCCATCCCCCTCCAAGTCTAGTTTAAAGCTCTGTCAATGAGCCCTGCTAGCTCATGAGCAAAGACCCTCTTCCCCCTTTGAGGAAGGTGCCAGTCTGGTGCAATGTAGGCCATTCCGTTATCGAAAACCCCAAAATTGTGGCAGTGACACCAGCCACAGAGCCATGTATTAATAGACTGGGTGTGTCTGTTTCTTCCAGTGCCACTGCCCACAACTGGAAGGAGAGATGAGAAAATAACCTGTGCTCCAGATTCCCTTATCAACCATCCCAAGGCCCTGAAGTCTCTTTGAATTGCCTTTGGACTATGCATTGCAACTTCATCACCACCCACATGGAATAGTGGTAATGGGTAATAGTCTGAGGGCTGTGCCAGGCTAGGAAGTTTCCTAGTGATGTCAATATGCTGTCAGTGATGCTGATATGCTGACAGTGACGTGATACACTCTTCTGCGAAATCTGGGTTAAAAAAGGAGCCTGTCCAAAACTGGAAGAAAGTATATCCTTGTAATAAATGTGCAATCCAGACTGCATATCCCAGAAGGAACGGTCACCCTCATCTTAGGCAGTACTTGGCAAACTTGGGGTACTGAAGTTGCAGAGTCTTCTCTGTAGAAGACTTTTTTGCAAATACAAGGCAGGAGATATTGTCTGTAAGAATCTCCCTGAAGTAAGAAGAAGGGGAGTCTGCTTAGGAGGTGCTCAATAAGTTGAAAACATACCACAATGCTCTCTGTACTACATGTTTTTTGTTTAGAGAGCAGAAGAAACTGAAGAGAAACCACTAGCAGAGCTGTAGCAATTTGGGGGTGCAGCTAGCAGAGCTGCTATATAAAGAGCCTTGATATAGCAGGAAGGTGGACAAAGGAGGGGAAGGGGAAAGGGAAATGAGCTGCCCGGAGGGGGAAGACACCACGATTTGCTTCCCTCAGCAAGGCAGGGCTTAATGCCTTCTGCAGGCGAGGAAACAACCTTCCACCGCTGCCCCTTCCCAGCCCACGCTCATGGCAGGGTAATAAATCTGTCAGTCCCTCAGCGGAGAGATGCCTCCTCTCCACATTCCTGTGTAAACCTGCAAAGGATTATTAGCTAAATGTCTCCTTTTGAAATCAAAGCTAAACTTCCAGAGTTTCTAATCCAACCCTGGCAGTGTATCAGGTCATAGAGCTGCATGAGTCTCTGGATAATAATTGATTGATATGATATGATATGATATGATATGATATGATTCACGGTAAAGAAAAATCTGCACCAGATCCCTCCATCCCAGTTACCTGAGGGATTCCTTCCCTAACATCCCCACCCTTGTTTTCAAGCCAGCCAAAGGAGAAGGATAAAAAAGAGGTTAAAAACTAAAGTGGAGTAGCTCACCTCTAATTTATTCCTGGAAAAAAGTTTACCTTGCCATATTAGATTGCCCATGTCCCCTGAAAGACCCAGAACATTAATCGCACATATTCACCACGCTCTCCTTAGGTATGAAGAAAGCCGATGCGATGTCAAATTCCTGTATCAGTTCAGTAACTCTGCTAAGCTGCTCCTTATTATTCCACTTACAGACCTGATGTGCAATGTAACTGTTTTGGGTACTTGCCCTCCAGCTCCACCTGCGCAGAGCAGCCTGGCAGAACAAGTGAAGCACAGCACTGGAAAATAGATACGCATTGTCATCTTATTCTTTGCCACTGCCAGCAATCCATATTGACTGAGGTCCAAAATACATGAAAAAGCCTTTGAACTGATCATTTACAGAAAATCACAGCATCATTTTGGTTGGGTATTTCTAAAGGTTAGAAGGTGTCACACTGCTGTGATGCATTTTATGATACAACCAGGAAAGACATAAGAGCAGAGCTGAAATATCCACATTGGTATCAAATATCAATACTTTAAGAAGCTGTATTATAAAACTAGAGTTTTCTGATGTACAGCCACGGTGAATATTAAAAAACTTATTAGAACTGATCCAGGTTTTCCATCCTGGCTTTTTGCTTTGTTTTGCTTGCCAAACAACAACAACAAAAATTTCTTTAGAAATTATTTAGAAATAATTTCAGGCATGATGTATGCTTGTGCTTTGGGGGAATGAATAAAAACTGAAATTACTAAATACATATTCAGGTCTCCATGCTGCACCTGTCCAAACCACACTGCCTTTGGGAGGAACAGGAGAGGAAGCAGGATTGGGATGGGTTTCAGTAATCTCCCCAAACTTGCCTCATTTCCAGTTTTTCAGCATTAAGGGAGTTTCTCTTTCCCTTCCACCTCTGCCTTGCCACTGGCCGTGCTCTTGGGACGCAATTTCTGGGGTGACAGGCTGAGTTAGGGACTCAGGTCCCTCTGCATTTGCCTCTCAGCCCTTCCCTTCCTAAAAGAGTCCACCACTCCTGTGCTTGAGCTTGAGCCAACCACACTGGGTCAAAATCCATGAGCAAAACAGCTCACAGAGCTCATCATCCCAAAAACCTACATTTTTTGGTTTGTTTTGGAGGGAGCCAGAAAGAAGTGGGGGAGCAGCACCCTCCAGATCCCATGTCTAGCATTTCTTGTTATGTATTACACAGGTTTGCTAAGGCATTTTGAAGGCCAGGTTAGGGTTTATAACTATTGTGAAGCAAATGCACTTAAGGCAGAAACATTAAGAAATAAAAGATGAAAGGCAGGCTCAGAGGAGAGGAAGGCAAGGCATGAGGGAAAGGACCGAGGGGACAGACCCACGTACTGTGACAGCTGTGAGAGCAGAGGTTAAGATCACAGTGACTTTATCTTTTAGAAAAGAAACCCATCATGAAAAACCTATCATATAGATTATATAGACTTCTTTCCTCTAACGCCTTGGCACATCCCAGAGAGCAGCATGGTGTCTTTAAATACCCTGCATAATTCACATGGTCCTGTAGGTTAGGGAGAGCATCCAGGATATGCATAAACTCATCCTGGGTTCAAATATTCCCCCTCCTGTGCCAGAGCATGGCTGCACACGCACCAAGGGCAGGTACAACCGGTGGTCGCTCTTGCTGCACCCACCTCCAGGGCAGGGAGACGAAGGGGGAGCCCAGCAGGAGCCCCCCAGCATTCCCTCCTGTAAAACGGAGGAGTGGCAGCACATCTTCTCTGGTTACATGCCCATATGGGCTGAGCGAGACACCACCTCGGCATGTCAGCATAAACTACTAAAATGATCGTAGCTTTGTCTAGCACCCAAAGTAAGTCTCCTAGGAACAGCATTAAAGCAAGCTGGGCTCCAGATGCTCCTTTATATCTGAATATATGCATTCCTCCCTCTTGGGGTTTAAGACCTAACTAAGCTTTGCAATTGGCTTCACAAGAGCTACCCCTTCTTGCTTGTCCTTGCAAAAAATGATGACC
Organism: Pelecanus crispus; assembly: GCF_030463565.1. Classification (NCBI taxonomy): domain Eukaryota; kingdom Metazoa; phylum Chordata; class Aves; order Pelecaniformes; family Pelecanidae; genus Pelecanus; species Pelecanus crispus. The sequence continues at coordinate 8,723,096 of NC_134643.1, forward strand.
CTCTGAAATGAAATAGCACAGCATTTGCGCGTTGGAGGGCAATATAACAACCAACACAGTCCATACTTCCTTATTTAACTGCCTGTTCTTCAGAGCTGAGCAAAGCGTGAGCTCATACCCTGCCAGGCCTCAGCAGCTAATCCTAGGATATTCCACTTGGGGTGGTGTTTATTTTATTACTTCAGATGGCAATCAGGGCTGCTAATGAACCGACACGTGGGTGAGAAGAGAGGCAGAGCTGCTGACGGGGGGGCAGAGGAGGGCTCCCCCACCTCCCCGCATCCCTGCTCTCCTCCTCCAGATTTGTGCCACTGCGATGTCACTGATTTCCAAGTCTCCCATCTCAGTCCCCTACAGACAGTACCTGGTTTTTGTTATTTTTTAAATTTTATTGACAAATAATGCCTCTAACCAGGCAGATCTTAGTGAGATGTTATGCCTGTTCTCTGCATGAACAATTCTGCTGATTTTGTTGGAAAATCAAGCTCCTTCTTGTTGCTGGTAACATTTGTTCTTAGGCTGAGAAATGACAGCTGAAGGGATCTGAAACAATAGGACGCAATGAGCATTTGCATCCAGGGGGGTTTCTCTCCAATGTAATTCCACAAGCAAAACTAATGATCATGAAAAATGACGTAAGCATTAATATTATCTCTGAGAATAAGTTAAATTACACTAGCCTGGGGAGCTAAAAGAATGGTTTAATTAAAATCTGCTTGTGTCAGCCTTCTTCCCTACGCGTACAGGCAAAGCCCGTCGGGAAAATCCTCCTACAGAAAAGATAAATCTCTCCGAAAACTGGAGCACCTCCCAAAAATTAAAGCCATAAGAGCAAGCTCTTGGTGGGTAGTTGCTCAAGGCCACTGGCTTCAGCCAGAGCCCCAGTAACTGGGTCCAGCCCCTGCTGTCCCTGGAGCCACGCTGGGGCAGGGGCAGCCGGCGCCTACCCAGCCCTCTTTGGGCGCTTCCCTCTCCCCTTCTGGCCAGGTCAGGAGAGCAAAATACAACCTCCTACCCTTCCTGGGAAGCCTTTAAACACTGTTCTGTGTGTGTGCGTGCATGTGTGTGTGTGTGTGCGTGACTCCAGGGATGTTCAACTCAAAAGCCAGGCATGCTCAGAATAATGATATTTGCTTTGATACCAAAGCACTGGTAATTTTATTTGCTTTCTGCGCCTCTAGGGTGTTCTTGTTCTTGCTTTTCTCAATGTCCATGAGGACTCAGAACATGGCCTGGTTTTTAAAAGACAGCAGGGACTATCATCTAACATTGGGTGAACATCCAGCTGGATGAGGTAGGGAGGGAAGAGGCAGGGCACGTGCAGGGAAAAAACCCTGCAGAGATGGGGTGAAGGAAGGTAGAGTGGGCCTGTCATGTCGTGCACCAAGAGGTAACAGCTTTTATTGAATGAGCTGCAGTGCATAGAGGGAAAGCAGATGAGCTCTGAGGTGCACAAGCCCTCTCCTGTGCCTGCCCATCATAGTTGCAGCTCTGGTTTCAGCCTGGTGAGAACAGGCTGGAGAAAAGCACCACCAAGTCATGGCTGGGAACCAAAGAGGGACTCCTGGAACCTGGTAATTTCCATCTATGATTATGCCCTCTGGGCCAAGAAATGCTAACATCATATAAGGAAAAAACCAGTCCCAATGTAAAGGTGAGGAGCAGAAGAGGTTATGGGAACAACTAGTTGCTCTCAGTTGGTCACCAAGAAGCCACCAGCAAGAGGGACCCAGCCCACCTCAGCCTCTGCCTGGGGCCTAGAGGAGCACAGACCCAAAGGGTATGAAAGCCCCAAGCAGCAAAGATGAACCCGAAAATCTGTGGCATCCACGAGGTGATTGAGTGAACCTCCATAGGCTTCTGCGCTGGGACAGTTTAATTTGACTGGGGAGACTAGAAAGGCCACAGCCATATATGAAAAGTGTCTGAGAAATGTCCCAACGTGTCACGACAGTGGGTGACTTCAGCTGTTGAGTTTGGGCCAGCTAAACCTTGTGAAAGTGAGAACCAAGGGAAGGAGAAGACTTCTGAGGTGACACTGCTTTGTTTTGTACCCCTTTTCCAGGCTAGAGCAAGATACCTGGAAATGCCCATCTCCAGCAAACAGGAGTCATGTCAAGAGGTATATTGGCAGTTACTGTGGCTTTCAGAGAGGATCCTGTAGACACAGAAATTCTCTTCTTCTCCTGCTCTTCTACCTCACCTATACATCTACCATTATGTATCATCTCATGGCCATTTTTGGATCTTAAATACTTCTCTTTTGCACTATTCTGAGTTACACATGAACAGACCCCATCCTACTAGTGAGATTCTTCTTCCAATGGATGATCACTCAGTATAAATAATTTTCATTTACTGCTTCAGTTTATTGTTCGAACTTTCTGAGAGATGGGACTGCCATTCTTTCCTTTCAGAAGCTGTGCATGATTTCAGACCAGAGGATCTCAAGATCTGGGACTTGATTTCACACACTTCTCTGTTAAACAAAGTTATAACACCAGATGATATACTGCTGAATTCTTGTGCAATGAAAACAGACTTGTCTTGAAATTATGAGATTGCAACATTTGGAATGGTTTACGTGATTATATTTGGCTGAAACAAGAAAAATCTCTTCTGCATTTTTTTTTTTTAATTATTCATTTGCAAATGTCACAATTAAGAAAAGCTGCAAAGGGTGGAGATTGTGTATAAAGGAAATTGTATAGTAACAGCATAATGAATATTAGATGCTTCTGTCAAATGATCATATCTGATTGAATAATGGCAGAGAAATTGGAAGAAAAGTTCTTATGTATGTCCTCCAGAGAGTGGAGAAAAATGCAACATGAAAGACTGAAGTTCGCTCAGGTTTTGAAGCTGAGTAGAGAGAAGCAGAACTGAAGCTGATTCTTGTAGTGTAAGACTTATATTTGCTTTTAACCTCTATAAGGCCACATATCTTCTCAGCAGGGAGATAGCTAGTACCAAGAAGTTTTGGCATATAAAAGGAGTGGTCTGTTCAGGTCTGCCAGGTCTCCAGAGGAAGCTGGCGGCAGACAGAAGAGCTTTCGGACAGGTTTGTGGAAGCAGAGGAAGAGTTGGGCTTAATATTAGAAAAGGACCTGCCCATGAAAACATCCAGAAAAGCTGAACATGTGTAACTGTGGCCTTCATGGGAAGAGTGAAATTTTTGCTCACACAAGTAAATTTAAGCCTGAAAAATACTCCACTCTGGTAGGAGACAGGCTTCACCCCGTGCAGTATTGATGCTTATCTGGGTCACTTCAGCACTCACTCTTCCTAGTGAAGAAACCAGCCAGTCAGCAAGAAATTGTATCAGCCATTTGAAATCTCATCAAGCTGAAACCTGGAAAGCAGAGTCATGCTGCATTTAATTACTTTTTGTTTGTTCCCCAGAAGGGTCTAGATCATGCAGCTGGGCTGTGGAAGATTTAGGGAGAAATAAAACCTAAACTCTTATTTTTTATTAAGTGGTTCAGGAACAAGATTTAGGTCAACAGCTGAAACAAGGTCCTCTACTATTACTACTTTTTGATGCCCAATTTTTGTTACCTGGGGTTGGTTCCTACAGTTGCCGAGTGAAGGGCTCATGTTCCTCAGTAGCAAGAAAAATAGTACCTAAAAAGGAATTTAATCTTTTGGCACCCAGCTACTGTTTTCCATAATATGCCAAAGGACAGACACAAAATTTGTTACCAAACAGATCAATTAGATCTTTTTATCCATTCCCACCGTTACAATCTGAAATTGCAGAGCAAGGAACATGTTTTACAGCATGTGGGTCTAAATGTTATTCAACAACTTTTACCCACTGAATTATTTGTTGGCTCTGTTACATACCTTTGCTTAGCTTCTCTTCTTGGAGCCAGTACAACAGCAGGACTGCAGGCAGCTACGGATGTGTATAGGTGAAAAGACTATCCCCTCCCCAGAGAAGGCATCGTCTTGTTAGCCATAGCATATGTCTGCTTTGTGTCAGGGCAGGAAAGCTAAGAGTCCCTTCTGCTACTGCTGTGGCATTCTCCTGCTTAATTAAAGAGTTACAAAAAAGCAGTAATTTAAAAAGAGCAGATGGAGAGCTGTGACTGCTGGTGTATGGAAAAGAGGGCAACAGAACAGGGCTACATTCAAAATGTATAGCTGGCCCCAAATTACAGGAACCTGCCATTATTCTTGGAGGGGTTTTAGTCTCTGTGTAGAGTCCTTAGCCAAAATAAAGCTCCATGTGCATGTTCTGAAGCCTGCAAAGCTCAAACAACAGCATTTTGTATCTGATGCTCAAGCACTGAAATCAATGACCACCTCTCTTGGGATGGACCCGCCACATCAAACACTTAGGTCTGGCTGTGCCCAGTTGTTTCATTAGGGGAACTAATGGCCCAGATGATTTGTTTTTTGCCACTGTTGGCACACTTATTTGTGTTCTAAATGCTTCCATTAGCAATAATGAAGAAATAAGACCTTTCTTATGGTTTAGATACGACTTTTCTAAAGGTCTGTAATTAGGCATGCTGGTTGGAGAGAGACTGAATACACATACCATTGTATAGCTGGATTATTGCCAAGCCATTGCCTTTCAGATATATATTTTGTGTTACCACCTAGCCCCAGTGTATTAGGTATTATATCTCTCGGTACAATAGTCCTCAACCTACGGCTGTGGGACAAATAATAATAGCAGAAGCAAAGATGAACACTGTCATGCTAGAAGCATGTGATGCCACAGGGAATGGACTCTGAAGGTCCCAAAATAGCTGTATTACAATCTATTATATCTGAATATAATGATATATCTATAATTATATACATAGTGTGTATATATTTATATATATGATCTGTAAAGTTTTGGATTTCTTGAGCCCTGTGTCTCCAGGGCAATATGCAGTCATGTTCATGAAAGGCTTTGTATTGATTCACAGGAAGAGTCCCCAAGGTCCTACAGGCTGGAAAGTGACTTTCTGGGGAGCCGATGAACGGTTTAGTGCTGGATCAGGCTCCTCATGTACAGGACTCTTCTTTAGCTCCTAAAGCGAATGCAAAACCAATACAGTGCAGAGGATCCTCAGTGAAAACTTTGGTGTCAAGAGGCAATCAAAACTGAGCCAGGATTTTGATAATCTTCTCATGCTCAGCTGCTGTAAGAACATGGAGCAGAGGGCTGCCACAGCTGATAGGGGAAAAATAGCCTTGTAGTTGGAGCTAGACTCCCTGGGCTCCTGTGCGAGCCGAGCATGTCATTAGTCTCTCTGGTTGGGTTTATCCTGCCTGAGCTCTTTGGTTGGGACAGCAGTCAAGACTTACATGGTTCCTAGGAAGACATGTGTCCTTTTAGGTATCCTGAGCTCAGCCCTTCATCTTTATTAAGGAGCAATGCACAAAAAAGGAGAGCTGTCATAGAATCACAGACTGGTTTGGGTTGGAAGGGTCCTTTAAAGATCATCTAGTCCAAGCCCCCTGCCACGGGCAGGGACATCTTTCACTAGATCAGGTTGCTCAAAGGCCCGTCCAATCTGACCTTGAACACTTCCAGTGATGGGGCATCCACAACTTCTCTGGGCAACCTATTTCAGTGTCTCACCACGCTCACCATAAAGAATTTATTTCCTATGTCCAATCTAAACCTACCCTCTTTCAGTCTAAAACCATTACCCGCTGTCCTGTCACTATAGGCCTACTAAAAAGTCTATCCAAATATCTCTTATAAGCCCCCTTTAAGTATTGAAAGGCTGAAATAAGGTCTCCCTGGAGCCTTCTTTTCTCCAGGCTTAACAACCCCAACTCTCCGAGCCTTTCTTCATAGGAGAGGTGCCCCATCCCTCTGACCATTTCCATGGCCCTCTTCTGGACCTGCTCCAACAGGTCTTTCTTGTACTGAGGACTCCAGAGCTGGATGCAGTGCTACAGGTGGCGTCTCATGAGAGTGAAGTAGAGGGGCAGAATCACCTCCCTCGACCTGCTGGCCATGCTTCTCGTGATGCAGCCCATGGTATGGTTGGCTTTCTGGGCTGCAAGTGCACATTGTTGGCTCATGTCCAGCTTTTCATCCACCAGTACCCCCAAGTCCTTCTCGGCAGGGCTGCTCTCAATCCTTTCATCCCCCAGCTTTTATTGATTGCCTCTACACGAGCGCATGCAACGTGGGCAACAGGAGGAGCTGGAAGCTGCTGTGCTACTAGAAAGCTACGACCTGATTGCCATAACCGAAATCACACGAATCACACGACTGGAATGTGGCTATTGATGGCTACAGGCTCTTCAGAAGGGACAGGCAAGGAAGGAGGGGCAGAGGCGTTGCCCTCTACGTAAAGAAATCAATACAGTGTGAAGAGCTGTCCCTGAAGAATAGCCATGAGCAGGTCGAAAGCTTATGGGTAAGAGTCAGAGACAGAGGCAACAAAGGGAACCGTGTAGCTGGTGTCTACTACAGGCTGCCTGATCAAGGGGAGCCTGCTGACGAAGCCTTCTTCCTCCAGCTCCGGGAGGCTTCGCGCTTGCAGACTCTTGTCCTGCTGGGGGACTTCAACCACCCTGACATTTGCTGGAAAAGCAACACAGTGAGCTGTAGGCAATCCAGGAGATTCCTAGAATGCATAGATGACAACTTCCTAAGCCAGGTAATAGACACACCTACCCGAGGGGATGCGATACTGGATCTCATGGTCACCAATGCAAGTGATGTCAAGACTGGAGGCAGCTTGGGCTGCAGTGATCACGCATTGGTGGAGTTCACGCTCCTGAGGGACATGGGAAAAGCGAGGAGTACAGTCAGGACCCTAAATTTTAGGAAAGCAAACTTCCAGCTCTTCAAGGAGTTAGTCAGGGAGATGGTCCTCAGGGACAGGGGAACAGAACAGAGTTAGCAGATCTTTAAGGACACCTTCCATAGAACACAACAGCTATGAGTCCCCAGGTGTAAAAAATCAGGCAAGGAAGGGAAGAGACCAGCATGGCTGAGTCGAGACATGCTGGTCAAACTAAAGAGTAAGAGGGAACTGCACAGGCGGTGGAAGCAGGGACAGGTGTCCTGGGAAGAGTACAGGGAAACGGCCCAGTTGTGTAGGGAGGAGGTCAGGAAGGCCAAGGCACAGCTGGAGCTGAATTTGGCAAGGGACATAAAGAATAACAAGAAGGGTGTCTACAGGTATGTCAACCAGAAAAGGAAGGTTAAAGAAAGCGTACCCCCCAATGAACAAGAAAGGCGAACTTGTATCAATGGACAAGGAGAAGCCTGAGGTACTCAACAACTTCTTTGCCTTGGTCTTCACCGGCAACCTCTCTCCTCACCCCTCCTGAATCGATGGACCGAAAGATGGGGACCAGGGGGGTAAAGCCCCTCCCACTGTAAGGGAAGATCAGGTTCGAGACCACCTGAAGAACCTCAATGTACACAAGTCTATGGGACCTGATGAGATGCATCCCAGAGTCCTGAGGGAATTGGCTGATGTAGTTGCAAAGCCACTCTCCGTGATATTTGAAAAGTCATGGCAGTCAGGTGAAGTCCCTGGTGACTGGAAGAAGGGGAATGTTGTGCCCATTTTTAAAAAGGGAAGAAAGGAGGACCCGGGGAACTACCGACCTGTCAGCCCCACCTCTGTGCCTGGGAAGATCATGGAACAGATCCTCCTAGAAGCTATGCTCAAGCACATGGAGGACAGGAAGGTGATTTGAGACAGCCAGCATGGCTTCACCAAGGGCAAGTCCTGCCTGACCAACCTAGTGGCTTTCTATGAAGGAGTAACTGCATCAGTGGACAAGGGAAAAGCGGTGGATGTCATCTATTTGGACTTCTGTAAAGCGTTCGACACAGTCCCCCACAACATCCTTCTCTCTAAATTGGAGAGATATGGGTTTCATGGGTGGATTGTTTGGTGGATGAGGAATTGTCTGGATGGTTGCATCCAGAGGGTCATGGTCAATGGCTCGATGTCCACATGGAGACCGGTGACAAGTGGAGTCCCTCAGGGGTCCGTACTGGGACTGCTGCTATTTAACATCTTCACCAATGACACAGTGGGATTGAGTGCACCCTCAGCAAGTTTGCAGATGACACCAAGCTGAGTGGTGCGGTTGACACACCAGGAGGATGACATGTCATCCAGAGGGACCTGGACAAGCTGGAGAGGTGGGCTTCTGTGAACCTCATGAGGTTCAACAAGGCCAAGTGCAAGGTCCTGCACCTGTGATGGGGTAACTCCCGATGTCAATACAGGCTGGGGGATGAAGGGATTGAGAGCAGCCCTGCCAAGAAGGACTTGGGGGTACTGGTAGATGAAAAGCTGGACATGAGCCAACAGTTTGTGCTTGCAGCCCAGAAAGCCAACCATATCCTGGGCTGCATCAAAAGAAGCGTGGCCAGCAGGTCGAGGGAGGTGATTCTGCCCCTCTACTCTGCTCTGGTGAGACCTCACCTGCAGCACTGCGTCCAGCTCTGGGGCCCTCAGCACAAGAAGGGCATGAACCTGCTGGAGCGGGTCCAGAGGAGGCCACAAAAATGATCCGAGGGCTGGAGCACCTCTCCTGTGAGGCCAGGCTGAGAGAGTTGGGGTTGTTCAGCCTAGAGAAGAGAAGGCTGCGAGGAGACCTTATTGCGACCTTCCAATACTTAAAGGGGGCCTACAGGAAAGATGGGGAGAATCTTTTTAATAAGGCCTGTTGTGACAGGACAAGGAATAACGGATTTAAACTAAAGAAGAATAGATTTACACTAGACATTAGAAAGAAGTTTTTTACAATGAGGGTGGTGAAGCACTGGCACAGGTTGCCCAGAGAGGTGGTAGAGGCCCCATCCCTGGAAACATTCAAGGTCAGGTTGGACGGGGCTCTGAGCAACCTGATCTGGTTAAAGCTGTCCCTGCTCACTGCAGGGGGGTTGGGCTGGATGACCTCTAAAGGTCCCTTCCAACCCAAAGCATTCCGTGATTCTATGATTCTATGATACTGTGGGCTGCAGTGACCCAAGTGCAGGATGCTGCGCTTGGCCTTGTTGAACTTCATGAGATTCACATGGGCCCACTCCTCAAGCCTGTCAAGGTCCCTCTGGATGGCATCTCTTCCCTCTAGCCAATCAGCTGCAGCACTCAGCTTGGTGTCACCTTCAAACTTGCTGAGGGTGCACTCAATCATAGAATCATAGAATCAATCCCACTGTGTATGTCATTAATCAAGATATTAAATAGTATTGATCCCAATATGGACCATTGAGGGACACCACTCATTACTGGTTTCCACTTGGACATTGAGCCGTTGACTGTAACTCTTTGGATGTGTCCATGCAGGCAATTCCTTATCCATTTAATAGTCCATCCATCAAATCCATATCTCTCCAATTTAGATGCAAGAATGTTGTGGGAGACCATATCAAGGGCCTTTCAGAAGTCCAGGTAGATGATATCAGTAGTTCTTCCCTTGTCTACTGATGCAGTCACTCCATCATAGAAGGCCACTTATATGGCCACTTAGTCAGGCATGATTTGCCCTTGGTGAAGCTGTATCAACCTTTCCCTTCTGCTTTTTCTGCTGGGGAGGGGGTGGCCATGGCTGTATCATATGGGAAGATGGCTTGGCAGCCAGGCCTGGATCGGTAAGAACACACAATATTGACAGAGTTTGCTTTATCCATGACATGAATGCTGCTGAGCCACAAAACAGCAGAGCCGCGATGTGTCAAGTCATAAATAACTCATCATGAGGAAAGTGTGCACCATCTGGGCATAGAGCCATAGCATTCATCCTTAGATACGCATTCAAATCAGCTCCATTAGTGTCATATTCTTCTGTAATTACTCCATTGATTCAAACTGCATCTTATCTCCCCGCCAAGAGCTGCAAACACCCTTTAATTTACTGAAAGGCAGAAGGAAGGAGAATGCTAATATAACATCCACGCTGTGTTCAGAGTAAGGCTATGGAGAACATGCAAATGGGGCATGAAAGCCTACAAAGGTTGAACAGTACCAATTCTGTAGGTGCTAAACTCAGCAAAAGCAAAAACCTGAAAGCTAATGGGATGCCAGTGTTTACTTACGTAGCAACATCCCAGGACCCTTGTGCTCACCATAAGAGTAGAAGGGGTATGAACTCTTCAGTGACCCTGGTCTGTTCTGTGTTGGTGATGAAACCCAAAACCTGTCAAGTTTCATACGGTCTCCAATTTCCCAGCGGAGGTTTCAAAGTGCTCTTGTTACAATATCTTGTTTTCAGAAGTACCTTTCATGAAACTTTACAAATTCTCCTCCTTAATCCCCTTTAAATGAGGGTCTCGTGACTTCCAAGAACTCCCTGAAAGCCTTACTATTTATATTATTATTGTTGGCACGCAGGAAGTTCATTACTACCAAGAGCTGCTGGAATAGTTTTCAGGGTGAGAGAGGGCATGAAGGAAGCTCTTAGGCTGTCCCTCATCACTCTGCTATGCAGGAGCTGTTGCAGAACAGCAGCTGAAAGCTGCCTGACCCCTCTGAAAAAAATAACCCAGCTGATGCAAGCAGAGAAATGAACGGTTAGGAGCTAGATTTAGAACAAGAAGAACTTCTTGTCAAATAGAGGAAACTGCACCATTTTGGTTGGGGTTGTATCTGGAGTAGTTATGTATCAACTAAAGCAATGCCATTGAAAGATGAAAGGGAAGGTGGCTGGATGGGGAATCCTGAAGGCAGGAGAGAGGTTGTGGTGCTCGTTGGTCTGTGCAGAGACACGCCAGCCCACTACTACCAACGCTGCTGTGCACCAGCCCTGGGCAGGACGCAGGGCAAACTCTTTGATAAGAGCTTGCTACTTCTACTAGTAGGATGGATTTTATTTTTCATATGTGCAGGCCATGGAAGTAAATGAGTTGTGCATTGGCCAGGATGAAAGGCTCTGCGCCGTGCCATGCCATTACCTCTGTGTTCATGTGGGAGTGGAAAGCAAAGAAAAAATATAATGAGAAAGTCTGGTTTCACTTAGGTGCTGTTTATATTGAGAGTCAAGAACTCCCAGCCCACACACACTCTCTCCAGACAGCTGCCAACTAGAGAGTCAAGATTAAGAAGAAGAGAAGAAGGGAAAACATTACAGTAGCGTAAACTACTAACAGAGGTTTTGGTGGTAAAGCACAAGGAAGTGGAGTCAAAAAAAATATGAATCCTGTCCAAGGATGCTCTCAGGCTTCTTGGAGAGCTCTGGCCAAGTCACCAAGGCCATGATCTCCCAGCTGAATTTTCCAAAGTGTTAAAATTTAAATGTCATTTAAATAAATGACAACAGGGATTTTTTTGAGGTGCTAAGCTCCTGCAAATTCTGGAGAAGGCAAGGGTGTTAATGTTTCTCTGGCAACCACAGTGCATAGTTGAGTGCCCAGTTTGAGCACTTTGAAGGGATGGGTTTAACCCTCTGGATTTAATTTGCTTAAAGTAAAGCAAATTTGCACCAAAGTAAGTTTGGAGAAAATAAAGGTAGCTTTTACTTGTTGCACTGGAGAAAAGACCGTCCCCATGCAATTTCCACAGTTGCACTGACAAAATGACCACAATCCTCTTCTGCTGAGGGGTGGAGGGAAACCTTTGCAAAGGTAAGCAAAGGAAACAGTTTAGTATCAACTAGCTGCTGTTCATCAAGTAATGCCGTTCATTTCCTGCTAATTTTTAGCTGCTAACTAGTCATCAAAATACTTAACAACTCCCAAAGGATACTTGAAATGCATCCTTCAGCAGTCAGACACTCAGGCCTGCGGGGTCATCCAGCACCTGGGGAGAGTTGAACACAACAGCTCTTGGCTGTTTTCCCAGGAGAGCACGAGCACTGCCAGGAATCCTCCTGAGGATTGTGTCCCTAGGAGCTGGTACTACAAAACCATGAGTACGTGGGAGTTTGACCCTGAGAAGTCCCGTTATTTTCAATGGGCTGTTCATATTTTTCATGTATTTGTGGAGTTTCCCTATGGGGTATAACTTCAGCATAGGGCTTCACCTAGGCAGCTACTGGTACTTTTCCTCCATCTCAGCTATCCTTGTCTCTTGCAGTCCTGTATCTCCATGCAATGAGCACTTTCCCCGCCTGTAAATGTGTGACAAGTCGTGATCAGGCTCTGTTTTACACTTGATCTGCACGGGTATAAACAATGTTGCCAACTGTCAAGCAGGGAGGAATCAAGCTCTGAAGTCCTTGATGTAATGCATTACTTGAACCCCTTAGGTATAAACCAAGCTACAAATTGTCCAGAGAAAGATCCATAGAACAAAATGTGGATGATAATAGAAATTTATCTTCTTTAGTGTGGGGTATTCATGAGGTTTCTTTTCAATTTCCCAGACTGCAATTATACCTTTGAATTTAGGAGTCTGTCATCATTATCTTGCCACTCAGATCAGTGCTGATCCAAAGCCTGATAAAATCATTGTGACGCAATATTGTACCAACCAGTGCCTGTTGACATCCAGAGACTTGAAAATTAGCTTCATTGGGTCAAATCCACTCTCTAGCTTCTTTAGCCAAACAACTAACCTAGGTATCAAAAAAATGCAGGTGAAAAAGAGACTTCAAGGTTTGAAAGTATCTATGAGGTCCTCTAAAAAGGTCTACGTACCCTAAAGGTATGACTGATGCTCTATATAGGAAATCATAGTGAGAGTGATTTCAGTGAGGCTCCCCAGCTTACTTCATCAGTCATATCATTCCCAGGATCTCTCATTTAAGGTCTCAGCTCCTGAGTTTCTGGTGTCCCAAACATCTTGAAAGGGAAGAAATGATTCCATGATGCATTAGATGATGTTTGGGGTTCTTTTGTTTCAGAAAAACCCCCAAGCTGAACTCAAAGATCAACAGCGTTCAAGTCAGGTGAGTGATATTGCTAGTTAGGAAGGGTCACTAATATGCTTTTGTCAACATGAAACTTTTATTGGAGTCATAGCACAGTTGTTGGTTCAGAACAATAAGGCTTTCTCCTAAGTTTCCACCCCAGATTTTATCAGTGGCTAAAACTGAACTTGAAAATAAAAGGTGGGAAAAATTTTGATGTAGCTGAGGTTGAAAGACTAAGCAAGTTTCAGTGTGCAGCTCTGGCAGCTTTGATTTATGGCCTTGTAAAGTCTGATAAAGACCCTCCAGGCAGCATACAAAGTACAAAAGAATTAATTCTTTACATGTCAGAATCAGGATAAAGATGCTAGATGTGAAGAACTTCATTGACATTTAATCATGCTTCATTACTAAGGCAATCTCTAAATATTAAAATGATGGTCAGTTATTTACAAGCACATTGCTGCCACGGTAATTTGTGACCAAACGAGTCTAACTCAATCTCTTTGGTAATTATATTCAAATCTAATTTTTGTTGGGATCATGTTTATATCGGATTTAAGGGTGGCTCCATCTGGAGCAGATGCAGACTTCTCATAAAAGGAATAAGTGATCAAATTCTGGATTTGGTTACATGCATGCAACTCCATTGTAATCCGAAATGTGTGACTACATGTCCCAGTGGGGAGGGTCAGCTGGAAGATCTCGTTAATTAGTATATTATGTGCTCAAATTAGAATTTTATGCTGCTATTAGTTAAAAATGGACGGATCGTCTGCTTGAAAAGGATTATGCTGACAGGTAGACAGCAGGTCTCTTGGTGCTGGAAGTTCTCAGCATATTTGTTGTTAGCCCCCTGCTGATGTAATTTTGAAAATGAAAGAGACAAAAGAGTATGAGCATTTTTCCTGACATTACTTCAGCTTTTTTTAAAGAATTTGGTGCAAAACCATGAATTAAAAGTCTCCTGAATAGGACTGTGGGATTCCTGTGTTGACATAGCACGTTTGCCTTTTGCCGCTTAGCAGGTATATGTTATTTTAATTTATAGATTTCAGAATGCGCAGGAAAGAGGACAAATTTTGTGGTTTTTAGCTGGAGAAACTGAGATACAAAGGGAAGTTCAGATATGCCAAGGAGGATGGAAATTTTTGTCTTCTCCATTGTGCCTCACTGGCTCCTTTAGCGATGTCTGGATATTATTTTAGGACAGGCGTGAGCTTTGCTTCGGGGACTGAAATGCCTCCAGTCCCTGTTCTCAGGCAGCCCTGTGCTTTCTCCTTGCTTTTCCTCTCCACCCTCCCACCAAGGCCACCCACACCCTGCTCACCGAGACCCTGTGCTCCTCTTTCTCTCGTCGTGGTCCATATTTTCCCTCAGCCCTGTGTTCCAGTCCCTTCCCTTAGATGTATACCAGATGTCCTGTGTGCCTCCCACCACCTTTTGTCTCCATCTTCTTCCTCCCTCTCACACCAGGAGCTATGTGTGTGGTCCCCAGCCCATCACACACCATGACCATAACCTCCCTCTCTCTTCATTACAGGGCTCTTCCCCACTCTCTGCTGCAGTCCCATTGCTGGGACCCTCTTCTTCCTCTCCGTATTTATCATGTTTCTTCTCCTGCTGTGGCAGAGCACCCAAATCCCCCTGTATCTCCATGTGCCACGCTTTCATTCTCATCCCATCAGTCAGTATGCACTCTGCATGCCTTCTTCCACCCACTGCACTTCTACTTCCAACCAGTGCATCACAGCGCCTCTCTGAATACCCCCATCTTCTTACTTTGCTTCACTTATTTATTTTATTTTTGCCTGCGAAGGCAATCATTGAGGGTATTACCATTTTAAAGGCAGTTGTGCTGATGGGCAGAGCTGAGAGGGAGGACACTGTTATGCAGTAAGGCACAAAGAGCTGCCACTAAGCAAGCCTCTGATGCGCAGACCCTCATAGAAAAGCTGGATGTGGATACCTAGACTCTGAGACTTCTGTGGGTCTCCCGTTTCTCTCCAACATGTCACCAAAATCAGCTCAGCTCAGCCCATTGGTAGCAGAGTGCTCTGACAGCCTGGGACTGATCAGATGCAACATCTGGGCTGCGTGTGTCATGGAGAGAGAAGTGCTCCTCATGTGTGTGGGATGTCATGAGTGTCACCAACAGGACCCCATAGACCTTGGCAGGAAGGTCTCAAATGCTGAGGGGCAGCAGAAAGCCCAATTCCTAGCTGTGACAAGGAGTTTCCTTGCAGGTCTCCCCAGTGACAGGAAAACATCAAGGCACATAGAAGAAGATGTTCAGCAGGTACTTCAGGGCAGGACTATGCATCATCCTGATGGATGTTTTTGTAGCTTGTTCTCAAAAAAACCCCAAACAACAGTGATGGATAATGTGATGTGGTGACTTGGATGACTGAATAACTTGAATCACCCAGATTGTCCAGAGCAGTGGGGCCCATTCCTGACTACTCCTCTGACTGGAAATTGCTATAAATTTGTACTCCTAAATTTGACCATGTGTACTCCTAGAGAAACCCCTGGCGCAGGTCAGTCAGCAGAATCCCTGCTCCACCACCGCAAAGGCATGGGAGCATCTTTGGATCGGTACGGTGTCAGCCCTTCAGCATTGCCTGTGCCAACACCACTGACCTGTGGAGTTAGAGATGTTTGTGCCCAATGTAGGGAACCTGTTTTGCTACAACAGACACTCGCGGGATGAGGAAGATATTGGCAGTGGCTTTGGTAGCACAGAGAAGAGCAGCAGGTGAGCCAGAGGCAGAACGCAGTGGTTGGAAGGGAGCAGGTAGGAGCAGAAGGAGGGGAGAAATTGTCACAAAAGTGTCGTAAAGCCAAGAGCACCACCATCTGCATTGCTGTCTCGGTGACAGCAAGCAGATGCCTCAGTCCGATCCCATTTCCTCGTGCTTATAAGCAGCATACATGCAGCATACATGCATCAAAAAACATACGTCACACAACCACAGAAACATTGACTGGAAGGAGCTTCTTGATGTCTCTTGTCCAACCATCTGCTTAAAGCAGGACTGCTGCCAGCACTACAGCAGGTCAGCTGTGGCTTTGTCCTGCCAAGTCTTGAAATCCTCCAAGCACAGCACCCCCATCACTCTTGGGTGACCTCTTCCCATGCTGCATTACCCTCTGGGTGAGAAAGCCTTTCCTAACATCCACCCTGAGCCTCCCAAGCAAAAAAAAAAAAACAAGTAAAACCACAGAAATGTATTAGTGAGGGAGACCTTGATAGCATCTGGTTTGGCTCCTTGAATGACACATAGAATAAATATACTTACTCCATCCCCAGATAATGGTCAGCTAACTCATCTTCAAAATCTCCCGTGAAAGAGAGATCCCAGCACCTCGATAGCCAGCCCTCCCTTTTACACCGAACCAAATTATTGCCCTCAGGCAGCTCCAGTTCTTTATATTCTATACAGGGACTGTGGTTGATGGCAACAGGACTGAAACAGCGGTCTACAGAGCCCCCAGGTCTGGTAATAGCAGGATAGCCCACCTGGAAACCCTGATTCTGATAATTTTCTTAATTCCAGCAGCTATATCTCATATTAAACCTTTTTCTAACACTTTTACAAGGACACAAATCTTTGCCAAACAAAATATTACCTGACTGTGAAGGGGAAGCAAGGAAAGGCACTCTGAATATATGTGATTTGGCAGGGAAATTGTTAGAGGAATGGACTATTAAAATAAAAGCTGTGGTATAAAAAAGTTGAGTCACACATGTGGCTTCTATTCCTCAGTGTTTTATCAGGGGAAGAAAAAAGCATGTGATCTCCAGTTACCTAACCAAGAGAAAATGAGACAGCGCTATTTGCCCATTACTATTCTTTATTTTAGTAGTACCAATGGCAAAATACCCAATTTTGTGATCTTCTTATTCAGGCAAGAACAAATTTAATTCACCAAAATTGTACTTAAAACCTTACTGTTGCCTCCAAGCACACAAAAAAAAAATAAGATGGAAAAAGGATTCTGCAGTCACTGGTGCCGCAGCCTCAAGGCACCTGGATGAGGTGGAAAAAATGCAGTGTTCAGTCAAGTCAGTGGAAAAAAAATGCCTGTTCCTTTCAAGGGATTTTGGATCAGCTCCAAAATAAGTGAGGATCACCAGAAGATGGGAAGATGACTGAACAAAATGTACTGTAAAAGTGCCCGGTATTATTACAAACATCCCCTAAGTCTTGTGATAATAGTGCAGGAAAGCAATAGCTGTCATATTGCATTATTTTTGTAAGAATAGCCATTAGTCCTTTCTTGACTACATGCCAATCAATACAAGATAAATGCTCCTATGGATTTTTTCTCCCCTTTTTATACTTTGTTAAAGTGAGCCAATTCTCTTACCTTGTTGCATAGCAATTTCGAGAGCACTCACCTTTGGCACGTGCACGATGGATGGTCTAGGGATGTGAGTACAGAGTGCAATAACATCATGACTTAGCTCCTTAGCAGCAAACACTGATGACTCTGTGGTAGCAGACACTGACTGAGCAGCAATATGATTGCTAGAATTGCTGCTTGCGTGGCTGTGTTTTTCAGAGCATCTGCTGAGTTTGAACATCTCCTTGCTGTCCTCTCCCCCGTGCTTGATGCTGCTGGCTGCTACTGCAGATGGCTGCAGGCACACCGCTGAGGTCCCCTCGGTCTTCTCCTCCTCCATGTCTAGAGGGCTTGTATTGGGCTGGTCGAACGGAGTGTTTTCATGTGTGTTTCCAAAGCAGGTGAGCAGGGCTGAGCAAGGGAAAGGATGCATCTTGGATGACAGGTTATCGGATCCGCTTAGCCTGCTTTCCACATCCGCATAATCAACAGGCTGCATTCACATCCAGAAGAGTGCCCAAAATGAAAGCCTGGGTGTAATGTCATTCCAGTCTTCCTAAGAGAGAGCACCCCCTTTTCTGCTGTCAGGAGCATTCAGAAGTGGGGTACCACTCCTCCCACTCTGTTCTCTGCCAAAGTCAGAAGTCAGCCCGTTACCTCCTCATGGCCGCCCACTCCTATTGTCTGCAAGCCAAAGAAGCACAAATACAATGAAAATGTTTGCAACCCTTGCATGCTCTTTCTCAGAGCTGTCAGCAGCTAAACAAAGCCCTCACAATAGCCCCATAACCCCGGCAGGCTATGGTTACAGGAGCGGAGGCTACAGCACCAGGCGGTCCTCAATCAGTAGTGCTGCAGCCTCAAGTTACCTGGCAAAAGAGGCAAAAAGATAGTGTAGCCCGAGCTCTTCAGCCATAACAGCATCAACACTTGTATCAGTGTCATCATAACAATAGTATAACTGGCTCCGATTGCGCCACTCAGATATTTATTAGCAGTAAAACCCCAAATTGGTCATCTATCACTGACTTAGATAAAAAATGTACTTTCAGGCTCTGGCTGGGCTGTTCAACGTTAAAAAGGAAGATGGTAGCTGCTTTGGTCAGGGAGGAGAAGATGGGGTTCTGTGTGGGCACCCCACGTCCCTTCCAGCACACACTCCTATGGCACGGGCAGGCAGGATCCAGCCCCGCAGCTCCTCCTCCGGCCGTGCAGCTTGCTCCCCACCACACAGCATCACCTCTCCCAGCTCCTCTCAAAGGCAGCCGCTGCTCCTCCTGGCCCCCTCCACTCCCCAGGGAAAACTGGGGAAACATCCTGCTAAAACTCATCAGCCGCCGGGCGGGCGTAAGGGGAGATGTTTCCTTTCTCAGTGTGCAGTGGCTTGATGCTGGCTGCTAAAACAAAAATATGTGGGAAGTAAGGGAAGGAGGGAGAGTTTGTGGTTAAAGCATCTGCCTCCAGAAAATCCCAGTTCCTTCTTTTTTGCGCTGCCACAGGCTTCCTGTACGATAGCAGAGATGTTATTTGATCTCTATCTCCATCTGTAAAAAGGAGGATAGTAATCACTTCTTTTTTTCCACCCACTATACATACCCTGTCTCTTTATAAAAGGTTATAAACTCTTGAGATGAAGGGCTTGCACTTATTTGCTTTTAAGCTGCTGATACAAAAGATCTCCAAATTCAAATGTGGTGCCTAACTGCTAAGAGTATCTAAAGAGTAATCTTGAGTTTCGGTCTTTCCCAACAAACCCAGACTCTTCCATTTACATTTCTAGCCTGGTTTGTTGTTAGATTTTGTTAGATGCTTGTCATACCCTCCCTGTAACTGTGCCTTTCATCTTACTGTAAGGTTTGACATTGAGCAAAAATGTGATATATTAAGAGAAACTCATGTTTCCAGCAGCTCATCAGGAACCAAAGTACAGAAGGTTGAGGGTTAAATTCCCATTGTGTCAATTGTTAGCGCCCAAAGCAAAACAATCTCAGGTCCCTCATCCCCCATTAACCTAGCTATTCTCTTTGTACCCCTTCCTAATCCACATGTCTTGTACAACAGCTTGTCTCAATGGCTGGCGTTGGGTTTTAGAAAGGCCCAAAGTGGCCTCCAGCATGAGCAGCAATGCATCTTGAGCTGCTGGGGCTCTTGCTGTCCTGTATAACTCCCTGGTTTGTAAATATGACCAGCGTGGGGTGAAGATCATACAGCTCCTCTAGTGAGAAAGATGTACCTGGTGACCAAAAAAAAACTTGAAAAATATTAGGACAGGATCTGATAGTGGGGAAAGCAAACTCAGAGGGAGGAAATGTGCTGAAAAACTGGAAATTCTTTAAGTGAAGTGTATTATCTGTATTATAGTCATGGAAGAGGATGATTTTGGCTCAGGGTCCATCTTGCTTCACTTGTGAGATGAAAGCAGCAGCACCGATATCAGTATTCCCCTTCAGCAAGCACCAAGAGACAAAAGACTGGCTGTGCTGATATGCAGCAACTTTGTCTTGCTTTGCACCTATCGGGGTGGACATGGAGCCCTCTGGAAGTGGATCCATTGCAGATGAATCTGTTTTGCACCCACCTGGATGCCCTGCTTTTCTGCACAGCACTGTGGATGCCTGTCTGAAAGCTTTGGGCTCTTTGGGCAGCAGGTAGATAAAAGTTCAAGTGCTTTTTTTCCTCTTAACTTTTAAATTACTTCAGTTCTTTACTGTGTCTGACCTTGGATGCATCTTTCCCTCGATTTCCAATTTATCAAAGGTAGATAATAGTGCTTCTCTGTCTCATGGATGTTAAACATTGTGAATTGTTCCAGTATCACAGCACTGGAAGCCTGATAGGATAAATCTCTCATGTCAGGGAACTTCAGAAGCAGAGGAAGCACCCACAAGCCTGGGAATCTATTTGAGTTTTACAGACCCATTGAGGATGTGAGGCTGGACCTATGCACAGAACAAGCTTTCCCATGGGATTTCTGGTGCATCCATTCAGTCCTGGGCCTCAGCAGGACAACAGACACATGCAAAATGTTTTCAGGAAACTACTGAAATATTCAGGTCCTTGGAAGAGGATCAGTTTGAGTCTACACATAAACAAAAGTTTAGAGTCTATCTTATTTCTTGTAAAGCTAGTCCCCTCTAAGTACATTTCCCTTTACTAATCCTCAGGCTTCATAAAAATGCCTGAAAGAAACTAGTAAAATCCTCTGGGAGGTTTTTCTGTCTTATCCTCTAAACTTTGCTCTACACTTTTGAGTGTTTATGTATTATCCCATGATTGGGCTAGATATGGTACTGCTTGGGTACTTGGTATCTTAGCAC
The DNA here is from genome assembly GCF_030463565.1 of Pelecanus crispus. Classification (NCBI taxonomy): domain Eukaryota; kingdom Metazoa; phylum Chordata; class Aves; order Pelecaniformes; family Pelecanidae; genus Pelecanus; species Pelecanus crispus. Next base: position 8,743,543 of record NC_134643.1, read on the forward strand.
ATGAGAATATTGATAAAGTAATTTCACCATGACTGTATTAAACAAGGGATCTCAGGTGCTCTCAGCATGTCCAGAAAATCCTGGACATTGGTTGCAAAAAGGCTTTGTAGACCACAGTGGCTGAGACATTGGTTGTGGATAGACACCAGGCTAGGTACAGACCCATGCATGGGGGCCAGCCGAGCAGTATAGGTGGCACTGGGCACACACCAGACAGGTTTCATGGCTGTGAGAGGTCAGACCAAGAGGCAGGACTAGCCAACCAAAGAAATAACTGCTTTTATATGGGAACAACAATGCACAACTAAGACTTTGGGCAATCTGACACATCTTTAATTCCACAGTAAGGTGCCCTTGGAATTAAAATAACTATCTCAGCAAGTCAGTCAGCCAACAATCTACATTAAATTCTTTCCAGGCCTTCAGCTGACCATGCCAGCCTTTCTTCAGCCCTTTCTGAGATCCTTGTGAGTTTATAGGGACACTGGTCTACATGAAGACTAGCTGCACGAGTGAGTCATGATCACTTAAAGTCACCATGCAGGACAGATGCATGTCTGTGTGAAGAGGTGTTGTTCTAAAAATCAGGTGTCTGCTTGTATTACCTCTGAGGAGGGAGGACATTCAGTGCCTGCTTGCTGTGAGAGCCACAGAGACGCTTTTGGAGTCAACAAAAAGGGCTAAATGCTCTACTGTAACTGTAAGAGAAGTGATCAGGACAAGGGTAATTAACCTGTGAGTCTTTTCCTGAGTTTAAAGACAACATGAGAAATCTTCACAAGCCAAGAACGTCCAAAATGAACTGCTGGTGACATCTAAGAGGTGACATCCATGAGCCCCAGCAGTCAGACCCAGGCCCAATCTCCTCACAGCTTGGGGCTATTTGGTTTTGGCTTAAGCCTGTCACTCTCGCTAATGCTAAAGACACAATTTAAGGTTTACTTCATTCAAGCAGATCTCCTTGCACCAGTCAACCAAGTGTGCTAACCACAATTTTATGTGCGATGAGATATTATTAGGACAAGTGACAAGACTCGCTTTATTCTTCCTGTATTTTCTCATAAATTAATGATGAGCTGAAATGTACTGGCTTAATGCCTCAGCAAGCTGGACATGCCAAGTAAATGGAGAAGGTACATTTCAGCTGACTCTTGACCTGTCTTCAGTATTATTCCTTCAAGAGAAATTTTTCCTTCACGTGGTTGATATTATACTCTCTTCTCAGCAGGAGACTTGGGGTCAAATTTAGCTCAGGTGCCCCACGTTTACAGCAGGGACTAAGCCTAGCTGGTTATCTTACTTTGCAGGAGCCAGTTTTACAGCATGTTATCCTGCTTTTGTGCTTCTATGTTGTTCCTTCTTTCCTCATCATTGTGCCCCTACAGTAGCACTGATTCTCTAAACATTTTCCAAACCCATGTCTGTCTGGTGGGGGTTGGCCATAGCTCAGCATTCCCCAGAATCTCCTCTTCCTCATCCTGCCATAAGCCCCAGCCTGTGTCTGCTGCCTCTGTTCTGCCTGCAGAAGGAATATGTTCCTTGCACCAAAGTAAGTTTTAGATTAAGTCTGAGCTGGTGATGATCAGTAGAGTTCCACTGCCTTCAAATTATGGGGGTCTGAAAAGGTGATCGGAGGAATTAAATCCAGTCTCCTGCTATTTCCTCCACCTCCTTTCAGACTGCCCAAACTTTAGCTGAAAACCAGCTGAGCTTCTGGCTTCCCCTACTTCATATATGCTTTCTATATAGACACAATATATATGTTCTATAGAAAAAGATGCGTAGGATGCGAAGAGCGTGTACCTAAACCATGAAATACAGCTAGAAGTAACTTGGCACTACTTAGATGGAGCTTAACAGAAGAGAGTTCAGAGAAGAGCAATGCGGATGGCAGAAGGACCAGCTCACAAGGGAAGGTTTAAAGAGCTCAGCTGGACATGCAACATAAAACCAATAAGATAAGCAATACGATAAGATGCTCTGTGTTTATCTGAGAAGCATAGGGATTGAGGTTAAAAAAGCAGTGGATTATGGTAGTCAAAATAGTCCCTAATAACTGCAGAGTTTCTTCCATCTTCTGTTGTACCTGCTGTTAGGCATCACTGAGGGTAGGTGACTGGGTTAGAGGAACCATTAGTCTCATCCAGTTACAGCAGAGCCTGTGTTTCTAGACAGGAAAAATTTAGACTGATTAGCAAAAGAATTTACTTAATAGTAAACCAGTTTTAAAAAATTCACAGGAAACTTTTTCAGGTTTTTTTTAACTAATTTTCCGAAATTTCTAAATGTTTTGACACTTCTATGGCTTAATCATGACGTCTGATGGTTGAAGAATTCCAGATAACTCTACAGCTCAAGCATTCAACAAAAATGCCCCTTTTTCTCAAAAAAAAAAAAAAAAATCCATTGGAAAGCTGAATTCTGAAGGTCTTGAGTGGGCCTGTTCAGTGAGCTCTGAAATCTTGCTCCCCAGGAGCTGCAAAAACCTCCTGCCTTGGAACACCTAAAACCCAACAGGACTAAATGATCAGCTGGAAGTAGACACTGAGTATGCCCCTCTCTGTCTTCCTAGGAAGGGTTATCATTTGGGGGGGGCTGTGAAAATGCTTATCCCCTTAAGGGATTCATGCTGGCCACTGAGTATCTGGGAATAAAACACAGGTAAAAAGTAAACCCAGCTGGTGAGATTACAGAAGGTTGGAAATGAAGGGCTAAACTAAAGTCCTTTTCAACAAATTGTACCATCCTGCTGCAGAATTAAACGAAGGATGATTCCCAAAGTTGGATGGATACGTGCATGCACTCTTAGAGAAAGTCATTGTTTGGGCTTTCTAGTTTTGGCCATGCAAATAATATTCATACCAAGCCAAATTCCTGGGCCTGGGAGCCAGAAGCTTTTGTAAACCAAGTCTTGATTCTGCTGCTGAAATGGGTACAACAGAGATGATGACGTTTACTTAGCTATCTTCCAGCTGGGCTGGCTGCTTCCATCAGTGAAAGCTGGGAAAATCTGAAGGCTGCTTAATAAATTAGTTCTTTTATAACAAATACTAGTTTCTGAGATGGATTTAGAGCTTTATCCTTATAGCTGGCTTAACAGCAATTGAAATAAAACTCCTGTCTGAGCACAAGTTGTCTTTGAGTAGACAGGAGTAGAATCTCTTCTGTTTGTAGTTTAAAGGATTCAAGATTAAAAACCATATGATTGTTCTAAAATGTCCTTTCATGCACTAACGAGACTTGAAGCTTCTGAGCCAGAAGAACATTTTAATGTAATTGACACTTTGTAACTGATCGGCTTCATTTACTTTCTGCTCTTTTCTCAATTACACAACCAGCCTTCACAACTTTATACATTTATAGCAATTTTCCATTTTTTACTCTCACCCACTGATACTAACATGACATGACTGCGAGCATTATGCAAAACAAATGAGTAATGACAAAATACTTCCTTAGCTTCAATGATTTTACTTCATAGACGGATTTCTTTTGAATTTACAAATAAGCACTCTAGCCTCTGTGCAGCCCTTTCAAAATAACATAGACCTGCCCAATGGCTGATTTTCAGCAATCATCCCAAAAGGCAGGTCACCCTCAAGGAATAAAAGAAAGGGGATTATCTTGTTTGTAACTTAGAATCACAGAATGGTTTGGGTTGAAGGGACCATTAAAGGTCATCTAGCCCAACCCCCCTGCAGTGACAGGGACAGCTTTAACCAGATCAGGGTGCTCAGAGCCCCGTCCAACCTGACCTTGAAGGTTGCCAGGGATGGAGCATCTACCACCTCTCTGGGCAACCTGTTCCAGTGCTTCACCAACCTCATTGTAAAAAATTTCTTCCTTCTATCTAGTCTAAATCTACCCTCTCTTACTTTAAAACCATTACCCCTTGTCCTATCACAACAGGCCCTACTAAAAAGTCTGTCCCCATCTGGAACAGGCTGCCCAGGGAAGTGGTTAAGTCCCCATCCCTGGAGGTATTTAAAAGACGTGTAGGTGTGGTGCTTAGGGACACGGTTTAGTGGTGAACTTGGCAGTGTTAGGTTAACAGTTGGACTTGATGATCTTAAAGGTCTTTTCCAACCTAAATGATTTATGATTCTATGATCTTTCTTATAAGCCCCCTTTAAGTACTGAAAGGTCACAATAAGGTCTTCCCAGAGCCTTCTCTTCTCCAGGCTGAACAACCCCAACTCTCTCAGCCCTTCCTCATGGAGAGGTGTTCCAGCCCTCTGACCATTTCCATGGCCCTCCTCTGCATCCACACCAACAGGTCCATGCCTTGCCTGTGCTGAGGACTCCAGAGCTGGAGGCAGTGCTCCAGGTGGGGTCTCACGAGAGCAGAGTAGAGGGGATGAATCACCTCCCTCGACTTGCTGGCCACACTTCTTCAGACTGGAAACATATCTTAGATGCAGCAGGTGCATCTCTGGACCCTCATGGCCTGATCAAGTGCCCCAGAGCCATCCTCCATCCTCCTGGCCAGTTGCAGGTCGACTGCTCTGCTTGCACAGGTTGGCAGATGGATGCAGCAGATTGCCAGATGCCCTTTTGGAAATGGATGAGCCGAAGGCCACTTTCCCAGTGGGGATTTTCTCAAACAACTCTGATTTTTCCAGCTTCTGCATAACTGGCATGGGAAAAGGGGGGTCCTCAGCCTTTCTTTCACTGGTCTGCAGCTGTGTTACTACTCCCCGCAGCAACAGGCAGGCTCCACTCTGGTGTAAGCAGAAATGCTGACTGAGCCTAGACTGAATCGTTCTCTGGCTGCCCCTTTCCTGCTCCGCTAGCTGAGCAAAGCGCCCTTCCAGTTGCACACCACAGATGGCTAATTAGGATCATGGCGAGAGGAAATCTGCTCTGTGGCCTTCTGTGATGGGAATGGGCTCTTCGTTATGCAGATGAGATCCATTGCTGCATAATTCTGCCTTTACAACATGCAAATACAGGCAGACGGGGGGGCACAGGCCTGCCCTCGGGGAGCAGGAATCTGATTTTGGGGATGCATAAAGTGGAGAAATGGGGCATGCAAAAGAAGTGAGCAATGTGTGGGAGCAGGAAAAGTGGGCTTCCAGGTTCTTCTTATTCTCACTGATCTCTTCTTTGAACTCTCCCCATATCCACCTAAAAAATATCATTAGCACTATTTAACTTCAAGGCACTGTCACTACTTCTCACCCTTAAAATTGCCTTTTGCTGCTTGACTATGCTAATTACAATGTGACAACTACCTCTCAGTATAAATTCACCCACTTCCTTTGACTCTGTGAGTCCTTAACTGACCAAGACTCCAGGGCTAACAGAAGGATCTGCAGATCTGAGAGCCACGAGGAACCATGCCAGGTACCCTGGGTCACATACAGGCCATGAAATCTCACTCTGAAATTTCTGATGCAGGGAGAAGTACTTGTATTTCCTTCTTCCCTCACAGAGGCTTGAAAATACATCATCATACAGGATTTCAGCCATATATTGTTATTTGCGTTCTGTCTGCTTGCTGAACAGAACCTGGTCTTCATCTCAGCACAGCAGTGATTTGTAAGTAATAAAACCAGAATCCATTTAAAAGCGCAACATAGTGAGGTATTTTAAAAATGTATAATTGCATTTTGGTTTGTATTTCCCCCACTTCAAAAATGTTAACATTTAATTTACATGAAGAAAAACTCCTCTTTTTTCTCTGTACAAAAAAGTAATCTTTCATGCTAAGAACATTTTTATGGAAAAAAAGAACCTACCAAAGTAATTATCATCTCACAAAATGATTATTTTAGTAAATAATCTTTCTTTTTTGGGAGCCTATTTTTAAAAACTCCAAATAAAACCTTCACTTGTGATGGCCTTGACCAGAGCTAGGTGATTAATCCAAACAGGGTCCTCAATCATTTTTCTACTTGCAATTTAATTTTGGCTATGACTGCACACCACTTGGCTTTATTTACATTGCAACATTCTTGCTTGATGCTTGGGAAAATGGATAGTTGTGCCTGTGGCCAAGATCCTGTGTTTAATCAAGAAACAAGATCACAGAAAGGTTGGGGTTGGAAGGGACCTCTGGAGGTCATCTGGTCCAAGCCTCCTGCTCAAGCAGGGCTGCCGAGAGCCAGTTGCCCAGGACTGTGTCCAGAGAGCTTTTGAATATCTCCAAGGATGGAGACTCCGCAACCTCCCTGGGCAACCTGTGCCAGTGCTCAGTCATCCTCACAGTTAAAAAGCATTTGCTGATGTTCAGAGGTTCCCTCCTGTGTTTCAGCTTGTGCCCATTGCCTCTAGTCCTGTCACTGTGCACAACTCAACAGAGCCTGGCTCCATCCTCTTTGCTCCCTCCCTTCAGGTATTTATATACATTGATAACATCCACCCTGAGCCTTCTCTTCTCCAGGCTGAACAATCGCAGCATTCTCAGACTTTCCTCAGAGGAGAGATGCTCCAGACCCTTAATCACCTTGATGGTCTTTTGCTGGACTCTCTCCAGTATGTCCATGTCTCTCTTGTACTGGAGAGCCCAGAACTGGACACAGTACTCCAGGTGGGGTCTCATGAGAGTGGAGTAGAGGGGAAGGATCACTTCCCTCAACCTGCTGATAATACTTTGTCTAATGCAGCCCAGGATACCATTTGCCTTCTTTGCTGCAAGGGCACTGTGCTGGCTTATGTTCAACTTGGTGTCCACCAAGGTCCTTTTCTGCCAAGCTGTTTTCCAGCTGGGTGACCCCCAGCATATACGGGTGCCTGGGCTTGTTCCTCCCTATGTGCAGGACTTTGCATTTCTCCTTGTTGAACTTCATGAGGTTCCTGTTGGCCCATTTCTCCAGCCTGTCGAGGCAGTATGATCCTTCAGCATGTCAGCCACTCCTCCCAGTTTGGTGTCATCCAGTTTATGACTGCATAAAATCCATCTCAAGTAGAAGTGGGTGACTTAACAAACTTCATTCATCAAGTCCAGGAACCACAGCAATCAACTGGCAGATTGACAGGCTCAGGACTGACAGCAAAAGTTGGGTACCAACTGCCTGACCCAAATCAGCGTGGGCAGCTGGTGGAGGGGGCTGCCCTTCAGCGTCATGCTGCCTGCCTGCCTGCATAAACAACACAGGCAGTTTCCAACCAACAGGCTGAAATACGTGTGTGTAATGATGCAACGCACTTGTTTAATGTTTGCTTGCGCTGCCTGAGCTAAACACAGATGGTAGGGTTTGCTACTGCCTCTGCACCAGGGCTCTGCAGGCATTTCACTGCCTCAGCTCCTTGCTGAACCCTCACAGGCGACGATCCAAAGGCATCGCTGTAATATCCTTAGACCTAATTATCCAGAACTTCAGGCAGTGGGAACGGTAACCCAGCTACAGAAGTTTTAACAGAGGGTTGGGTTTTTTTACAGACATTCAGAAATTTTCCTAAGCACAGATGGTTCCTCACCACGACACACCGAGTCCTCTCTCAGCTGAGCCTGCAAGATGGTCCCTGATGGAGCTATTGCCATTTAACCTCCATACAGCTTCCACCCTTCAGGTTTTATTCTTTTGATCGAGTCTTTAAACTTTTTTTTTTCCTTCCCAACCCCACAACAGGCACACACACAGCTCACAGGTGCAGCTTTCCACCGCTTGACTTTGCCGGGGTCGGTTTTGTTGGCTGCAGCTGGCTGCCTGATTGAACAGGCAGGAATTCCCATTTCAATGCCCACAATGCATCTAACAGCTGTCTTGCTCTCATAGACTGTTCTGATTTTGATGAAAATGGTTTTAAATAGCTGCTTTCCCCTCACACCCACCCTTTGACTTCACAGCGATATAATCAGGTCATGATAAACCACAGCACGGGCGTGTTTCACTCTACCTTCAGGAACAAATATTTGGCAAGAACAAAAGTTGCAGGCGCATTTGAGGTGCTTCAGGCTTGGAAAATATTTAATATTTAATTCACATGCCTCAAATGTGAAATTAACAGCCAAATTTAAGGAGCAACTTTGAAAACCTTACTGCAGCAAAATATCTTCTGAAGATGGGAGGCAACGGCAATCCAGAATGTGTTTTAGGTGTGAAAGAGCTGAGTCAAGCTGTTGTAGCGTTGTTTAAAGCTGGATGAAGGCATAGCTATTGCTGTGGTTAAACCTCCTGGTTCCCAGAGGCACGTGAAAATGCCAGAATTGCACATTCCACTTTAAAAATATGTCTCTGAGCCCTTGGACTTGTAAAAGAGAGTCTGAAGACTTACCCTGCAGGTAATCAGTAATGCACTGACATGTGCCTATGGCCCTGCGCAGCTTCTAACGGGGAGGAGACAGCGAGTGCCCTTTAGCAGGGAGGGAACAGATCCTTCATCACTGCACAGCACTGTGCTATCAGGGCAGTGTCCCATGCTTCACCCCTCTTCTGCTTTGTGCCCCCCATAGCAGACGCAGAGGGTCACCCCATCGGCGTCCCGCCGGATCTAGCTGCATCGAGCTCGGGTGACTGCGGGGGACAGGAGCAGCAGAGGCTGCTGGGCTCCGGAGGGGACCAATACAACACATTTTCTATGCCCAAAGGCACCTCATCCTGCTGCTCTGACACTCTGGAGCTGATGCTGCACAAAGAGAGAGGGCAGGCACAGGCAAGAACTATTAAGAAGGTAGATTTTAGCAAATAAAAAAGATGCCAAATTTGGCTAGCCTGAAAGCTGCTCAGTGCCACCCTCCTGCTCTTGCCCCTCCTCCTCCAGGATATTATTTAATTTGGTATAGATACCAATTTCATAGCTGCATTTTGAGATCCATGGCAATTGCCCAAGTGGCAGAAATCCCTCAATGGAAAGACTGAGGGGAAGCATTGTCCGTGTTTCTGACACGGATCCGGATGTCTGTCCCGGCACTAACAGTGCTGTTAACTTCCAAGGAGTTCTTGGCTCAGTTCAGCACGCAGCTTTCCTCCAGTGCTCCCTACAAGAGATGGCTGCACCTATACACACTAGCTATGAGCATAGAAAGGGAGGTCAGATCCCAGCCTGTGTCCTTTTGGCAGAATCCTCCTTTATGGCTCACTTGCCAGCAACAGTAACTAGTGTTTCACAACTTCCTTCTCTGCCACTAGCTCTATTGTAGGCGGACAAAAGGCTTTCTCCTGGCATGTGATGCTGGGAGACAGAAGGCACCTCTTTTGCCAGAGTCTATGAAATGGTGGTCTCAGCAGTAGGGAAAAAATAGCTTTTCGGGCTGCTGAGTTTGCTGGCATCAGCAAATATCGACTTGCAGAACAAGACAGCTCCAGAACGCTGTGGGCTGATGGCAGCTATTTCTGCATCAGTTAGTTGGGTGCGGGAGTCCCACCTGGTACACAAAACATTTCCACTCACATGTTTTGTCCAGAATATTTTCCATCCTAATCTTAAAACTGCTACTTAAGCATATATGTGACTTGAGTGCCTTTCCCTCTAAATAATATTGCATAGGAACCCCCACCAAGCCATGGGACAATGGAAATTGTTTGGGCTCTGCTGAGCTCATTTGACTCATGGCAACTGCAAGTCCGTCCTTACGTGCACACCTGCCTCCATGGTCACTCCCAGGCAAATGAAGTCATGGCTGAGCAGACAAGAGGTTCTGAACCAGGATCTAAATATTTACTCCCAAATAAGTATATGTTCTTGGCCACAAGGAAAACTCTGGTACTTCGCAAACTTTAGGCACACAATTTAATCCATGCATTGAAATGCTTTGGCAATGAAATACAAATTTGTGTATTTTGTACATAGTTTTATACCTCACTGCAAAATGTTATGGTAGTTTTGGATAGGAAATGCAGAATATGTTATCCAGATGTACCTCGGAGGGAAATGGAGGTAGATAGGAAGTTTTCAAGTAAGGTGTGTTTGGCCACATCACCAGAGTTAACACTCTACTCTTTTATGAAGTGCTAGAAAATCTTAACAAGGTGGAAGGGATGTGAGGAACATGGACGTAACATCTGCGACAGAGCACATCCAAAAGACAAGTAACATTAACACTGAAGCAGGTCCTTGGCTCATTACTGATGCGGAAGGAGCAATTCCTCTCCCAAGTTATCTTTACCAGCATGAAGACTGAATTACATGGTTTGTTTGATAATGAATTTCTACCCCACCCCCTCCAAAACATGACTATTACAAGTATTGTCAGGGGGTTGTGCTGCCATTTTCATGGAGGAGGTGAGCAGCAGAGCACTCACGTAGCATCTGGTTGAGCGCCATCTCAGTGCCTTCTTTGGCAAAACACCCCCAGAGCTGGCCTGGCCACCAGCATACGGCCTGCTGTGAAATGCAGATCTCAGCTCTGAGAGATGCAGCCACCTCATCTGAAGGTGGAGGAAGATCTCATCAGGAAGACAGCTGAATTAATAACTGATAATTAGTGAATAAAGAGAAGAAACCTGGTGCCTCTTGGTGGTTCTAGCTCTCACTTTATTTTTCTTGAGACTACCTAGAAATGAAAGTTTTGTGTTCCATGAAAGATTGCTTCCATAGTCCCGTTCTCGGAGAGGAGCAAGCTCAATTTTTATGTTCTTTTCAGCTCAATACGGTTGTGACCTTTTCTATGCCCAGGTCAGCTTGAGAGAGCTGAAAAGACTAGAAGACAGCAGAAGACCCCTAACTGGAGGAACAATCTTAAGGAGATTTCAATTGCTGGGCTACAAGTGAATTTGATGAAACCAACAGACAAATGAGTTGCTGCTGAAGTCATCAGAATTATGCCAACAGAGACTATAGTTTCAAGGGTCTGGATTTTCTGATGGCCTGCGATAATGTAACTCCTGATGTCCGTGAACTTCCTCTCCCATTTGCAAGACCAGAGTATTGTCCCTAAGAATGCAACACTTCTCTCCCTTGTACAAGAAAAGCACCAGTGGGCAGATGGATTCAAGCCCTCCAATTAGCTAAGGATAAGCCAACTGGTTTGTAGTAAAAATATAGTGCATTAGTATAAAATCTATTGAAAGTCTTTACCTGGTCATCCGAGCATTTCAACCACATTGGACAGATTTTCATGTAGTTCTGCACTTCCTTTTTTAAAGTAGATGTACCCAAACAATTTACAAATACATATATATACACCTATCCGTCCATCTATCTGTCTACCTATGTTTGTGACAGAAAAGACTGAAAAGTCACTGCAAAACCAAACAAGACAGGCTTGATTCAGTGACCTCAACACATGTATCTAGAGCCATTTCAAACTTTCTTGTCTGAAGCACCTGGTGTGGGCAGATATGACACAGGACGTCCAGGAGATGCACATCCTTCCAGCCCAGCTGGAAGCCACACAGAGCATCCTAGGGCATCCCAAATGGCACTAGAGATGTATGCCCAGTCAAATGATTCAAGTCCAGGTTTTCCAGACAAGACAAGGCTGCCAAGGCTCAGATGTGAACTTTTAGGCATTTATTAATTTGTAACATATTAGAAATTTGCTTTTTACCATTTTTACCATTGCATTCAACCAACTGTGATCTGAGTCCTTTTTCTACTGGCATTTGATGTGGCACTGAGCTACAGAAATAACAGCATATTTCAAGGGCTTCCAATGCATGAACTAGCTTCTTTCCCAAGTACTGCGTCTTGTTTTATTTTGCTCCTCCAGCCAGTAGAAAGTAGGTCTCACTTTGTCCAGGATGGGTCAAGTTACCAGAGGAAGGTTTCTTCCTGCCATTAAGGGATCTGCTGCCAATCTCAGGCTTGGGACCAGCTGAGATCCTGCCCGTCAAGGCTGAAGCTGTTCATTCAGGACTCAGTATATCATAACCTGTCCTGCTGCCACCCACACCTTTCACAGTAGGAGGGTGCCTGGGCAGTGCAACCCAGGATGGGAGGTGGCACGTTCCTTTCTGGTGGGGTTGGAAGGGATTCTGCTCACTTCCACAGGGAGACAGGGGCTTCTTGAGGTAGAAACACAATGAACAAGCCCTCTGCTTTCCTTTAATGAGTTGTACCATGGCCGCCTGCTATCTTCCTGCACCTTCATTTTCTGTACTTAAAATTAAGCTCACAGGCTCTACCTGTATACATGTCAGATAATTCCTTCAAACAAGTAGAATGTCCTGGAGTAGTGGAATTTTCTGGTTGTGTTGCCATCCATTGTATAAATCCCTGATTGCAAGGGATTTGAAGAATGCCAAAACAAGAATAAGAGAGTTGAGAGCTCAAATCCTATTGAAATCCTCTGAAAACTTCAGTTTAGCAGAGTAAAATGAGGTGGCAAAGCCTTTGGATATCTATAGATTTTGGCAAAGTATAATACACCAAGGTAGGAAGAGATGTATTTAGAGGAGGTCTAAAGAGCTTAAGTTATTATTTATAATAGCTTCAAGTGCAGTAGACTGCATATTCATGGCCAACTGCTACAAAGACAACAAGCAAAGGAAAATGCAGGCTTATTCAAGAATTATTGCCAAACAGCAAAGATCTATGGATTATGGAATAATCCCCACAAGGGAACATGTACGTACATTTATGCTATACTGACTCTCCCATCCATTATAAGATTACAGATGCAAGATGAAACACTTGAATTTTGTCCTTTGTGCCCTACATTCAGATATTTGAAAACACTCTCTCAAACTGTTTTTTCCAGCATTCTGCCTTACTCAGTAATGTGTAATGGACAGGGTTATCCGCAGGGACGCTGCCTCCTTCCTTCACTGCTAAGATGAAAGGCAAGAACCTTCCAGGAAAGCCAAGATGGATTTGTGGTCAAGGAGCTGCCTGTGGAAGTTGCAGCTGGTGCCAAGTACCTCTGTATGAGATTATAAGGTGATGTGATTTCTGGCTGCAGCTGATTAGTGTTAGCAGCTAGTGCTTAGACTGTGACTTCTGCTGGTCAGTGCTCTCCTTGCCCTGCCTGGACCAAGATTATGGCACTCCCATACTGCTGATGGCACTGCAGGCAGAGGCCCTTCCTAACCCTGATAGCATAATGACATACTTTAAATAAACTCACCTGAAAACACACCAAAAAAAAGCCAAACCCATGATTCTTTCTAAACTTCAATTTTCTGATAGAACTGCATTGGGAAGCAGTCACATGTCGAGACCTCACGTACCAGCAACCATCAGCAGACTGGGAATACATCATTGGAAACCTACCTCCAACTCCCAGCCTAAATCCTAGCAGAGCTCGGCCGCAGCTTGTGCAACATGGCCAGACAGATTTAAAGCTGCCTCACATCAATATATCTTTTGCTTGTAAATTACAAACTCTACTGGTGTCAGGCACACTTAAAATCAATAGAGAACCTAATCTCTGCTCCGGTTGGGTATTGATTTAACTACATTGACTTAAATTCAAATATAGTAAATCAATAGAGCTCCCTAACATTGACATAAAAACACAGGTTAAAGGTACTTCTATCACCGTAGGAAAAATAATTTTAGCAGGATTAATTCTTTTTTGCCTGGGTTTCCCTCTGGATATGGTTGAATAGTCACAAGCAGGCAGGTTAGTTCCTTAAGACATATAAGAGGTAACAGCATGGCTGAAAGGAAGAAACCTCCAGGATAAGCTGGAAAACCAGAAGGCAGTACACGCCGCTATGTCCTGCAAAGCTCAGCTGTCCCTGTTTTCGTATGCCCATGTGCATAAATGGGCATGTGAATTCTGCCAGTTTTCTGCCAGACTAAAACGAAGTAACTGAAGCCACTTGCACCAGCAGCCTGAGGTTAAATTAAACCATTGTGGGACCTGGAGAGGACTGGATTCTGTGCCACCTTGTAGTGGAAATTTCTTACTGGGTCTGAGGCAAAGAATATTAATAAGAAAATCAGGAGAGTGGATGCATACAAATGGTAGCAATACATAGAAAGAGGCAGATTGTTTCCTAGCAACACAGGCTTTAGGCTGGTTAGTCTTGGTTAGCATTTTCTGACTAATAGCTGCAATTTTTATCTGTACCGCTGCTTGCTTGCCTACCTGTGCTGAAAGATAGAGAAAAAGCAATAGAGAACGTAGGATAGGATCCATCTGTGCTAGATGACATGTCTGAAAGTGAGATCTCTGTGTGAGGGACTTGCCAGTGCCCTGAAAAACGATGGGCTGAAAGCACTTCTAGGGACGCGCATTTCTGCCATGCGTGAACTAGCTCAGACCCAGACCTTGTGCTTCAGGTAGCTAAGCCAGGGCACATGAGTTTCACCTCCACTGTGTTTTGGCACTTTCCACCTTCCCTATCTCCATCCCACAGTACCATGTGCTCCAGGAATACCCCATGGCTAATTCTGCTCTCAGTGTCATCAGCGAGAGACCCTTGACTTCACTGGTAATAGGGCAGAGCCCTTACATTTTATTTATTTACGGATTTCTTCTGTGGCTTTATTTCTATCATGCCCTTTGAGAATAATGTAGGAAACCAGCTTCTCTGTGTGTGTGTGTGTGTGTGTGTGTGTGTGTCCATGCATGTGTACGTACAGGTCTTGGCGTATTGGGACCTCTGCTCACCTATTGCAAGGTAAATAATGATTGTATGTCTGCTAGAATCCTTTTCTGAAGGTTGAAAAATGCCTCGCACCGCTAGGTGCTACGAAAGCAATTTTAATAAACTCCCCAAGCACCCCTTTAGACAGTATCTGTGAGCAATATGGGCTTGATACTGGTGTCAGCTAAAGGTCTGATCCGAGGTTTCCGCACGTACACTTCAGGAGCAGATCCTTAATCAGGCACACAAGTTCTGCTTTCCGTATAGACCCTGCTCACTTCTCCCCAGCCTGTCAGTACTTCCTGAGCTCAGCCTCTCTCATCCTCCTGGAGAGCTCCACGGATTTTAAGTCCAGTTTCCTTTCTGCAAGAGGAAAGAATGTGAGAGATGCTTTAGAGAGCACGTAAGTTTTCATGTTGTCTTTAACTCTTCTGTGCTGCTGGAGAAGAAAAAATCACCCAGTTCAAGCAAACCCTGCAGAGTGATTGCTGTAACGCAGGGGGTGGCAGAGTCGGGGAGGGCAGCTGCTGCACCCCAAATAACATGGGCTTGCAGTCCTGTTCCCTCCAGTGATCTGTCTGCAGCTCCAAGTATTTACAGCCAAGGACCAGGGCCTTGCCAGTCCATGACATCTCTAGAGGTGGTGGCACCAGCTCCTCTGTCTCTTCCCCATAGTTCGGGATCTCCACAGCCTTCCCCTCCCCAAGTGGGAAGGCTGTGGAATAAATCTTACCAGACACCAGAGAAATCACAGAGGAGAATGAGTCACGAGAAGTGCCCAGCCATGAGAAAAGCTTATGCCAACACTTGTGCTTTACTAGGACAAAAGCAGCAGATTCACAAGATACAAAGACACTGGAAATTGAGGCTTCATTCAGTCCATGGGACTGGCTGTTTATATCCTACATTCAGTTTTTATCTGCCATGAAAAACTATCAGGGTAAGAGGAGAGCAAGCAGGTTTTTGATGTACAAAGAAAGCAAGGCCTGATTAACTGAAGAGGGAGAAGAGATTTCATTTATTCGAGTTATTTAAAACTCTGCAGTCTTTGTTAACAGCTGCTCAACTTGAACAAGCAACGTCTCTCTGAAGGAGTCAGCACTGCTCCTCCTTCACAGCAGAGCTGGGAAAGTGCCCATCCGCACGCATGAGTCACCCGGACGGGCCTCCAGCAAAGACTGCTCTGGCTGGGACGAAAGCGTAAACCCCAAACCCTTTACTTTTCCTGGCCTAAGCTGTAAGTAAACGAGAAGAGGGAGGCGCGTAGTACAGAACTATTTATTTCCCTTTCTGCTTAGGTTTAGAAGGGCTAAGGAACAGAAAGAGTCTGCCGCAGGGACCCAGAGGGGTAAACGAATGCGAACAGACAATGAGACCCCAAAGGCCAGCAATTTGCTTTAAAACCTCAACCTGCCTTATCTGAGCTCACCAAGATGAATATCTGCCATCTTAAACTTTTCACAGATCTTTGGCAGAGGCACGTGGGCACCCACCGTGCAACTGACTTCCGCAACCATTTTTGTGGGTATGTTACCGGTGGCTCCACAGTAACAGCACTGAAAAACACAGGACAGGGAGTTAATGCCCAGACAGAAGAGGGGGTGCTGCAAAGTGGGGAATGCTTTCACACCCCCAGAAGTCCATGGGAGCAGAAGGCACCCAAGTGAGGGGTGTTGACTGCCACAAGCCACTTGCTAAGATCACAGGACTCCTTCTTCCATGGGGTAAAACATATAGCAAAGTGGAGGGCACAGCAGTGCCAGACCAGCTCGTAAAGGATATTGATAAAGTGCAAATAATGGATTTTCAAGGTGATATTGAATGATGTTACTACTATTTGGCAACATTTTGTTTAATTTTGTACCTATAATAAATCCTGAAGGTAAGCCTTGGATTGTGTCCACCTGTCACATGAGTAAACATAATGAATGTGCAATTAAATGAATTAATGAGTAAGGTGATACACCAGTGAAGCACTCCTCTTCATAGTAGAATGCATCCCATTGAAAGCAGTGGGGTTTTCCTACTAGCTTTTACAGTATAGGGAAGGTAAACAGACCACCTGTGGTTTTAAATCAAGGGTGAGAGTCTTCCACCTCTACCCATCTAATCTGTCCTGCCAGAAGCCATGGTAGATAAGCACTCTTCAGCACAGGAGGAGAAGGCTGATCCGCTGAAATCTCTGCACATCTTCTGCCCACACTGATTCACTGTTTCTCTGCACCCCAAGGAATTCCTGTTGGTTTGGCTCGTTTCTTCACTTTTCACTTTTATTATGACTGTAAGTTCTTCGAGCAGATCTTGTCTTTTTGCTCTGTGGTTGAACAGCGCTCAGAGGAATAACCTCTCGGCATGAAAACAGGCCAGGAAAATCCCCGAATGATAACCTGGGAAAATCCAGAGCTGAAGATGCAGTGCATGCCTTTCTTCAAAGGGTATGTCCATGGGAGAGATTGGTGCTGCAGATGTGTCTGCTGAAGTTGGCCTAAAACTGCTTCTCGGTGGAGCAGGACTTGTCCCTTGTGAGCTACCAGAAAGCAGCGCGTCCTCTGCAGCAGCGCTTCCGTGAAGACCTCAGGGATTCCCCTCCCACTTCCAAAGCAGTGCAGAGGCCATGCAGCACGACTGATTAACATCAGAGCGTGGAGAGATTTTACAGCACAAACTGCCTGATTGCACAAAGCTCCTGTGGTAGGATCTGTCGACATAGTGTGTCCCAGCTGCCTGGACCCCAGGTCTCCCTGAGCGAGAAGTCCTTCCGTCTCCACAAACACGTGCAGCTTTCCACAAAAGTGACAGCTGTTCTTTTAGAGGCAGTTATCTGGACCCAGGTCATTAAAACCAGAACATCACACAGTAAAAAGTATTGGGTTCCTGAAATACCTCTGAAGCCCTGAAGTTGCCCCCAAGGGAGAAGAGTGCGGCTGTCTGCTCACCAGCAGCACAGCCTCCCTCCTCTGCACCCTGGGCCCTTCCCAGCTTCGGTCTGGAAAGGTGGAAGGGGATTTCAGTGTATCTATTCAGTCATCAGCTGATGAGCTGCCAACAACTATGTTAATTTTCCCCTCTTGTAATAGGCCGTTTAGGGCCCCAGCCAATGACCAGGGAAGCTGCTGGAAAGAGTCTCACTGATCTCAATGGCTATCCAACAATATGCAGCCATATACGCCAAAAATTAAACACAGATCCTCCAAATTCGCTTCATGCAGGCCACAGGACTGTCCTCTGCTCCTCGTAATTATCATTATTATTGTCATTACTGGATTTGAATTAATGCCCGTGAGTGCAGATGGACAGAGATTTTTATCAAACACAACTTCTGTTATTTAACTAGGACTTTCTCAGAACTTAAAACAAAGGAGAACGGTTCCAGATGCTGCTCTTTTCCTTTTGCATCCCCACAGCTGCTGACCAGCTATGGTGTCCACAGCAAAATCTGAATTTCTTTTAAGTGAATTGTAAAATCTGTCCAAAAATTCTTTACATACTGCAACAATAAAATAAAAACCTTAAGCCGAACAGCAGAAACTGGTAAAGCTGCCAAAAGAATGTTAACAAGTTAGCGAAAGACAGGGATCATTAACACTTAAAAAAAAAAAAATTACTGCTCTGCAGTTTAAAAAAAGAATTCTAACTTCATCTTTTAGCTTTATAGATAACAGTGGGTTTGTGGGAAAGGAAATCGTTCTGTCAGCTCTGCATGGATCCCATTAACACTTTTTTAATAAAAGGAGCTCAGAATCTATCAGCACTTTGATCTCAGTTCAATAAAGCTAATCTTAGCTTTGGTTTTAACATGGACATTTAATTGTGTTTAATCACCTTCTGCAAAAATCAATTTAGTTGACATGATACTGACCAGGACTGGTCAGCAGAGATAAGGAAGAGCTATGTTCTAGCTACTCCATCCTATTACACTCACCTCTAAGCAGGCAACTAATTAATGTGGTTATCCTCATAACACCCTTGGGAGGAAGGGAAAATGCTACTTTTTTTTTTTTTTTTTCAGATGAAGAACTCAAGAAACAGTTAAATTAAATGACTTCCTCAAGGTCACATAGTAAATCTCTGACAGTGCACAGAATGAACTTCTTGTTTCACGCTGGCACCCTCAGTCCTAAATCAGTTCTTTGCCTAAAACTAAGCCATCTGTCACTAACTAACCTGACACTGATTGCAGCCTATTTTGGTAGTCGGCTCTTCTTAAACTGCTAGTTTAAACGCCGCTCAGTTTTGTATTGAACTTGCCCTGCAGAGTATAAACTTCATGCCAGTGCTCAATGAACACAAGGTTTTCCACCCAGAGCACAAAAGTGAATTTCAAGCATATTGTACCGTGGAGCTTGCTTGGAAAGCTCTCAGATTGCCCCATAGCACCCGTTGTAATTCATGTCATAACTTAGGTCTGCGTTATTAACCGTAACATTTTATATTTACAGAGCATCCTCCAGCCAAGGATCTCAGTACACTTCCTATCTATTACTAAAACCTTTCAACATTCCTGCAAAGTGAATTTGACATCATTTAGGAGATGGAAAAACTGGGACACAGAGAAGAAAAAGGCCAAAAATTTAAAAAGAAGTTATTTGAAGATTTTTCATTTATTTTCCTTGAAAAAAACCCATCATTTGTATGCATGTTTAAAAGTTCTCAGACTTGACAAGAGTAATAAAGTTGTTCAGGCAACCATGACCATCATAGATGTGCCCAGGCATGATAGTGCCTAATACGGTCTACAGCAATGCTCAAAACAGCAATGAGAATATTACTAATTTCTTGTTTTATTAACAGAGACTATACGTGCAATTATCTGTGGCACATGCTTATTCTTACTCTAAAGAAAATCATACATATTTGATTTTCATAAAAGCCAACAAAGCCTTGTCAAAGGTGACTTGTGCTAGTTCTCAGTTCTAGCTATGAAGTATGTTTGCTGTGTTTAATTAGCCCTTAGTGCCTCCTTACTCCTGTCAAGAATAATCTGGGATTAGCTGAATGGTGGCGGAGAAGAACGGTAGCGGAGTAACTTGGAAGAGGTTTGGATCTTCAGGACAACGCTACTTTCAGACAAACTGCGTCAGCTGGAGTCACTGGGGGATCCCCTCGGGGTACTTCAGCGTGGGTCAGCAGCTCATCCAGTGAACACTGATCAACGCCCCAGGTACAGGTTGGAAGTTTGCTTGTTTCAGGTTGTAAGAAAACCATTTTTTTTCTACTTTGTGACTCAAGTTTGTGATGTGGAGTACAATAAAGGATGGTTTATTTTGCAGGCACTCAAAACTTTTTCAAGAAAAGAGAGAAAGAAAGCTAACATTCTTGACTTACACGCAAAAACAAATAGATGTTTAAAATGCTTTATGTCATCTAAAATACAAAAAAATCTTGGCATATTCTCTGATAAGCACTCCGGTGTAAGTAAAAAAAATAAATCTGGCTTCAACTTTACTGCAAACCTACTGAGCTGCCAGACTAAACGTTGCAGATGAGTTGTAGCATTGCAATTACATGCTGCATTTATGCCACCTACAGGCATTAATACCAGCTTTTCAACAGGTTTGCCTGCCAAACTTTCTATGTACTTCTTTTTCAGACTGCCATGAGAAGACTCCGTAGAAGTCAGCCCTGACCTTCAACTCATAAAAACATTCTGTTCAGCTTATTAAAAATTAACACAAGTATTTAATTAATCTGATCCACTAACTGAACTTCCCTCTTCCCTATCACTTAGGTACTGTGACTATGAAGCAATGAGGATACTGAAATCAACTTTATCAAGTGCCTTTTGTAATAGGTGGCAAGTGTCACAGCAAACCCAGAAATAGCCTACAGCCACTGAAAGCCAGCAACTTTGGGGGTGATATACAGACAGACCTCCCAACAGCATGTATTCCTGCGCCCAAAATAAGCAATGCAAAAAATAATGATGGTGCAATTACTTCGAGGGATTTAGGCAGTGAGTCTGAAGAGCCTCTTTTTACGCAAAAAAAAACCCTCGTGGATGCTTTTATGAAGGCAAGCCATGGGGACACCAGTTTTCCATCAGTAGGACGTCGGCATCTCCAGCAGTAGGACTGTACAGCCTCACGGCGCTGTCTTGGGGAAGAGGCTGTTTTCGAAGCCGGGGGCAAGGGCCACCTGCAGGACCACTGTCCCGGTCCCCCGCAGCCAGGCTGTCCCGCAGCTCTCCTGAGAATCGACTCCACTGGCTCTGTTCACATCCCCAGGCTGGAGATGATCACAGGCCACGGTCTTGCAGCTGCCATCTCTAGCCTCCTTGGAGCTTAATTTCCCAAGAATTAAGTCAGAACATGCACAAGATAATTAAAAGAAGATCTCTCATCCTTTTTTCCTCACCCCAAGGGACATTTTAGAGTATATACTATTTACCAGCCGCAAACCAGTGTTGTTCAATAGAGACACTTACTTCCACTTTAAATAACTCAGCAGATGTTACTGCCTTTTTGCCATAATCTCTGTGGTTTTCCTGTAGTCAGCCTGCTACGGACAGTGCCAGGGGGATCCCTTTTTTTGCATTCAAGCCTCTCAGGCTGCCTGCGAGCTCTCAGTACAGAAGCAGCTTGGGCAAGCTCATGCTGTACTGTGCTAACAGCTGGTCTGACGGTGGCTTGCCTGGTTTTTGGATGGCTGAGACATGTGCCACAGACTGGGAGAGAAGGGGCAGCTCTGATGCTGTGAAGGTTTGTGCCACTGCTTTGTCAGCTGAGAAATAATACTAGGAGGTCTCAGCAGAGTACCTGGCTAAATCAGAGGTGAGTTTGTTGCAGGGGAACATTGTGGGCTTGTTTGTTTGATGTAGGTACCTGGAGATGTGCAGGACTCCAGTCAGACTGGGGCTAGGTTTTCCTCCTCCTTCTGACTCAGAGGGATAGCTCTCCTGGGGGTGTGAAAGATTAAATTCTCTTCCATCCTGAAACCAGACTGCTGCTCGGACCAGTGTTCACCTGCTCAACCCCGCCTTTACGCCTTTAATGAAGAAGTGTATTAAGGCTTCCACTTACAGAACTGCCATAACAAGCAGGGCAGCCTATTCCACTTTTATTTAGAAGTGGGTTGTTCACCCCATCTCTCAGCTCACTCAAGCTCAGTGCAACCTCAGAGCTTCTCATTAGCTGAGGACACCACCTGAAAAAATAGGGAGGGCACAGGCAGATAAGGGCTTTTCACTTCTCAACCAACACTACTGGCCACCACAAACCCCTGCCAAGGCATTTCTTGCCAGCTTCTGCACAGGTTTGCTTACACCTGAAAAGAGCATTAATTGCTTTAGTTAAGATAAGCAGAACTTCTGTGTGTCCATCCTGATATGTCCATGGCATAACAACTGGAAAATAACCGTGGATGAGCTTAGTTGCATGGGAGATGTTAGCATTGTGGCCACAAGCACTTTTTGAGGCACAGATTACACATACTGGCCTACTGTCATGAATGGTGCAACTAGTATTAGGATTTGGGGGAAAGCACAGGAAATTCATTGTTGGATGGGTTTTGTATTAGGGGCTTCTGTTCTCCTTTACCCTCCTATCTTCAGTGTCTCTCCTCAGACTCCCTCCATCTCTACCTTTGACAAAAGCATCACTTCTATCAAAAGCATCACTTCTATCATTCCTTCCTCCAGTCCCCACAGGTCTCTCCTGCTCTCCTCTACCCTTCTTCTCTTTTCATTCCTCCATTTACAAGAGGAGGCAGAAAGGAACCACAATTTGGACACACTTCAAAGGTATTGTTTTTAATTGCGCAAGTTTCGCCTTTCTTAACGCTGCGATCATCTCCTGAGCTCCAGCCTTTGGTCAGACTTGAGCAAGCTCCGTTACTGAAAGGAAGATAGTCCCATGACTTCGGAAACCTAGGATGAGTTTTGGGACACAAAATCCCTTTGTGATTCCCTATAACTCCTTTCATCTCTATGTGATCTTAATGCATTCCTTTAACCCTTCAGCATATCATATACAACGCAAGGCTAAGGACAATCTTCACTTGTGCATGACACAGTGAGACGGTACTGCACGGCACTCAGGCTCCCTATGGAAGAGCGGCAAACGTGCACCCAAACCCACAGAAGTGCCGTCACCTCTACAGCGAGGCCGCACGCCCGAGGTACCTGCTCCCCGCTACGGCAGAGAACTGTGCTGTGCCCCTTACAGGGCCACAGGAAATCCGAGGCGCCTCGGGCCGCCATGCAGTGAATTCCGTGCGAATGACGTTAAATTCCCCCAGGACTGATCAGAAATGGCTGCCTTTTTTTCCCCCTGTGGTAATGCCAAGACGGGTTTCTCCAATACAAGTGCAACGTAACGAGACACAGAGCTTTGCGTTCAGGCACTGGTTATGCCTGGTCGGATTATGCACAGTCAGCGCTTCAGGTTGACTGCTTCGCTAATAACTGCAGCACTTGGGTAAGAAAATATTTACAGCGTCTCCACGTGCCTCATTGCCTGCCATCAGACCATGAGAGAAGCCACTGACATAAACCACACGCCCCAGCACACGCATGAAATAGCTTCGCTCGCCCTTCTCCATTTCAGCCTCCATTTCCCCAGTGCTCGGGGCCCTCTGGGCTTAGACAAACGGCAGCCGCGCGGGCCCCGCGCGCCGCCTGCCGAACTCCCCTCAGCGGCCGCTCGCCGCCAAGCCGCCCGCGCCGCGCGCACGCACTCTGCCCCGTTGCCATGCGTGATGACGCCCCTCTCTCGATTTTTCTCGTTGGCCGCTCCGCCGATGACGGCACCTCCAAGTGCGCCTCTCCGTGATTGGTTTGCGAGAGAGCGCGGCGCGGGCTTTGATTGGCGGCCGGGGAGAGGAGGGGAGCGGGATTGGTTGGGAGCGCGGTGCATTGTGGGGCGGCGGGCGCGCGTGGAGCTGATGGCGGCCATCGGTGTTCACCTGGGCGCTACCTGTGCCTGCGCCGCCGTCTATAAGGTGAGGGGCGGAGGGGCTGCTGGGCCCGCTCCGCCCGCCCCGCCCGCCGTGCCCGCCGTGCCCGGGGCGGGACGAGGGCGGCGTGGCCGCTCGGGAGTCCTTGCCGGGAGGGAGGGCCGTGCCCTGCCGTGCCCTGCCGTGCTCTGCCGTGCCCTGCCGTGCCCTGCCGTGCCCATCTCTGTTCCCTCACGGCGCTGCGGGGGTCGCGCAGCGAGTAAAGCCCTGACGGGGCGCGGGGTGCCCTGAGGGGCGGCTCACGGGTGATGCCTCTGTCCGCAGGATGGCCGCGCCGACGTGGTCGCCAACGACGCCGGGGACAGGGTCACTCCTGCGGTCGTTGCTTTCTCGGAAAGCGAGGAGGTGAGGCTTCCTTTCTGCGGAGGTGGTTTGGAAAGGAGGGGAGCTCTGCCTGTTGCTCACTTTTTTTTTTTCTTCTTTATTTTTCATTCAGGTTGTTGGCTTAGCTGCAAAGCAAAGTAGAATAAGAAATATCTCAAACACTGTAGTGAAAGTAAAGCAGATCCTTGGGCGAAGGTAAGAGAACAAGTGTGAAAGGGAAAGTGAGAAGTTCAGTTTTCCCCATTAAAGCTGGTCAGTGAAACATAGCCTCAGCACTGGTATCGAAGGTGTTTTAATCTAGTGTGATAGTAGTTAAGTTGACTTGGCGTTGACAGAAGAGTATGTCAGATCTTAAAAATTAATTACATTATGTACTTCTTATTCTACATTTCATTCCAGGAGTAAAGAGATGCGGAGTATTTTATATCAGAATTTGGGAAATCAAATTGTGAAATTTATTAGCAAGTCACGTGTATGTTTTTGATATATACTTAAGTTGCTTAACTAAAATGTCTTTTTGTTACCTGGATG
Organism: Pelecanus crispus; assembly: GCF_030463565.1. Lineage (NCBI taxonomy): Eukaryota > Metazoa > Chordata > Aves > Pelecaniformes > Pelecanidae > Pelecanus > Pelecanus crispus. Next base: position 8,767,773 of record NC_134643.1, read on the forward strand.
TTTTCCTGTGGCTAAAATCCACTGTGGTTTTAGTTGCATGAAACTTTATATTGCCTTTTGTTGCAATCATGAAAGACGTTGACGTAATGCTCGTTGTGATTCTTCAGTTAGTGGAGCTGTGACGATTTGCACTGGCAGTTACAGTGATACTAGAACTAAGCTTGCTGGTTTAGGTCTGAAGTCAGAGATGTGACAAAACTTTTCAGTGGTAACCTAGCTGTGTGTTATTCCTCTGAAAGGAGCTGACAAGATGATGTCCATTCTGATGTATTTCTCAGCATATTTCATACACATAACTTGACATAGTTAGTAGAGGATTAAGGGTAGTCAGCTTATTGCTGCCACGTTATTTCAGTCAATACAACAAAAGTGCCACTATAAATCTTTTATAATGCTTATTGGGGTAGCACGTTAAAAAAATGTGTTGGTTTTTGTTTTCCCTTTTGACTAACTAGTAGGTATTTTTTTCTATCATTAGTTTGGGGAAAGGCGATTTAAGGCTACCAGCAGTCAGAACTTGGGTTTTCTTCTCCTGTATAAATATATCCATAGAGTGGAAACAGAAATTTTGGTTGAAGTATAGCTTCATATGCTGTAGTCATTATAAGGAATACCAGCAAGATGAATTTGTGCAATTATCCTTGAGCATGTGATTTATTTTGTTATTTTGAATTTGTCTGGACAGCTCTGGCGACCCACAGGCAGAGAAATATATCGCAGAAAGCAAATGTTCAGTGAGTATGATCTAGTTTTTCTGTTGTTCTCAGACTAACTTGTATCATTTTATACTGTTGTTCTTGGCATTGTTGGTGCCACACCATGCGTGTGTTCCGTAGTGATGAGCTCTCATTATATGAGGTCCATTTGCTGCTGTATAGAATGTTTATCTTTTTTATAAAGTAGAGAACTTCACTGTGTTCTGAGATCTGCCATCATAATATAGTCCAACAGAAAAATTATATGTATCTCTTGGCCAGTCTGATTTTTAATATATTTGGGTAATAGCGTTGTGGTGTTTCTTAGCACTGGTAGAAGATGCTCAGGTTCCAGCATCATGTGATAAAAAACGCTTCACCACCTGATTTAGTCTCAGTGTTTAATTTAAATAATACTGTGCTTGTTACTAGAAACCTTTTTGCAAAACAAGAGGAAAAATTATCCTGGGAAATACGTTCCTAAAGAAGGAATGAGCCTTTTCTGGTTTTTGACTGTTTGTATTAACAGGCTTATGTAGATTGTTGTTATTTTTCTTAAGGAATGTAAGCAGGCAAGTACTTTTGTTCTAAAAATTGCTTTTGTACTGAGGAAAACTGCTTAATAGAAAAAGAAAGTCTGGAGTCTTTAAGTCCATATCAATGTTACTGTCATGTCTGTTGGATAATAGAAGGGGGTTTTTGTGATCTTTGATAAGCATCTTGGAAGCATTTATTCTCTTGTAACTAATGCAGAAAGCATTTACACAGTCCCATGGTTTTTACTTGAGCAGAAGCCAAATTAACATTACTTCTTGTTAATAACCAAATTACGTATTTAACAAAAGTATGTTGGTTTTGCTTACAGATAATTGAGAAGAATGGAAAACTTCAATATGAAATAGATAATAAATTTATTAACCCAGAAGATGTGGCAAAACTAATTTTCAGTAAAATGAAAGGTATATAATAAGTAAAATCATAATATGTTTTAGTTTTTTAAGCTGTCCTCATCTTTTTAAGATGTGGTATATTGGTTTTTTTGCTTTTAATCAACATGTTCTGCCTATGTTTATAAACAGAAACTGCTCAGTCTGCATTGGGTTCAGATGTAAATGACGTTGTTATCACTGTACCGTTTGATTTTGGAGAGAATCAGAAAAATGCCCTTGGGTAAGAGGATTAAGATTTTTCTGTTATTTAACATGCCTAAAGCAGACTGGCTGGCAGATCAGCAATGGGAATTCTGCTGCTGGACTTCAGCTTGCGACTATCAGTCAAGACATTGGGATGCTATTTGAATGGGGAAAATGTGAAAGTAGGAGGTAAAAAATCCTGACTTCAGAAACTTTTCATGGAATTTACTGTTGTAACCAAAATGAAATTCTGAATGAACTGAAGTGAGAGGGAATTTTGGTATCATCAAGGATAGAATGTCATTTCAGATGTGTTTATTTGTAGTGGAACTTCAGTGTCTGCTTTGAAATGCAAATAGCTTTGAAATGCAAATAGTTTCTCATCCCTCTTCCATAATTTCCCATCCCTTCATACAACAGTACTCACCAAACCAAATGGCATTTCATGACTTTACTGAGGACTTTTATCAGAGAGCAGGTCAGAATACACACCAATATTCTTCTTGGAAGTTCTGCTTTGAAGTGTGGCTGTAAAAGTTCTTTCATATGAAAACATAAATAGGCTTAAAGCTGTGCGTAACTGGCAGCATCTGTTTCTGTTTTCTAGTATGTAGAAGCCATTATGTTGAACTGTCTTGAAATACTTAAAGCACACTTAAAGTTGGTCATAGAATATTAGTGAGCTGGGTAATTGCAGTATGTATAATGAAACATTCTATTGCTTTGCCATACAAGTTTCAAAATAACTTCAAAGTGGAGGAAACAACTTGTAGGGCAGTCCCAGGGTTACTGAAGTTTCAAGAAAACACATAAAGAAAATGTGAGAAGTGGGGTGCGGTAACTTGATTTGGAAGTAAAAGCAATTTTCCTAGCGTGGTATCTGTTGAAATAATGTACCAAGAACTTTTAATACCACACCTGAAGATAAGTTAGCCAGTTTGACTGAGGGTGGAGTTGCTGGTTTTTATGGGGCATGTAGACTGATACATCTGTGTTTTCTTTGATAATAAGCACACAGCAGATCCAATTACCTGAAGAACACAGTAGCGACTGAACTTCTTGATACCTTTCTTTTCCAGTCACTTTGCTTTGTTAATACTATGTTGTAACCAAGTTTTGAGTTGGTGACACATGTAGTTCAGATGAAATCTTAATAGTGTGTGTGACTATAGTGAAATATTAAAGTAAAATGAAATGCTGTTATGCCTTATCACAGGGAAGCAGCTGCAGCTGCTGGATTTAATGTTATGAGATTAATTCATGAACCATCTGCAGCTCTCCTGGCTTATGGAATTGGCCAAGATTCACCCACTGGGAAAAGGTAAAATCCTAATATTTTACTGCTTAAATTTAAGCTGCTGTACTTAAATCCTGAGAAATCTTAAACGAGGGAATGCTGTGTTGCCTTAGCAGTCAATACCAAATTAATGATTTGAGGCTTGTTCTTTTTTCTCTCAATAAAACCAATAACAATTTAGAAGTTGTAAATCCGTAGTGTTTTAAGTCCCTTCATTCTGGTTTTTATTTTTTTAGAATTGTCTTCAAAGATTTGTCCCCAGATTCTGTCTTGCTCCTTAATGAGCTGATTGGCTGGAAGAAAAATGCATCCCTTCTTAAACAGATTGTGGTATAGCTAGTTTTTAATTGCGGGAGATGGGGTTATTTTACATGTGGTAGAAGAACTAAAGTCAAGTTCCTGGGTTCAGTAGGTGCATTGGGTTTCCCTTATGACTATTCAAATAATTCACAAGATGGCACATAGTAATTCACAAAATGGCAAAAACTGCTGTCAGTGCAAACATGTCTTTTTTCTTCTTGATTGATTTTTTTTTTACCCTTCTCATAGAATTCTTGATTATAATCTTGAATGTAATGTTCAGTTCTGAATTGTGTTGTAGGAAAAACATTGGCTACTCTCACTGTGTGAAACAGACTAATTTTGTTCTTTAGGGAACATTGCCAAGTAGTCAGTGGTACTAAGATGCATTAAATACAGACACCCCAAATCAAATTCTTTTGACAAAACTGATTAAAACCTGCAATACATTATATGGTGGTCATGTTTTTAGGAAGTGTGTCAAACATAACTTTAGGTGGCTTGTATTAATACTACTTTTTTTTTTAAACCATGGCAGCAATGTGTTGGTTTATAAACTTGGTGGAACATCGCTTTCTATCACAGTCATAGAAGTAAACAGTGGAATATATCGTGTGCTTGCTACGAACACAGATGACAGCATTGGTGGAGTTTGCTTCACAGAAGCTCTAGCACAACACCTAGCTTCTGAATTTCAGAGGTGGGTTTTGAATTCCAAGCATGTTGCTGTTAGGACAGGAGCTTCATTATCTGATGCTTGCTTTAAAAAAAAAAAAAAAAATTATATTAGGTTGTCAGATCTAGTAGACTGACTGCGAGTGAAATGGCTCAAAGATATTAAAGGAGCATTCAGTTGTTGGGGGCCAAGGAGGAAGACTGGGAAATACTTGGTTTTGGGTAGGTGTTGCCTGAAGTTGGTGTTGAACTATAAGGGCTCAGCTATGAACTGTTCTGTGTTTTAAGTGATGTATGTGACTGCAGGCTGGTTACCTCCTTTCAGTCACCAGTTCTAGGGGTGGCAGGGAATTCACCTGTGTGAGTTTTGTTTGTTTTTCTTGTTGGCATGAAGGACTGTGGCAGGGCTTGGGTCATCAGACTGAAGTCTGTATGGCACGTCATCCTGTGATGAACAAAAATGAAAAAATGCATTACTGTTAGCTCTAGTGATTTTGAGATCGTCAGTTGTGTACTGTCACAGGAGGAGATGTTTTGGATGAAACATGCTATTCTGCTGACATGCCTAATGTTCAGTGTTCTATTTCTTAATCTGTTGTTAAAATTACTTAACTAACTTAACTTAACTAAAGGCCTTTTCTTGCTGTTCCTTGCAGTCACTTACAGGATTTGTTCAGCTGAGAAACTGTTCAGAAAGACTGAAATCTGTATGATAAACGCTAATGCCTGAGTTCAAGGTGCCTCTACGCAGTGTTCTGTAGTTGAAACTGAAATAGCCACTTCTATTCTTTGCGAGCTTTTAATAGTGACATTGTAGATAATACTAAAATGTCTACAGAAAAGAAGTTCAATAGCTTTAACCTGTTTTTCCTTTCAGGAAGTTAGTGTTGTCACTCAAATGCCTGCCTTTCTAAACTGTGCTTTTTTTTTTTTTTTTAAATGTAGGTCTTGCAAACATGATATCAGAGGAAATCCCAGAGCCATGATGAAGTTAATGAACAGCGCTGATGTTGCAAAGCACTCGTTATCAACCCTGGGAAGTGCAAACTGTTTTGTAGATTCATTGTATGATGGATTGGATTTTGATTGTAATGTGTCCAGGTAAAACAAATAGTGAAGCTACTGCTTTTGCATAAAACTGTGCTTGAAATATTTCTAGGGGGTATTTAGGATGTTCGGTAAGCTTTGATTTTTTTGTGGCATAAATTTTAGAAACAGAAGTCAGATAGAAGACAAAACTTGCTTGCTTGCAGCTTTGTTTCATATTGATGGTTCTGTTGTGATGTGATCTGTAGTAGTTAGGGTGGTAATACTAGCAATGTTGCCCTCATGGTTAGAAAATGAAGTGTGAAATGGCACAGGGAGACCTCACCTTTGGAGTCTGGTTGTTGATGAGAGGGGCATAGATGCTGTAGTTACTCAAGGTGGGAGGGTGTTTCCCCCTATTATTGTTTTTGTTCTTGTTTTTTCCTTAAAGAAAAGAAGACTTTTGGACTCTTCCAATGAGCTCCAGAGTAATGTGATAGGAGTTGTGGAAGTCTTGATGTTGCCTCTATTTGACAGACGGAGTCAAAAGATGTTTTCTTTTTGTTCATACTGCTGTCCTACTCTAAGTCTTTTCTCTCTTGGAATGATATCTTAATGAGATGTTTAGCTAATTTTGATTGCTCTCCCAGTCAGCAGCAGCTCTAGCAAAATGAAACAGACTTTTCAATTCCAGAGCTGTGCATCCACTGCTGCAGCAGTTGGATCTGGTAAAATAAGGCACAGTATGTTTGCAAGCGTGAGCAGCAATGCTGTGTAATTTGTTTGTCTCAGTTTTGGATAAGGATGGTAGTCCTGTGGACTAGTGTTGCAGAATTTGACTTGCTGTATTCATACAGAGTAAAACTTCATCTTCAGGCTTGAAAGCCCAAAGCAAGCACAAGTTTGTTTTTCACTTTGCTTGAGTACCTACTCCTTGTGTGCAAATCGGGACACAGCTTGATTTACCTCTGAAAATTCAAGAGGCACATTTGAGTCTTTGTGTCTCCATTTTAAAGATGATGAAGCAGTTCCAGGATTTTTGCTTCTTTTTTTCACATCTGAGTCAAGACAACAATGCTGTCTTTTGTCAAGACAACAATACTGTTTTTTCTCTAGAGTACGCTGAAGAAGAATGAATGTGTGTTCCATGTAGGTGTTAATGATGGAATCAATAGCACAGTTATTTTCACAACAGCAACAAAATCACTTCTGTGAGATTAATAATTGGGAAATAAGATTTAAAAAAAAAAATCCCTTAGTACTTGGTGTAGCTGGTATGTAGAGAACCAAGTATATTCTAAAAATGATTGTTCTTCCATTGCAGGTATTTGTCTCTAATGGATGAGATGACACTTCTTGAATTTTTTTTTTTTCTTCTAGGGCCAGGTTTGAACTTATCTGTTCTTCACTTTTTAGTAGATGTGTAGAAGCAATTAAAAAGCTCTTGCAGCAAGTTGGATTTACAGCAGATGATATTAATAAGGTAATAATAGAAATTATTTGTGTGTAGCATGCTTTATAACTCCACGAGGAGAATATTTATGGGGCCTGGTTTCCTTGCAGACTGAGATTATTTCATGATGTGTTTAAGCATTTTTGGCTCAGATACAACGAAGTATGTAGACTCAAAACTTTTGAACTCCTATCTTTGCTTTGATTTCAGTTTTGTGAAGTTAAGTATAAGGTAGAGTCAGAGTCAGTGATGTGTTTTTACTGCTGTATATTGAGTAAACGGTAGAGGATTTGTCTCTGGTGTGTTTGTGTAACTCTTGGTAGAGCTGAGGATTACCTCTAGGTTTAGTATATAGACTTCCTTCTGCCTTCACTGAGCTTTGGATGGGGTTTTCTGACACTTCTGAAGAAAGCCTGAGTTTCGACTCTTTTTCTTACGAGTTGAACACCAAGTGTCTACTTGGTGCCTGCGTTCTTCCTTGTAAGCTTAAACACAGGAACATATTAGATGCCAAACCATAGTGTGTTTTAATGCCAAAGATGGTGAGTAAAGTAGGAAACACTACTAGGTTCATTCAAATGTCTTTTTTGCTTTGATATAAGAGAGTAACTTCAATCTCAACCCCTCTGCACCTGTGTGTGGCAAATAGTGCTGCATTTATTCCTGGTGGAGTTGGCGCGTAACTTCTGCAGCAAAAGTTAGCTGGTGCTTTTAACGATACTTGATGCTGTTTCAGAATCTTCATTAATGTTTGCTGTGTCACATCTGAATTTCACTGGTAGGATAATGAAGTATCCTAGGCCATTGTTCAGAGAAAGTCTTTTGTTTTCTGGTGGCAGTATTTTTTAAGTGGCCCAATGTGCTGTCCTCTCAGGCCTTAATGCTTTGGGGGGGGGGGGCGGGCAGGGGCACTTTAAATGTAAAAATAAATGAACCTAATTTACAACTCTTAAGTTATGTTTTACGTGAAGAGAAGTGGGAATTAGCTTTGTTTCCAGATCTGGTTTATCTCCACAAAGTTGCTGTAATAAGAGAATGTTTTTAAGTGTGTTTTTTTTCCTCTTGCGCAAGTTCAGTAAGTGGCAGCTGGTTGTCAGTGACATCCCTCAGGATTTGCTACTGGGGCTAATACCATTTAATGTCTGTATTAATAACACAGATGATGGGGTAGCGTGTGCTATCAGCAAGTTTGCAGGCAGTACCAAAATGAGGGGAGCAATCAGTATCACTGTAGGTCAAGGCTGCTATTCAGAGGGGTTGAAAAAGGCAAGAAAAATTTATATAATAGAATACTTCAGTTGGAAGGGACCTACAGTGATCATCTAGTCCTCTGGAGAACATCACAAAGATCAACAAAGACAAATGTAGAGTCTGGGATGGAATAATTCTGTGCAGCAGGACAGGCTAGCAGTTGCTAGAAAGCAGCTTTGCAGGAAAAGACTTGGGGGTAATTTCTATTCACTTGGGGGTTCTAACAGGCAGTAAGTTTAATAGCAGTCAGCAGCGTGCCTCTGCAGCAAAGGCGGCCAGCTGCGCGCTGGGCTGTAATAGCAAGGGTGTAGCCATGGGCATAGGAGAGCATTTCTTTCCCTGTTTGGCTTTTGAACAGGGTGTCCAGATACAATCTCATAATTTTTGGGCTTCAGGAGGTGAAGGGTACTGACTGGAGCCAGTCTGGGTGTTTGCTCACCTGTAAGAAGACAAGGCTCAGGGAAGACTAGTGCTGCCTATAGTTACTTGATAGGAGGGCATACATGAGACAAAACCTGACTTACTCCTTACTGTGGGTGCATGATGGAAGGGTGAGTGGCAAGCAGCACAAGTTACAACATGGAGAAATTTTAGATACCAAGAAAAGAATTTGTAGTGTGAGGGTGATCATATGCTGAAACAAGGGCCCACAGAGTCTGTGGGATCTATATCCATGGAGATAAGGTCCAGAGCAGCCTGTTGTAACTGGACCTGTCCTGGGCAGGAGGTTGGACTAGACTTCTGGAGGTCCCTTCCAGTCTTGATGTTATTTTATGATGAATTCTTCAATTTTTAAAATGTTACTTAATCTAGCTGATGTTTACTATAAGAAACACATTTTCAAGGTATCGTTTCAAACTTACAAGCTATTTCCTTGAATTTCAAATACAAAAGTAACAGAAGTCGAGCAAAGATGGCATCAATTTTTACTTCAACAGCTACAGATGATAAAATATCCCAGAGCAGTTTGCGTTTCTGTATTGCAGATTGACACCTGCCTGTTTTATCTGTCAGAAGAAAGATTTGAAATCATTAAGGCATGTTTTCCAGGTAGTCCTGTGTGGTGGGTCTGCTCGAATCCCAAAGCTGCAGCAGCTGATCAAAGACATTTTCCCAACTGTGGAATTACTGAATTCAATTCCTCCAGATGAAGTTATTCCCATTGGTGCCGCCATAGAGGCAGGAATTCTGTTAGGGAAAGAGAATCCTTTGTTAGAAGAAGAAGCACTCTTTATTGAGTGTTCCGCCAAAGATATTCTTCTTAAGGTAAGGCTAAAATTATTTAACTTAGAAAATCTTACTGCTGCAATGAATATACAGCACTACTTATGCATGATTGATGTTAAAGAAACTGTATTGTTTTATTATTAGTTCTACAGATTGACTATTGATCAGCAGTAAGTGGTAACTTAGGTTTATTGATAAAAAAATTGACAGGAGAAACTCCTTGATTTTAAGGGGAGATAAATTGTGTCTCTGCTATGTTTTAATAGCTGGACTTCTTAATTTATTTATAGGAATGCCTTTTTTTTATACTTGATGGTATGGTACATGTGCCAGAGAGAATGAATCTATGAATCTTGGATTTCTTTTCTTATGGAGCTGTTATAACACTTCCAGCTCACTAACATACTTAGAGAAAGGCATGAACTTTCTTTTTTCTTTTTAAAGGGAGTAGACGAGTCAGGGGCTGACAAATTCACAGTGCTATTTCCATCAGGGACACCATTACCAGCTCGAAGGCAGCACACCCTGCATGCTCCTGGAAACATGTCTTCTGTGTGCCTTGAACTATATGAGTCATTGGGGAAAAGTCCCATGAATGAGGAAGGTAAATTTGCACAGGTGAGTATGTATATATGGTCATATGCACTTTTAATATCGATGACTGGGAAATCAAGTGCATCAGAGGAAAAAAAAAAATTAAAACTAAAACCAATCCCACCCCTACCAAAACTTCTTGTTACAAAATTAGAATGACGTGCATCTCTTCAGGAATGGCTTTTAAGCATTCTTCTAAAATGTGTTATGAAGTACTGAAGCACTTTAAGAAATTGAAGTCTCCCTTTTGAATTTCTAAATGGCTGAGTTTGATATTTGGCACTACTGTAGTAAGCTCACCTGGCATGAGAGATCATAACCAGTCATTCCAGTAGTACGTGGATCTCCAAAATTTTAGAAATAAAACTGCTGGAGGTTATGATGTAGCTAGTGTATGTACTGTTGGTTACTTTCTGATCTTCCTACATTGGGCAGGTTCTTGGTATTAAATACCACATTTGATTTTTCACAGTGGTAAGATGATATGACTAAATCCTCACCCGATATAAAGATATGACTCAGGAGTCAACCTACTGAGAGAACACAGCTTGTTTGAAACGGTGATGATGTGCTTACCTTGGCTTCGGTGCACTTACAGCATCAGGGAGGGGGCAGATGTGGCTGAAATGGATGGAATACTTGAGAAAATTGTTATTCCACCTTGGTTCCGGCCAAAGATCTTTAAGGGGATAGGGAAAAGATGTTACCTGATAATTACAGAACTGATCCTAAGTAAAGGAACATGCTTAGCTCTTACTGTAGTCTGTGGGAGTTGTAGGTACTACAGCTATCTTAGTGATAGACCTTGGAACAAAAGCACTGAAACAGTACTGCAAATAGCTAAAAATACATAGATTTGCACTACAGATGAATGAAGTCCACTAGGGCATGCTTTGGTGTTGAATTATTAGTATGAGATGCTAAACAGAATGAGTTGTGCACCTTAGCTATTGTGTCACTTCCATTAAACTGCTGTGCAAGGATTTAGAGAACTTTAACGTCTTTTTTTTTTTTAATAGATTGTACTCCAGGATTTAGATAAAAAGGAGGATGGCCTACATGATATACTAACTGTACTCACAATGAAAAGGTACCCAAAATATTTGTTGTTCTGCTGTTTAACTTGCTATGTCACACTTCTTACAAGCACTCTTTTCTCCTGTTACAGAATGTGTAATTTTGTGTTGTGAAATTTCAGCATTTCATTGCTTAGAGGGCTGTGTCCTAGCAGGGGTAAATTCTGTAGGAATGTGTTTTTTATGCAGTACCTTCTGTGCTGTCATTGTTTGATTCCTAAAGAAATGAAACTTAACACAGTTGTATAGATGATTTTTATCAACTTTTGAACTGCTGATCAGTTTAACCATGCTTGAGAGCAGTTGATCTCAAGTTTCCTGTGAAAGGGCTCGGGGAATTCTGTTGAATGCCCACACTCTTAAGAAAGACTCAAGTACAATCGGTCGTTATTAGTTGCTAAGGAATCCATGAAGGACTTCTCCTGTGCAGCACTTGTGATGAAAACCTGTGGCTCTGTCTTTTCAGAGACAGGGTTGTTAAGCATGAGAAACAACACCACGGGAAATCAGGCTTCATAAATCTACTTTTTACAGAATTACCTGGTTATTATGGGAAGGTATGAAGTATCTTATAGCAGGGTGGGGAATGGGGATGACACTATATTGAAGAAACATCTCTTTCTTAGGTCTTAATAGAGGTGCTTGGGATCATTTGAAACAGTCAAAATAGTTTATAAAGATATCAGAAGGTGGAATTCTAAGTAGTCAAAGTATGTTTGTCTTCTGAGGACTGTCCTGAAGTTCATACTGCTTTTCTAAATAATATGAAAGTTGTCTAGATGTTGCTGAAAAACGAAATCCCTACTTGCGATTTGAGTTCACAGTACTTTGTTTTCTTATGTTAACTATCAGGTGTATTAATGCTCTGTTAATAGACTTCACCTAAAATACCTTGTTAGTCATACAGAGCACTTAGCACTGATAAGAAAAACATCTTGGGGGTTATATATGCAACTGTGTAGTGCAGAAAACCTGCGTTATTTTAAAGGGTTTTTTAGTAATATTTAGGTGAAAAAGATGAGGGAAGGTTCCCTAGAACACATCTATTTCTATCTAAATATTACATGTGACTGTTGTATGTCTAGATGAAGTACAATTCAATATTGTCTCTAATCCGTGGATTTTGAAAATTAGGGGCTTCCTCCTTGAAGGAGATCCTTGGTATTTAAAGACTATTACTACTTTTAAAAAGTCAAGTTCTCATGCTTTGAGAAGACATGCTTATCTGTTGGTTGCTGTTACTCAGAGCTCTCAACATGAGTATTTTGAATAATATTACTGTATATTCAATTTACTAAACCTGTACTAAATGAACTTAGTTACAATATTTAAACATGTTCCTGAATCTGTTCCACCATATGTAGAGAAGATACATGCTTTAATGGAGAGCAAGAAGTGCCTATCTAAATACTCAATAAACTAAACTTAATTTCATAGATTAATTTTGTCTGTGTTGAAGCATTTTCTTCCCTGGATATTTTGATGCTCATCTTCTTTCCTTTTGTTTGCATGAAGACTTGCTTATCCTCTGGAACATGCTGTCACGTACCAAGTGTTGTGTTGCGATAGTCCTAAACTTACCTTTCTCTTTTATCTAGGGATGGGTCCTTGCATGTTACCTGCACAGATCAAGATACCGGAAAGTGTGAAATCATCACTGTTGAAGTGGCGTCATAGTCCCTTTTGAAAGGCAACATTTTTCTAAGTTGATTTTTGCCTCTCTTTCTGCGAAAGTGGTGACTGTCTGAGATGTCTTTAATGATTCTTAGAGGACTGTAATAAACTGAAGTAAAACATTAATTTGCCACCAAGTCTGTTTGGAGTAGAAGGAGCGTGGTGTAAAATATTAATCAAGACATGCAGACAGCAGAGCATTGAATTATCAGCGCCTGATTTAAAAAATGCAAAGGGCAAATCCTCATGCCTGTGGTTCAGCAACAAGCGTGTTACATGGTCTGAAGTTTTTTTTTTCTGTGGACTGATTGGGTCATGTACCCATTCAGCCACATCATCTGCGGCTTCAGCAGCATAACATTGAACCAGCAAGAGCTAAACCGGTGCAAATCTGCTTTCTAAGTGTACCAAATTGTACTGAAGTCCTGCGTGGTCTTGATGTTGCCTGAAACCGTGGAGGTGATGCCCATTTGTGCTGGATTTTTTTTTTTTCTGGAGTTACTGTAAGATGGTTTTGTGATGTTACCTGAAAAATGTGTGTAAGGGTTATATCTGCTTATTTATGTGTTAATAAAATATGTTTTTTATGCAGATCCTGGCATCCTCCATTCTGTGTGGCACTGTTCTAATCTGTATGTCTCATATTTGTTTGGATATAAGCTGGTGGCTTTCATTTTAGGTAGGGGAGTAATAAGAAGGAGACAGAGCGGGCAAGTGTAGTTACAGGATTTAATGTGCAGCTAACGGGGGACAGTTCAGCCCTGGGGCCAGATCTTACCTGGTGAAGCATTCAAAGTGACACAGTAGAGCCTCAAAATCAGAGAGAAACTAGAGCAAGGATTTGAAGAGCACTGTGGTCAATTACCTGGTTTTAGACAGGCTTCCCTAATTGTCTTGCGTTTGCAGAATGTGTATTTCGGTATTATTCATACCTCACAAAAGCAACAGATACTGCTTAGCATAGGTAGAAATCTTACTGCGTTCCAAGGCACTGTCGGTACGGTGGGGTTACCAGCCTAGGCGCGGGCTGTGAGTGGAGGAAGGGCGGGGAAAGCTCTGCCTCCCTCACCCCGGCGCTTCGCACCTCTGCAGAATAACTGAGCTGTTGCCCAGTTCCTGCGTGAAACTTCTACAAGGGGTCTTGGACCACGGAGCCCCATTGGTCTCAGCCGGTGCCATGAAAGAACAAGGAGAAACCGCTTCAAATCTTGCCTCGCTCTCCGCAGCCCGCCCGACGCCGGCCGCCCCGCAGCCGCCCCGCAGCCGCCCCGGCCCCCACCGCGCCGGCGCCGCGCGCCCCCCGCCGCCCACTTCCGGGGGCGGGGCGCAGCCGCGTGGGCCTGGAGCGGGGCTGGCGCCTGCGGCCCCGAGCGCGGCCCGCTCCAAGATGGAGGGCTGGCGAGGAGGTGAGGCGGCGGCGGCGGCGGCGGCGGCCGCTCGGGCGGTGGCGGGGGACGGGGCCGCCCGGGGCGCCCGGCTCGGGCTTCCCCTCCCTTCTCCTTGCGCCGGGTGGGCCGAGAGGGAGGGGCGCGGGGGGTGAGGGGGGGCTCCCGTCGGCGCCCCGCGGCGGGGCAGCCGCTGCCAGCCCCCCTCGCCCGGCTCCGCTCGCACCGCTGCCGCCGCTCGCAGCCGCCCGGCCGCGGCGGGGCCCGCCGGCGGGGCGGGGCGGGCCGGGGAGCCTGCCCGCTGCCCGGGAGGGGCTGGGGGGAGGGCGGGGAGGCGCCTGAGGTGAACACGGAGCGGGGTGGGGAGAGGCGCCGGGGGGCCCGGGGCGGCCGCGGGAAGCGAGTCCGCCGCCCCCTCCCCGCCTTTCCCAAACTTGTGGCGCTGCGCCGCGGAGGCGAACTCCTGCGGGGCGGCCCCTTCCCGGCCGGGGCGGGGGGGCCCGGGGCGCTGCCGACGGCTGCTGAGGCCGGGGAGCCCCGCCGAGCCCCGGCCGGCGCCCAGCGCGGCCCCCGCGGCGTTGCCGGGCTGCGGCGGGGAGCGGGCCCTCGCCGGCCGCTCGCCGGCCCTCGCCTGCCGCTCGCCGGCCCTCGCGGCCCCTGAGCGCTGCCGAGCTGGCCCGGCACCGCGATCCTTCTGGAAGAGCGCGGCGGATCTCTCTGTCCTCGTCCGGTCACCATGGTTGCATCGCAAGTGCTCGATTCCCCTTGGCTACCTACAGATACTTGGCGGTCTTGCGAAAGAATGGAGGTGTCCTTGTGGCCGTAGTGCAGTGACGGGATGCTGGACTTGTAGGAAAACTACTCGGTTCTTAGTGCAGCTTTCACCTGTGGAAGTCTCCGCCCCCCAAAATATTTGTTGCTGTTTATAAATGTACGTGCTGTGCAGAACAAAGGTGCAGGGAGGGAGTCGTTGACGTGCTTCGCTTTACCCCTTGGAGAGGGTTGAGTTTGAGACGCTGTAGTTGTACAAGAGACTCACGGAATGCTGTCACAAATGATCGTGTGGGGACTCTGGGATAAGGCGTAATGATTTCAATCTAGCCGAGACATTAAATAGGATTCTTTACCAATTTTCTTATTGTAGCTTGGTATGTGCCATGTCTAGCTTCACTTGAGACTCTCCAAGAATTATGTAGGAAGGAAAATCTCAGATGTAAATCCATTGGAATCTTCAACAGGAATCTAAAGAGTTATGAGGTGGAATATTTGTGTGACTACAAGGTAGAAGAGGTAAGAGAAACACAGACCAATTTGATCACTCTTTCAGCTGAAATTTGGAAGTGAGCCGAAGGAAGTTTTGCTCATAATATAAAGTAGCAGGCTGTGAGGACAAAGCTCTTGCTGATGTTGAACGAAACATCTTTTAAACTTTGACCTGTAAACAGAAAGCGGTATAAGTACTGCTTTCAGTATGTCAAAGGAAGGTCTTTTTCTGAAATTACAGAGATGTCAGATTATGAAATGTTTCACCTTTGCGTATCTAGAAGTTAAGCAAAATGCTGATGCTTTTAGGTTGTAGCTTGGTATGTATTATGGTGCTTCTCCTTTATTTGCAGGTAACAGTCTATATTTCTCTCTTGACTGTTGTAGTCTGTTTGATGAAGAGTTAGGGCCATGTGCTGCAACTGGATTCCTACGGCTTGATCGTGCCAGTGAAATTCAGTCTCAGGATTTGGCCTTCTTAGAGTTATTTGGCCTTTTTAAAATAAGTACAAAATGTATGCTCCTTGATTATAAATAAAATATTACGTGTGTTGAATGGATTACTTTGGGAGGATGGTTGATACGACAAATAGTGTTTTTTAGAGATTTTTTCAGTAAGCTTAGAACTTTTTTTTTTTGTTCTGTACGTGATACAGCTACATTCTGCCTGTACGTATGAGTCATGCAACTAGTTAGTATAACTTACCTAACAGCCCTTAAGAAACTAGCCTCCTCCAGGTATAATGTTAGTGATCAAGGTTCGTCCCGGCTGTTTATTTCTTTGCCCCTAGAGATGATATGTGAAGTATCCAAAGTTGTACTCTATGTTAATTTGCAAACAGAAAACTTGATTTTTCTCTTTTTCCCCAATTCTAATTGTTATGGGGACATCAAGACCTTCAGCACTGTATGCTGTTTCTTAACTCCAGAGCTCTTTTGTGTTTGTCTGTGTACTCTGTGATGCTGGATTTCGGCAAAAAGAAATGTGGCTGAATCTATATCTGTTTCTGTATTTCAAGGGCACAGAATACTATCTTGTGAAATGGAAAGGATGGCCAGAATCTTCAAATACTTGGGAGCCTCAGAAAAATCTGAAATGCCCATTGCTTCTTCAAAACTTTCTTAGTGACAAGAATGAATACTTGTCTCGGGTGAGAGAAGGCAAAGCACTGAAAGTGAGAAACCATGTTAAAGCTTTGAAACCTGCGGTTGCAGATTACATTGTAAAGAAGGCTAAGCAAAGAATAGCTCTGCAGAGATGGAAAGAAGAACTCAACAGGAAAAAGAATCATAAAGCAATGATTCTGGTAGAAAACACTGTGGATCTTGAAGGCCCTCCTTTAGACTTCTACTACATTAATGAGTATAAACCTGCTCCGGGAATAAATGTAATAAATGGAATAACGACTGGCTGTGAGTGCGCTGACTGCCCCGCTGAGAAGTGCTGTCCAAAGGAGGCTGGTTTTATTTTGGCTTACAATAAACAAAAGAAGTTGAAAATCCAGCCCGGCTTGCCCATCTATGAATGCAATTCATTTTGTAGGTGTGGGCCTGACTGCCCTAATAGGATAGTACAGAAAGGTACACCGTATTCTCTTTGCATCTTCAGAACTAACAATGGCCGTGGTTGGGGAGTAAAGACCCTCCAGAAAATTAAAACCAACAGTTTTGTGATGGAGTATGTTGGAGAGGTATGTATTTATCTCATGTAGATGAATTATTTACAGTATAGGAAATGTTGGAGAAAAATCTTGATGAGCTTACTCTCAGTCTTAACACTTCTTGACTTCTACTATACAATAGATTAGTCTACTTTTGAGTAGAGGAATACAGAAAAAATGTATTGTCCAGAATGCCCTCTATTCCAGGGCAATTGTAAAAGGTTGAGTGTAAAGAGAATAATCCTGTGTGTTGCTAAATGATTATTTTAGATATGTGCCCTAGTAGTATTTCTAAAGGCAAGTCCTTCTTTTCTTTCATGGCAGTCATATTGTTCCCTGATCATCTTTATTATTGTAGTTTTTGCTGTTTCCCAGGCACAGACGTTACCAGACTCCACACACCCAGTCTGTCAGTCCCTTTCCTGTTTTGTCTGAACTTCTAAGCTAGTATTTCCAAACATATTTATTACTTTTGATTAACATCAAGAATAAGACTTGTAGTATGGATGTTACCTGTTTACTTGATCTCTTACTATTTCAGACAGACGTTTCATGTTATAAAACACAGACCTTGAGTTAGTCTCGAGATTTTGTATTGCCCTGTGTTTATCTGGTTCGGCCTCTGCTCTGCTTCAGGGCTCTTCACGTCGGTAGCTCCTGGCAGCCTCTCTGATCCCGTCTGTTGTATTTCTGCCACAAGTCTGCCTTGCTACTAAGTTGACTCAGAATAATTCCTGCCGGCCCTTCGTACAAATGTTTATGGTCTTTATTGTATTTCCTCCATCCTTCCTGCCCCAAATCATCTAACGTCTCACGGTTGTACCTTTCTTGTAAAAGTACAAGAGATCAGTCATGCAAAATAGCTCTGTTGAGGGGTTAATGCAGAAAGGCGATTATGTAATTTGTTGCCTAAAGGAAAGAGTGTGTATTTACCCTTTCACCTGGATCTGCTTATTCCCTGCTGCTGAATAAGTTCTCAAATTGGGAAAGATTTTAGAGGGATTTTTTGTCCAGTTCCACATTTCATATCTGTCATGCTGACAAACTGTGATTGCTGAGTCAGCACAACAGAATACGTTCAACGCAAAGGGGTGTAGATGAAGTTGTTTAAGCTGTTGCTTCTGTCAAAAGTGACTGTAGTTCTTCTCTTCCTTTGGGGAGTTTATGGATTTCTACCTTGTGCTGAAACATGCTAGCCTAATTCCGTAGATTCAGCTGAAGGGATGTATCTGTCTTAAGTTGTCATGAATAGGATCTTTCATTGCTGTCAAAAATAGCAGGAAGAGGTGCTTCTAGGGAGGGAGGAGATGAATACTGGACTGTAAATATGACTGGGTTGTAAAGACTGATACCTGTTGATCTTTGCCTGTGCAAAGGGAGAAAGTTGAAATTTTATTTTATGTGAAGTAAACAAGGCTTTCTGGGTCTAATGAAAAAATTGTGTGTATAGAAACTTCAAGTAGAAACAGTTGATTGTATCTGTCATCATCAAAACTTGTAATAGAAGGTGCTGATATTTATTTTCCTGAGATGAGGTAGCGCTGTGTATCAGCTGTAGACAAATTACATCCAGAGAAGCCTCAGTCGCTTATTAGTTTAGCTGTATGTATGTATGTATTCTTTATTCATTAGAGATGGAATGCTATTTCAACAACAAAAAGCAAATGTGATATTTACTAAGTAAAGTGGGTTTTTTTCCTAACTTGGTTGTGATTTTTGTTTTAATTTAGTAATAGTTAATAATATGATGCAGGTTTCTTTTTTCTCTCTTTTTAGGTGATTACAAGTGAGGAAGCAGAGAGACGAGGCCAGCTCTATGACAACCAGGGAAATACATACTTGTTTGATTTGGACTATGACTCAGATGAATTTACAGTAGATGCAGCTCGATATGGAAATGTGTCCCACTTTGTGAATCACAGCGTAAGACCTTGTTTTGTATACTAAGAATTTGGAGAATTATCCTAATTGTGCCAGAAATATCTTCTATTGTAAATATTTTCTTACCATATTCACAGTTTTTCTTGAGTGGTTTGTTTCATGCCAGCACGGTCCAGTCAGTTAGATGACATAATACATAGAACGGAATACTTAGCCTTACTCGGAGTAGGACTACCTACAAAAATCTGGGAGTGAGATGCTGCCTGCAGTGGGCAGCTGGTAGCACTGGGGTTGTCACTGACTCTGCTCATTCTAGACAACCAAAATAGGGTTGGTTTGGGTGTGGGTTTTTTCCAAGTAACTGAAAGACGCGATGCTCGAGAAGTACTTAATAAAATTAGTGAATTAGTGAATGATAGGAATTGATGCATTATTTTGTAGCAGGGCAGGATGGGGGGTTATGCCGAATGTTGTCCTTCAAACACTGGTAGAGGAAAAAATTGAAAATTCCTATGCTTTCTTTGGTGTTTTTCCCTTGTAGATACCTTTTTCCCCCCTCATATCAAATCTAAACTTGTAAAAGCACTCAAAAGTAAATTTTAAATGGGAAATTTTTGTAGTGTTTTATTTCCTGTTCAACTGAAGTACCTAAAGCAAGCAGGCTGAACTGCATCTGGAAAGGAATTGTGTATCATTCCCGAGCTAAAAATTACTGTTTCTTTCTGATGTAATATTTGTGAGGTATGCAGTCAGTGTTTACAAATACAGTAAATTCATGTCTTCAGCTTTGTGAGCTGATGGCGTTGGTATTTCATGTGGGCTTGACAGGGAGAAGGATGAAGAAGAGTTTTGGATACAGCCAGTTGCTCTTCACTTTTGGAAATCAGAGTGAAGTATTCTCACACTTCAGTGTGAAGTTAAACATCTGACTTCATTCCTGGTTCTTTAACATGGGATATATTTCACTCTTAAAGAGCAAAAAAGTGCACAGAGTTTTACAAACCATCCCAGTCACTACTGACTTCTGACACTTAATCCAGAAAAACCGATAAAGTGGTTTCTAGTTCCTGCTTAGTGTCCTTGATCCTCCCCCTGCCACCTAGCCCATAGTGGATAATTCAGAAGCCAAGCAGGTTAGCAGTTGAAAATAGAAATTTGTTCACAGTGTGAAGGTATTGTTTCTGGCCTGGAAGCAATGCTTAAACCTAAACACAGAATGCTGAGTGAGTGTGGCTTGGAATGCTAAGTTGGTTTTTTTTCTTTGAACTTTAATTATTTTTGTGGGTTTTGTAGGTAAATACTAACCTTAGTATTTACCTACAAACCTTTGTTTGTCATCTTTTGAAGGTACCATATTGTTTTTTTAATCGGCTGTTGCATATTAGTGTAGTCTATGTACTCTGTAAAGGTTGCCTTCTTGAAAGGACTCAGCCCTAAGCTATGAATGTTCTCCTTTAACATTTAACGCTATTTCAAGAATGTAATTTGTTGTTCTCTTCTGAAATCCATTTCAGACTTCTGTCACTGAGAGAAGAACCAGTTCTTGCTTTCCTGTGACCTTGGTTCACTTAAACACTTCAGTGAAATTTATTGTGCAGTTTTCTTAACAGAGACTATGTAAATTTTTGCCTTACAGTGTGATCCAAATCTTCAAGTCTTCAATGTATTTATCGATAACCTCGACTTGCGTCTTCCTCGAATAGCGCTGTTTTCTACACGAACCATCAAGGCTGGAGAAGAGCTAACTTTTGACTATCAGATGAAAGGTCTGCAGATTTTAACACTGTTCTTGCAGGAGGTTTGGGGCACTGGCGAGTTCTGTTGCAGCCTGACTGATGTTAGCATTTCAGGTCAGGCACTGCATCTCCCTAACACAGCTCTGTGGATTCTAGAACAGACGGCGCTCACTGAGGTGTAGCACCGACAGGGTGCACCCAGAAGCTTTTGTGGGCACCTCTGGTACATTACCTCCTTCAGTGTTCCTGGCTCACACCAAGGGGTTGCGGTTGGAATGTCTGACGAGGCAAATTATTTTGAAGATTTGTCACAGGAATGCCCAAAGGAATGGTCAGGCTACCATTAAACAAAGCTTTCCTTTATTCAAAGGTATTTACATGGCATTTCACGTAAACTATTTTCAAAGTAATCTGCTAGTGATAGTTACAAAGACAGTTGTAACAGCTGAGCGGTCTAAGGCACCATACATTTGACTCCGGATTCTGGTGTCTGTAGGCCTCAGTTGTGGATGTAGGTCCACAGGATGTACAGATGTTTAGGACAGAAGAAGAACAGTCTGAAGTTTACTGCCGTTTTGCTAGGCTGGATGCTTTGATCATTATGTGGAGACTTCAGGAAACAAAGTTCTTGATGAAATACGATCAGCTCTTTGATAATTAAGAAAGTAATTTTTTAGAGTGGGAACCATCATTCACTGGAACAACCTCTCCAGGGAGGTGGTGGAGTCCCCACCACCGGAGGTTTTTAAGATGGGATTGGACAGGGTCCAGTTGCCCACGAAAGGTTGCACCAGTTGATCCTTTGAGGTCCCTTCCAACTTGGGCTGTTCGGTGATTCTTCGATCACTGATCTTTCATTCAGTGTTCAAGGTCAGGTTGGATGGGGCTTTGAGCAACGTGATCTAGTGCAAGGTGTCCCTGTCTACAGCAGGGGGTTGGACGAGGTCGTCTTCAAAGGTCCCTTCCAACCCAAACCATTCTGTGACTTAATTTTTTTTTTTTTTTTTTTTCAGTATAATAAAAAATTCTTGAGGTTTGGTGGCAGGGGTGTGGTGCGTGTCCAACTTTGCGTGCAAACCATTTATCCACAACAGCGATGTATTGTTGGCCCCACTACTCAGTTTTCAGAGGAGCGCATCTGTACTCCAGAGCTGTACTTCCTTGTAGAAGCTCTCTTTAAGTGCTGACAAATTGATCCTACTTAAATCCTTAAAACTCCTCTTTCTTGTGGTGTCTGCAACACTAACGTTCAAGGCAGGCTGCAGTCTCAGCCAGCCAGTGTGGATGCAGACCTGAGGGTACAAGGCTCGAGTTTGTCAGGCTTTGGATTCTGACACGTGCGCTAGGTCTGCTGTAAGTAGTCGTAATGTGTGTGTCGGTAGAACTGGAGTATAGCTTCACACACAATTCTTTTAAGAACTGGGGTGGTAGAAGGCTTTTTGAAGCCATTTGAATACTTAGCACAGTTTCAGTCTGTCTTTTAAAACTTCTTTATTTGTGTTTATCTGTGTTACAGGTTCAATAGATCTGACGACAGACTCTGCTGATGGTCTTAGCCCATCCAGAAAGAGGATCAGAACTGTCTGTAAATGCGGAGCTGTGTGTTGCAGAGGCTATCTCAACTGAGTTTGGGTATCCAAAGTCACAATTACTTTGTTCTCTTTGAAATGTGTTTTAAGAAGACTCTTCTTTCACACATGCATTCAAGTATTCTTACAGCTAATGTAAATAAGTACAGTGAAAACAAGGCATTACGTTTGTAATTGAAATGGCATTGGCCAAAGAAAGAGATGTAGTGTTTTGGGCAAATACAGAACTGATAATGGGGATTAAAAATTGATTTTTCTAGGACTGTTATTTAGGAAGCAGTAAAATGTATGCTAAGAAAACTCTCTGAAATGTACCTTGATTTGAATATTTGAGTGAGAGCTTACAGCGGTAGGCTTTTTAGGAGCTGATGTCAGTGGGACAGAGTGATGTTATGTACGTTCTGTACCTTGAAAAGTCTGGAGGCATTTGATTTGAATGCTAAATCATAGCTGACAGTTCTTTTGCTTTTTTGTTGTATAAAGAAAAACTTCAGGAGATTAGCAATAACATTTATGGCACCAGGGTGAAGGATTAAGGACAGCCATCAGACTGTGTCTAAATGAAGGTTCACAGGAATGCAAATTGTAGAATGTCCATTGAACTCCACACAAGTAAAGCAATTGGCTTTAGCAGGTTCCAGATGTAAGATCAAGGTCTCGAACATTTTTAGCTGATGTTATTTAGAAGTTTTACAAATAGATTTTTTTTTTTTTCCAGTTGTTACGATTTTTAGTTAGGATGCTATAGGAGGTCTGCAGTTCTACAGAGAATTTGTAAATACTGGATTATTGGTAGTAACATACGCTGTTTGTTTTCACTGCAGAAATTTGGCAGTCATTGCTGAAACAAATTACTGGCTACAGTTTGGAAGTAGATAAAAGAATAGGGAGAGCAGCCCGTTGTCTAACAAAGCTGACGCATTACGGAGATATGCTCAGTTATCTTTTAGGTGAAAAATACCCTGGGAATTGATTTGTATTCACAACTGGTTTTGATTAAGTTTTTACATACTGTGACTTTTTTTATCTAGTGACAGACTTTTAAGATACTAGGCCTGTTTTTTCTTGTTGCAAAAATGTTAACTTCAGTGAAGTTAGACTAGGGGTGAGTTTACCCATTTGCTGTAGACATTTGTGAGGTGTTCTCGAATGTAAAGGCTGAGAAATGTACTGTTCTTCAGCTGCTTGAGTCTTTTTTTTTTTCCTGATCATCTTAAAGTTGTCTCGATCTATTCATAATGTATGCTAAGTTTTGCTTGGCTTCAGAAACACTGAAGAGCCGTTGATGTAGGTTACGAGTAGAGTTACAGCCACGGTCCATGCTCCAGGGATGATTTAAGTGCTTTATTCTCATGGATTAAAAGCTTGTAAAACTTGCATATTGCTTATAAATCATGTAAATGTTGATAGGGTCAGGCAGAATAATGTTGCTCCATAAATGGATGCTTCATAAATGTATGCTAGCTATGTATCATAGGTCAGCTGGTTACCTTTATAAGGTGCACAGCTGTTGGCTCAGGTGAATGAAGTTGAGTACCCAGCATATAACTGTTTACTTAATTTGTTAGAAAATGCCTTAAATTTCATGTTAATTACTAGCACTCCAAAAAGAGTGTTTCAAAGGATAATACAGGTTGGTTGTTCATTAAGAAGCCCAGTTGCATTTGCACTGAAGATCCGGCTCTTTGGCAGAAAGTGAAATTTTATATGCTACTGGTCAAAATCAGTTTCACGGTTGGGGCGACGAGTGTGGGCCATTGAAAGTGCTGTGTGAGTTTTGTAATCTGCAATACAAAGAGATACACGTTGAAATAGATACTTTATATTGTTTAATGAATAGGAGGAAGTTTGCTTCGATTTAAAACT
The DNA here is from genome assembly GCF_030463565.1 of Pelecanus crispus. Classification (NCBI taxonomy): domain Eukaryota; kingdom Metazoa; phylum Chordata; class Aves; order Pelecaniformes; family Pelecanidae; genus Pelecanus; species Pelecanus crispus. Next base: position 8,791,555 of record NC_134643.1, read on the forward strand.
ATTTGATATTACCAGGCTCACCTGTATCCACACACTTGGATAAATGCTGAATCTAGTCAACTTCTATCATGCCACATCTCTGATGATTGTTTTGGGTTTTTTTAATATAAAGTAGAAGTGGAATGTGGAGCGTTAATGCTAGCAAACTCCAGATGATCTTGCATCATTTGGAGTCATTAGTGCTTTCTCTTGCATGTAGCCCGATTCAGCGATGCATTCCACGTGGATGGAATCTGCAGTCTCCAGCTCCTTAATCCACTGCAGTCTGCAGCCTTGCCTGTGGGTACAGGATGGCGAGAGTGGCTGCGGCAAGAAACGGATTCCTTACCAAATCGGTTTCTCTGGCCTCTTCTGTACAAGATGACACAGGGCTGGTTTGACACTCGTTTTGTCTATCTATGTCCATGCCCAGTTTCATTTAAAAATGGCAAGTAAATGCATTTTAAAAGATAAAAGTCTTAAAAGTTGTACTTGAGTTCAGTGTCTGCCGTTTTCCCAGGGCAGTATATGTTACCACCAGCATTGGAATAACACTGCTGTTCTTTAAGGATATGTGTGTTACCTCTTGTGTGATAAATAAAGGACCGTTAATTTATGTTCTGGGAGGTAACAGTATTTTGTATTTATTTGAACTAAACCCATGTACCCGGTTTCCAATTTAGAGCCTTGAACAGTATTTTATATTTTACGTATTCACAATGCATTTGGATTGCAGTCAGTGAATTAGTTTAATGGGACACTGTGTCACTTTTAAAACTCCTTTTGCTGTTTGTATGAGTGTGGGGGAAAATTGCCAAGTTGGAAAAGGAGAAAAATTTTCAGTTTCTTAAGGAGCCTAAACCAGCCTAGCTTCTGCCTTTGTTTTGCTTTGTGGCCTGTTAGCATCATCATGGCCACCAGTTCAGTTGTGTGTATGCACTTCTTAGAGACTGGTAGCCTGTGATCCATCCTCTAGCAGTTCATTTTCTGTTGGGTTCTTTTGTCTGTTTCTTTTGGTAGCAAAACTAAAGCTGCAGGGTCACCTGTAAGAAAAGCTATTGTCTAGTTATTTAATCTCAAAGTTAAGTCCATCTTTTGGTTATTTCTAATGTATATTTTAGGACTGTGTACATTAGAATATGCAGTTTGTAAGCTCAGGAACATTTTCTTTTCATAATGTGTGATCTCTAGTATTGCTATCTTCCTATAGTTTTTGATAAAATAAATTAAATTTAGTTTTTCTCTTGTTGTTGTCATTCTTAACCAAAAAAACCCCAACCCTTAGCCTGTCATAATCAGCTGTAGGTCTGCCAGTAGAATTTGCTCAAAGGCTGTGACCTCTTAATTTCTGTCCTGTACCCAACTTTTCTAGCGCTGTAAGGACTGTAACTAGAGTGATCATGAGGAAGTCATGTGTTTCCTACTCAGTTTATGGCTGATAAGAACTGGTATAAATTTACACTGTCAACTTCTCTAAAGCAGACTGGGTTCCTGTAAATGCAGCCCTGGACTTACATGTATAATACAGTTAAGGAAACAAGCCAACAGAAGAAATTCTGCTCTGTATGACTTTATTCACAGAGGTAGTTAAAACAGCAGTTTCACTCACTCAAGCTTGCTAAAAAATAACAAGTTGATAGACCACATTTGGAAGTTACATTAACAAATCCCAGGAACAGAATGGGCAAGGTGACAGTAGAGAAATACATGGACTTGAGCGTCCTTAAAACCCTACATAGATGATAGCACTTTTTCTTCTCTGCCCTGCCTGCCACTGTTCCCAATAGCAGAATGCCGGCTGGTTTAACATTTGCATATTGCTAAAGATGGCAGAAAGACTGAAGACATACTCAGAGGGGAAAGCTGTCACACTAAAAGCCTGTTTAATTCTTTGGGAACTTAAGACCACACGGATTTTTAGATGACTTCTGCTGTTTAGGCATTTTTGTAGGCATTGCAGTTTAACAAAAACCTGAATTACATTTCCATTTTAGAAGCGAAGAATTTTGGCAAAGACTTAGTTATGATGGCACATGTGCATGGAGAATCTATTGTCTTGATTTAAAAAATCTAAACATGTTTGTCAACAGAATGTTGGGGAGGAGGTGAAATTTGGTAACGTAAGAGCCTCAGGTAACATAACCACCTGTCCAGGTTAGCTTCTGTTGCTGTGAGTTAGCCCCCAGAGCAGGCTACTGCTGGTGGCTTTGGAACCACATGCCACAGGAGTTTATTTTTAAGTGGTTCTGAAAAACAATTCAGAACAACCCAAAACACTGAGGAACTGATATCGCTCTCTACAACTACCTGAAAGGAGGT